>NC_090384.1:71725214-72029797 GCF_036365525.1 Heterodontus francisci
TGAACCCTGCATTGATTGATAGTTCTATTTAATCAAGGAGGCTGCTTTTTGATCTTTCTTTCCATCTGCTTAACAACAATGGGAAGGACAAAAACAATCCTCAAGATGGTTGAGTTCCGAAGAAGGGTCACTGACCCGAAACGTTAACTCTGCTTCTCTTTCCACAGATGCTGCCAGACCTGCTGAGTATTTTCAGCATTTCTTGTTTTTACATCAAGATGGTAGCATGTATTTCGCAGTTCTTTTCTCACTGTATTGCTGCCTTGGGCAGAGGTTAATGAAGGACTCTGTGAGTTGTCTTTCTCATATAAAAGTATTTAATCAAAGACACAAGTTGTTTAAAGTACTGCAGAGAATTGCACAAGGAATCTTGACCTTTGTTGTTTTGAAAGAGGCTTTGAAATCTATGTGTATTATACTTTAGCTTAAATCTGCTGTTTGTTTCAATCTTGTTTTTTGTAAACCTCCTAAAAAACTTAATTTGAGGCTTTTCCTTGATCTTCTACCTCAACTCCACTTTCCTCATATCTCCTGATTCCCTTAATATGCAAATATCTATCTTGAGTATACTCGACGACTGAGCATCCAAAGCACTCTGGGTACAGAATTCCAAAGTTTCAACACTTCAAATGAAGAAATGTCACATCATCTCAGTTCCAAATAGCTGACCCCTTATTTTGAGACTATGACCTCCAGTTCCAGTCTCCCCAGCCAGGGGAAACACACTCCCAGCATCTCCCTTTATGCCAAGTGTATTCTTCCTTAGTTAAAGAGACCAAAACTGTAGACAGTACTCCAGGTATGTGGCAGACCTCTCAAAGATAGAGCTCCCAAGTGTGTTGACACTAATCAAAGAAAGGCAGCTTTGTTGGATCGGTTAAGTCTGCAGGATGGAAGATGGTTGCACACCCAAAGGCCTTCTGTACGGTGAGGTAGCTGGGGCCAGATGACCAATGGGGTGCCCAAAGCTCCGCTTCAAGGATGCTTGCAAGCATGACATGAAGGCCCTAAATGTCACTAGCTGGCGAAAGAGGGAGTTGGAGACATATCCTGTAGACTGGTGTACACTATCACAATGATCAGTTGCTACTGCAGCTTGGTAACAGGCACCAATGTCAAAAACATCAACTCACAGCGTCACTTGGCAGCTTCACGTGCAGCACCTGTGGCAGAACCTGCCTCTTGAGTATTGGCCTTCGCAGCCATCAGCAAAGGTGCACCAAGAGAAGACACCCCACCTAAATGGATTCTTTGCTGTGTGTCCATCATCTTTCATAAATGGCAGGATGGCAGATTCTAGGTTTGGTCTCACCAAGGCTCTATATAATTGCAGTAAGGCTTCTTAAAAAAGAAAGACTTGCATTTATATAGTGCCTTTCATGTCTAGAGGACATCTACTTTAAATCCAATGAAATACTTTTATCATGTAGTCACTGTTGTAAAGTAATAAACTGTAGAATAAGGGTCTGAAAGAATTAATGTTTGAGACAGTGAGAGTAACTCTTCCCATTATAGCGATGACATGGTAATAGTCACATGGGCAGTAGGTTTCAAAGGAGCGAGGAATACCATGAGAAGTGCTAGCGAGAGATCCTAATATAGACTATAAATGGAATGTAAATGTAAATAAAGAGTTGATGTTCGGCTATCCAGAGACTACGAGACCTTTACGAAGAACACTATAACTACACTGCCAACAACATACAATATGGTGATCAGCAGCAGGTACCATTCAACTTGGTAAATGGTGACTACATACATCGCAACGGTGAACACACCCAGAAGATTTGAGAAGCCTAACCTAGTGCTGTAGCACTAAAAGACTGCAGAAACTGTGGAAAAGCTGTGGCGAGCTCCAGATCTCTCCATAGGTGGCGAAAAGACAGAGAGTCGGTGAGTCAGCTACACAGGCATTCAGGCTGCACCACAAAAGTGTGGTGGTGTGTGAGACAAACCAGGGCCAGCAATCTGGATGCAAGTCACAGTACCACGCAATGGTTGAGGATCAGGGGAAAAACCTTTAGAAAGGGGCAGTATTATTAATGGTGCATTGGGTAGACGGCACGAGAAGACGTGGAAAAACAATAAAGGGAGTCACTCCCTTGTGAGGGTGAGTCTGGAGTCAGCGGCTATTACTCGAGAACACTGTGGAGGGAAAGCATGGGAATTCCCGAAAAGAGCGGCAAACTTCAGGAAAGCGCGGGAACTCCCAGAAAAGAGTATTGCTGAAAATAGAGACATAGTTTCAAAGTTTTTCATCTTGCACTCATAAGGACAATCTGCAAGACTACCAATGTAAGGGAAAACAACAACTTTATAATGTATGAGAAGAGGGTGCTGATTGGTTGGCAAGTGAACTCTGATTGGTAGAGGCGTTGCCATGGAGAATGCACCAGTTTACGATGACTGCCAGTTAACTGCCAAGCTTCGTTCAAAATTTATTCAGCAGCTAGCCTCTGATTGGTCAAGGCATTGCACTACGAAATGAACCAGAAAATGGCTGTCACTTATTTTGTTTAGCTGAAACAGGCGGAACATTTGTACATGTTCTTTCTGTCTGCAAAGAATGGGGCCCTGTGTATTAATATATGCAGCTTCCAGTATGCACAAATGCAGCACACTGTGATCCCTACTGACAATCCCAAATTGGTTGTCAGCGTAATTCTTAGTACACTGAGGATTATTTAGCAAATGTTGTCCAATCACGGAATCACATTTAATGTTGGACACTGTGTTTTGAGTTTTGCAAACACGGGCTGGTTGGGTACGGCCTGTACCTTGCCCATTGCAAACAGTAGAAGGGACATGTTGTTTGATATGATCCACCAGTCTTTCAGATGTATGGCCTATATATGTCGCATCACACTGGCATTGAAATTCATTTTATCACATTACTCATTTTTGTGATAGGCAGGACGTCTTTTTGGCTTGACAGCAGCGTCCTGTTAGTGGCAAACACAACACGTGTTGCCACTGCATAGTAGCAGCGTGAAACAGCTAGCTTCACCTGTTGCCAGGAGACTAAGGATAACTCCCCTGCTCTTCTTCAAAATATTGCCAAGGATCTTTTCTGTCCGCTCTTATACTCCAACCTCTTTTTAACAAAGGCTTCCGTACCATTTGCTTTCCCAATTGCTTGCTGTACCTATCGGTTAATTTTCAGTGATTTGTGTACAAGGACACCCAGGTCCCATGGGATACCAACATTTCCCAGTCTCTGACCATTTAAAAAATACTCTGCATTTCTATTTTTCTTACAAAAGCGGATAACTTCATATTTACCCACACTATATTCCATCTGCCAAGATCTTCCCTCTTACTTAACCTGTTTATATTCCTTTGCAGACACTTCGCATCAGACTCACAGCTTAATTTCCCACCTAACTTTTTATAGTCAGCAAATTTGGGTACATCACATTCGCCATGCAAACCATCATCTATGCCATTGATATAGATTGTAATTAGCTGATGACCAAGCACTGATCCTTGTGTCATCCTACTAGTTACAGCCTGCCAACCTGAAAATGACCCATTTATTTCTACTTTTTGTTTTCTGTCCGCTAACCAATCCTCAATCCATGCTAATATATTATCAAATATACTATATCCATTGGTTCCCCTTTGTCCACCCAACTAGTTTCAATCTCAAAAACTCTAATACATTTGTGAAACATGATTTCTGCTCCATAAATCTGTGTTGATGTTCTGAGTACCCCGTTATCTTGTTTCTAATAATAGATCATAGCATTTTCCCTATTACAGATGTCAGGCTTACTGGCCTCTATTGCCCTGTTTACTCTCTCTTTTCTTGAATAGCAGAGTTATGTAGAATCATAAATGGTTACAACACAGAAACAAACCATTTGGCCCATCATGTCCATGCTGGCTGTCTCCAAGAGCAGATCAATTAGTCCCACTCCCCTGCCCTTTCCCCATAGCTCTGCAAACATTTTCTCTTCAGTTGCTTATCCAATTCTCTTTTGAAAGACATGATTGAATCTATCTCCAGCACACTCTCAGGCAGAGCATTCCAGATTCTAAACACTCTCTGTCAACAAAAGTTTTTCCTCATGTTGCCGTTGGTTCTTTTGCCGATCACTTTAAATTGGTGTTCTCTGGTTCTCAATCCTTCCTCCAATGGGAACAATTTCCCTCTATCTACTCTGTCTCAACCCCTCATAATTTTGAGCACCTCTATCAAATCCTTTCACAAACTTCTTTACTCTAACAAGAACAACCCTGGATTCTCCAATCTATCTAGGTAAATAAAATCCCTCGATCCTGGAACCATTCTCATAAATCTTTGCTGCATTTTCTCTAAAGCCTTCCTAAAGTGCAGTGCTCAGAACTGGAACAGGGAGATGGTGGCAAAGTGGTGATGTTACTGGACTAGTAATCCAGAGAACCGGACTAATGTCCTGGAGACCTGAGTAGCTTGGGGATCTTAAATTCCACTAATTAAAACATTGGGAATAAAATGCTAGTCTCATGATCATGAAACTACTGGATTGTTATAAAAGCCCATCTGGTTCACTAACGTCCTTCAGGCGAGGAAAATCCAGTCCTTACCCGGTCTGCCCTTCGTGTGACTCGAAACCCACAACAATGTAATTGATCCTTAACTGCCTTCTGAAATGACACAGCAAGCTACTTAGTTGTATATAAGTACCCTTGAAAAGTTCAATAAGAATAAAACTGGATGGACCACCTGGCATCAACCGAGGCACCAGAAATGAAAAAGGCACACCCTGCCCAGTTGACCCTGCAAAGTACTCCTCACTAACATCTGGAGACTTGTGCCAAAATTGGAAGAGCTCTCCCACAGACCAGTCAAGCAACAACCTGACATAGTCATACTCACGAATCATACCTTACAACCAGAGGTGGTGGCACAGTGATATACAGTCAAGAAGGAGTGGTCCTGGGAGTCCTCAACATTGACTCCAGATTCCAAGAAATCTCTATGGCATCAGGTCATACACAGGCATGGAGACCTCCTGTTCATCTACTGCCCTCTCTCAACAGATGATTCAGTACTCCTCCATGTTGAACATCACTTGGAAGAAGAACTTAGGATAGCAAGGGCACAGAATGTACTCTGGGTGGGGGACTTCAATGTCTATTACTAACAGTGGCTCGGTAGCACCACTACTGACCAAGCTGGCAAAGTCCGAAAGCACATATCTGCAAGACTGGGCCTGTGGCAGGTGGTGAGAGAACCAACAAGATGGAAAAACCTACTTGACTTCATCCTCACTAATCTGTCACAGATGCATCTGTCCATAACAATATTGATAGGAGTAACCACTGCACAGCCCTTGCGGAGATGAAGTCTTATCTTCACACCAAAGACATCCTCCATCATATTATGTGGCATGACCAATGTGCTTAATGGGATAGATTTAGAACAGATCTAGTTGCTGAAAATTGGGCAATCATGAAGCACTGATGGCTACTGTCAATCCAGGTTCCTGACCCTGGCTCAATGAGGAATGTAGGAGAACATGGCAGGAGCAGTACCAGGCATACCTAAAAATGAAGTGCCTATCTGGTAAAGCTACAACACAGGACAGCATGCTTGCTAAACAGTGGAAGCAGCATGCAATAGACAGAGATAAGCGATCCCACAACCAACACATCAGATCAAAGCTCGGTGGTCCGCCCAAATACAGTCATGAGTGATGGTGGACAATTAAACAACTAACCAGAGAAAGAGGCTCCAAAACATCTCCATCCTCAATTCAGCAACAGCAGAATAGTATTCAAGCACAATCTGTAACTTCATGTTCTGGCATATCCCTTGCTCTACCATTGTCATCAAGCCAGGGTACCAACCTTGGTTCAATGAAGACTATAGGAGAGCATGCCAGGAGCAGCACCAGGCATGCCTAAAAATAAGGTGCCAACCTGGTGAAGCTACAAGACAGGATGAAATGCATGCTAAACAGCAGAAGCAGCATTTTAAGAGCTAAGCGATTCCACAGCTAATGCATCAGATCAAAGCTCTGCTGTCCTGCCCCATCCAGTCACGAGTGGTGGTGGACAATTATACAGTTAATCTGAGAAGGAGGCTCCACAAACATCCCCATCCTCAATGATGGGGGAGCCCAGCAAGTCAGTGCAAAAGCCAAGGCTGAAACATTTGTAACCATATTCAGCCAGAAGTGCCAAAAGGATGATCCATCTTGGCATCCTGCTGAGGACCCTATTGTTGTGGGAACACCTTAACAGGGACCACCTTAAGAGGTTGTAAGTAAAGATCACCAGAAGAAGTGATGTTTTGTCACAGATGACCAGGGAGTTGTGAGTGTAGCCTGACAGAGTGAGATGTATGTTGGTGTGGTTCCTGTATTCACTGTGCAGATATATGATGCAGTTAAGTTATAATAAAAACTCACTTATTCTTTGCATGTTCCTTGTAGTCCTGTGAACCTTAAAAAAGTTTAGATAACAAAGAAATAAGTCATATTATATGGTGACGATATTTGGGATTTATTTTTCTGAAGACTACCAAATATTACATCGTGGCAATGTTTGATTTTTTCTGAAGAACACACCAAGAGTGAACAAAGAACAGCTAATTATCAACCTGGAGTGCTGAAGATTCAAGTGGACAGCAGTTGACAGGAGACCCCACAGCAGTCCAGAAAGTTTAGGACTGCAGACAGGACCCTGGGAGGTGTTGAAACTTTATGAGTATAGTGGGCAATTTGCTTTTAACTATTCTGGCAGTGGGTCGAAACATTTGAAAAGAAGTAGCTTCAGCCATAACTGCTTTAGTTTTCCCATTTTTTTGCTTTAAGGGCAGGGCATAAGCGTAAAAATCAGGAAGTGCTCAACAGTGCCACTGGAGGTCCAAAACAAAGTAAAAGGCTGGCTGTGGCAGCTGTCAGTACTGCAAGCTGAAACTCTCTGCAGAGAAAGAAAAAACTGCTCTCAGTTTAAAAAAAAATGAACAAGCTGTGCAAACAAAGAAATCAGCTATTATCTCACTCCTAAAAGGGGCAGTCCTGCAAAAACAAACCTCTCTTAAAAAGGAAACAGAAAGCTATACCTGTGAGATAGAAAACCTATAAAGCATAGTGCAGTGGGCAATGAGAGTCTGCAATGGATCAATACATCAAGATTTTCAGGTAAGGATCAGAAGGACCCTAGAAAGCTCTGGACATTCCTGGAGCAGCAACTCGAAGTGAAGATACATTTATGAGTATATAGGCATGGGTTTATGACCGACCAGAAAAGTCAAGATGAGTCCATTGATCAATTTGTTGCAAGGTGCCGAGACAAAGCTCAAGAATGCGACTTCACAGATATCGAATTGTTGGAATGAGTTATAGAGCTAGTAATTGTGTCTTTCCTACTAGAAGCCTTTCAAAAAGACCTGCTAGAAAGATGAAAGTGCACACCATAGATGCATTTCTTAATGATAGAAGGAGATTTGAAGCCATCATGGCTGGGCGCCAACAAATACAAACATTGAGGACAGCTGTGACAAATGGTGTGGTAACCTAGGCTCAGCAGTCTGCTGAGCCTTGTGGCAAATGTGGCCTGACTCACCCAATTTGCTGTTGTCTGGTGTACCAGGACCAGTGTAAAGCTTGTGGCATGTCAGGACAATGAGCAAGACAGTGCAAAAGACCCAGCTCAGATAATGCACTCGTGTGAACAGTGAGCAAGCATTTCACATAGTTAATTTGTATCAACATGTCAATGCAATCTGAGGCTTTTGCCATGATCAGGATTATATGCCTGCAGAAGAGTGGCAGGCATAAGATCAGAGTAATAATTGACACCGGAGCAAGTGTAAATATTCTGCTCATCCATATACTGAAAGACATGTACTTAAAGAAATGGGAATCTATGGTACAGCCCACCACGGCTAGGCTGACTGCCTACAATGGTTCTCCAATCAAATGCATTGTATGAAGGATTGAGAGAGCCCTGAACCAAATAGATTCTGTCCTTGAACCCTATAGTACATTCCCTCTCTCCAGCACTGTAATATTATCCTTAATCAATACTGCCACCCCTTCTCCTTCCTTTCCTTCCTTATCTTTCCTGGACACCTTGCATCCAGGAATATTTAGTACCCAGTTCTGCCTTTTTTTGAGTTAGTTCTCCATTATTGCCACGGTTTCATATTCTCACGTGGCTGCCTGCATCAGCAGCTCACCAACTTATTTACCACACTATGCCTTTACATTCATGCAGTGTAAACCTGAATTAGATCTTATTGTATTCCCTCTTAGTCTGACCCCACCTAATACCTTGCTATATTTTACTCTCGTGCTACCTGTCTCTCTCAATCCTCATGCACCTTGTTTCTCCTTTCTAATGCTTCATCCTGAATGCCATTGTCATGAAAATGTGCTATGCTGAATGCTGATATTTAATTCATTGATTAGAAACCTAAATGAAACATTTAAAAGGAAAGCTGGAATCCTAAATTCAACTTTTAAAAAGATAGCAGCTAAGATGGCCACTGCAATTTACATTGAAATACCTCACATTCCAAGATATTGATGTGGAAATGCATGTCTGAATAGCTCCCATCCAGAATAATGGCTTGAGTAGTTTGAATGAGCTATCTGGTATGGCTTTCATTACCAAGACATTCAAAGCCACCTTGGAATATTAACACTAGTGGAGACGAATATCAAGGGGTAATCATTGAAACAATAAGACCTGAGAGAGATTGGAATTCTTAGTCTTGGATCTCATTAAACTGCAAGAGAGAATACACTGGGACAACCATATGTCAGTCTGTGTGAAAAATTGGAGTTTCTTTTGAACACATCAGACAAGCATCGGAGCTAACCATTGCCGGACCACTGTGGGGCTGCCTCTCTCTCCCTCTCTCCAGGTAACACTGTAAGTTTCGAACCCTGAATCAGGCGGCCATCTCTACCAGCCATGAACTTCAGGGCCATGAATTCAGCCAGAAGACAGCTGAATTACCAGACTCCACAGACTATATTATTTTAATTTGTCTAGACTAATCCAACCAATCTATCCTTCTTCTCTCTGTAATCTATTTGTGTGTGTGTGATTCTTGTGTGTGTGTGAAAGTTGGAGCCTGGTTTATTATTTGTACTTAGATGGGGTTTTGATTTTAAGTACAATAAACTAACCTCTTTCTTGTTAAAACGCAAGAAAACCTGTCCAATTGGTTCTTTTATGATCATAGCACACAAAGACACTCACTGAATTGGAAGCGCATCCACTTTTTAAAAGAAATAAACCCTGTTGCGGTCAAACAAGGAGAGGGACAAGAGGGGAGCCTTTTGGCCCCTCCTCACCTGATCGTAACACAATCCCCTGCCAAGTTAGTTTAAACCCTCATGAACAGCACTAGCAAACTTCCCTGCCTTGGTTTCGGCCCTGAAGAGGCGCATCCCCTTCAGCCGGCATAGATTCCACCTCCGCAGAATCAGTCCCAATGTCCCCAAGAATTTAAAGCCCTCCCCTTCGGCACCATCTCTCCAGCCACACTTTCATCTGCTCTATCTTTCTATTTCTATACTCACTATTTTTCTGTTAGCTTCCAAACCATGGGGACCAGGGAATTTGGGGAGATTAAAACCAATGCATTCGCTATCTCTGTATCCACCTCTTATCAAAACTTAGGATGTAGACCAGCAGGTCCAGGGGATTTGTCAGCTTTTAGTCCCATTAATTTCTCCAGTGCTATTTTTTTACTAATAATAATTTCTTTAAGTTCCTCTTTCTCACTGGATCTTGGTTCCCCACTACTTCTGGAATGTTTTTTGTGTCTTCGCTCATGAAGACAGATACAAAGTATTTGTTTAATGTCTCTGCTATTTCCTTATTCTCCATTATAATTTCTCCTATCTCCGCCTCTAGGGACCCATATTTACTTTTGCTAATCTCTTGCTTTTTACACATCTATAGAAGCTTTTACAGTCTGTTTTTTATGCTTCTTGCTAGTTTACTCAAGTATTCTATTTTATTTTTCTTTATCAATTTCTTGGTCATCTTTTGCTAAATTCTAAGGTCCTCCCAATCCTCAGGATGCACATCAATTTCACGAGCTAAGATCCTTTCTCTCTATACTGTCATTTTCCCTTTATTATCAGGCTACCCTGCCTCTTTTTTCATTTTGCCTTTGTCTTCTCAATGCCAAGAATCCTGGAATACTTAGTTCTCAACCTTGGTCACTCTGCAACTACATCTCCATAATGGCTATTAGATCGAACCCATTTATTTCTATCTGTGCTATTAATTCATATTATTTTGTTGTCAATGCTTTGCGCGTTCTGATATCATGCCTTTAACTGTAACTTTTTTCTATTTTTCCCTGATGCCAGCTTTGTCACAAATGAGCTATAACTTTGTTAAGCTCTCTGTCCCTTCCTGATTCACTGGGCTGGATTCTATAGAGGCCTTGACGGCAGGATCTGTGGTGGGGGTGGGGGTGCGGCATGAAGATGGCCCTGGATGAGGCCCACCATGGACCTTGATGCAGGTATGGCCTGACCCTATACTGCTGGCATTCATGAGGACTCGTGGCGGCGCCCCCCTCTGCCTGCTCAGTGATGGGACCACCATTTAAATATTTAAATAAATTAAATTACTTGAATAAATGAGTCTCCTGTTGCCTCCTGAAGTCCCGCTGTTATCTTCACCCCGGTGACCGGCACTGCCGCACCTTCGGATCCCATCCCCATGTGGAGTAACACTGGTGGGGAGATCAGTTGCTCAGGGCGGGGGGCGGGGCAAATGAGTCAAATGAACGTCATGGGTGTAGTGGATAGTGGGAAGGGTTATAGTTTAAAGTTTGTGCAGTTTGGGGAGGGAAGGTCAGATTATGAAGGTAAGTGTTTTGGTGGTGGGGGGAATGTAGGCGACCACCATCCAACCTGTGAATTTTATGTAACCTGGAATGTGGGGAAATTAGTGTGTGCGGCTAAAAGTGGTAAGTGGTAGATAAGTGTACACAGCAGGAAAGTTGGATGTATTGAAGCAGCAATGTGGTGTAACTGAACTGATAAAGGGGAAGTGAATGTAGTGAAACCTGCAAGGTGGTTATTAAGGCATGTCTAAACTATAACTAAGTTTGTAACAAATGTGCCATGTGGGCTGGTTGCTTGGAGACCTGGGGTTGGTGTAGTGAAGTAATGCCTTGTTATCAGACAAGGGCTGGAGAACAGAGAACTAGCTGTGCAATGTGATCGAAACTTGAGGGATGAGGCTACCAAAAATAAGCAAATGTCAAACCGGTGAAAGTTTGACTGACTGTGGCTGACGTAGCGCACCCAGGGCGTTAGCAACAGCAGACCAACCAATCACTGTACATCGGGTAGTCAGGTCCGGCCCATCCTGCGCTGATCAGGCAGGTAGCATGCATGAAACGTGGTAGAAGAAAGCGTGCTCCAAAGTGCTGGTTAGCTTGCTCAGGACTAAGTAGTCTGATCAACTACTTGGGGAATCAGAAGGGGAGGACTGATCATCTGCTCCGTTCCAACTCTTGGATGAACTTAAGTAACCTAGCTTACGTGGACAAAGAACAAAGAACAAAGAACAAAGAACAGTACAGCACAGGAACAGGCCATTCGGCCCTCCAAGCCTGCGCCGATCTTGAAGCCTGCCTAAATTAAAACCTACTGCGTAAGTAGACGCGTAGGATAATCTCTGTTGAAGATAAGATTTTGAAACGCTGAATAAACATGCTATGTGTGAACAATAATTTGGTAGTCATGAGTCGTTGATACCCAGAGTAAACCTCCAGACCAGTAGCAGGGATAGACTACAGGAATAATTAATTTAATTGATATTGGGGGCGTGGGAGAGGGCCAAAAGAAATGTATTTATTTATTTTAATTCAATTTCACTTGAAATATTTAAATGTCCCAATAGGGCTCACAGCCCTTTAAAAATGGCATCTGCGCCTACGCACAGGCAGCTGACGCCATTGCTGGGGACGGACAGCCTGCACCCTCCACGTGATCAAGTGGGTGGCCCGCCCCAGCTATTTAAATGAGCTGCTGCACTTGGAATAGCAGTGGCTCTTTGGCGTGCGGCCCACACGCGCGAGCTGCCATTTTTCTGCCTGGCACCAAAATCAGCAGCGGTTTTACAGAATTCAGCCCACTCTGTTTACTTTTACCGAAGACTAACTATAATGTTTTTGACATCGTTGAAACTTAGCAAAATCAAAATTCAGAATATGCAAGAATTAGCACAGTTGATATAATCTTCTGGATGACGTTCTGCGAGAGTCATCTTGTGCTCTTTTGATATTAGGGCCGGAATTTTACCCAAGGCGGACGGGAGCCAGCCACCGACTGAATAATCCCACTTGAGGCAGGAAGTCCCGCCTAATGGAGCTGCCAGCCAATCAGTGGGCCGGCAGCTCTCTGTCCCAGCAGCGCCACTGGGGGTGGTGGCCACTGCTGGGACTGTAACCCAGCCCACAGAATAAGATGCCAGGGAGCTCCCGACCTAAGGTAAGTTTTTGTTGCCTTTCCGGAGGTGATTGCTCGGGCCCCGGCGAGGCAAGGGTTGTTGACTGGGGTGACGGGGAGGGCGTGTTGGGTGTTTGGGATGGTTGGGGCAGTGGAGGTGACCCTCCATTGGGCACAGGGTGCCTGATCAGGCGGCCCCAGCCCCAGGTCGTCAGAAAGCTGCCTACTTTTGTCAGGCGGATTTTCTCGGGTCTAGGGTGCCGCTTGCCCTGCGTAAAATTCCCGTGGAGGTGGGCAAAGGCCTTTAAGTGGCCATTAAGTGGCCACTTAAGGGCCTTGATTGGCCTGGGGCAGGTGGGCCATTTTCCACCGCCGGAATATCTGCGTGGAAAAGCTGTCTGGTCTAGATATATTCATTTACATTTCTTTGCATAGATTTAGCAAACACAAATGAAGGCCCAGCTGCTGGTAAAATGCGGCAGGGTCTTCTCGGCATCAGGGGTCGTCGTGGGCCTCTCCTGGAAGAATGTTCCAGGCCACGACCCCTGCTGGCGGAAGGCTCACAAAATTCAGCCCATTCTGTGTATGAAACAGTGATAAAGATTTGGGAACAACAGTGTCGTGTTTACAGGTAGAAAAGAAAGCAACTAAAATATTGGGCTGGATTTTACCTTAGGCGGACGGGAATTCGCCACCGACATGAAAGTCGGTGGTGAACCCGCTTCCACATAGCCTGGGGATCTGTCCCTTGTTTTATGGGTCCCCAGGCTTTAATTGTCCCGAGTGGGACTTCCACCTGCTGGAGGGAGGAGGTGCCGCCTCAGTGAGCTGCCGGCCAATCAGTGGGCCAGCAGCTCTTAGTCCCAGCAGTGCCACCAGGAGCGGTGGCCACTGCTGGGACTGCAGCCCAGCTGATGCCATGGACCCTAAAGAGTGGGTAAGTAGGGCATGCCTCACCAGGGGGATCAGTCGTGCCCTGGTGAGGCTAGGGTGGTCGTTTGGGGGGAAGGGTATGCGTCTTGGGTCCCAGGGGTGGTTGGGAGGTGGGGGCGGCCCTCAAACAGGCACCCTGTGCCCAGCTACCATGCCCCCCGTCCGGGCCACGGAAAGGCCGGCAGCTATCGCTGGGCGGCCTTTCATGTCCCCAGCACGCCCACTTCCCATGGGTAAAATACCCGTAGAGGTGGTCGAGGGCCCTTAAGTGGTCTTTAAGGGCCTTGATTAGTCTGGAGCAGGCGGGCCATTTCCCCCCCCCCCCACAGCCAGACCGCCATAAAGTCGACCGGAGGTGGGAGCAGGGTGGGTAGGCCTCCCGGATCCTCCCGCTCAATTTCACGCTGCCCCATGCCACCAACTGACCCGCTGGGGTGACATGAAATTCAACCCTATGAGTATTGCAAAGAGTATAGCTGGTGAAAAGAAGGTGTTTTGAAAACTTGTTCAGTTTTGGTTTCCCTGTTTCCAAAGAATATAATTATAGCAGCAAGTTCAATTACAAAATTAATGGATGCCTGAACTATGAAGAGGAATCTTGTACCCTGGAGCTTAACTTTCTACAAAAGGTAGAATTATAATAAGATTTGGTAAAAGTTTTTAAGATTTTGAAGGATTTTGTTAATTTAGAAACAGATAACTTTTTTCTATCATATATAGAGTTTCAGAACTAGAGAGAATAGGGTCTAAATAAATCCATACCGGACAGAGGGAAGGTGGGTATTCTGGAGTACATTGGAGCTCTACTGTTCTGTGCAATGGACTGGAAGATTGGAGGTTTGCTGTCATTGATTACTCGCACAGTGAGTTAACAGTCTAAACTTTTTAGCTGTTGGAAGGTGCCAAACAGTAGTCAGCTTGTTCCCAGAAGTCAGTGGTGTATGGAACTAGATTGGTAAAGGCTGCAGACTAGTTCTGTCACCCGTGGAAGTGCAGAAGATAGTAAATAAATGTTTCCAAGCTCCCTCACTGTCCCACTCTCCAAGGAGGAAATTCTTACTGTGCAAATGCTGTCAAAGTATGTGTAGTTGCCTTACTCATGGACTTCTATTCCAAGCCCTATGTATATTACTGCGTTCAGCTTTATATTCTCTTCTTCTCCCTTCTCATTGCTGTCTGCCTTGTGCTAAGTTTTCTTTTCAGGGATATAGTGCAGATTAGAGTTGTTGTGACATCCAATGTGAATGGCAATACAAACTATTTATGTTACTCAGGTCCCTTTCCAAAATTGAGAAACAGTTCCTTAATATATCTTTTATATCTTTTACAGTGAATATTTAATCTGGCACTGGAACTAACCTTATGGAATTCAGCAGGATGTCTTCTAGGTACTATGGATCAATATTTTCATTTACGTCAAGTATAATAAAATGCAACTTTTCAAAATAAATATTAAATGACAGAAGGAATAGTTACCTTATAATAAGGTAATAATTACAATAATGTATTCATTTAAATTTAAAATTGGTGTTTCAATGTCACTTTGTCAGTTTCTAAGTTGAATAAAGGATGATTGCCATTTTCCTGTGTTCTCATTGTCCTCTTCTGAGTAAATTTAATTGAGCTGAGCTGAATAAAATTTAATTAAATATGAACTGAAGGGTATGCATTGGGAAGAAACTAATCCTGGGATGTATTATTAAACAAATCACATTTTCGCAGTATTACAGCTTTGAAGTATTGTTGCATTACATACAATGTCTAAAATTCCATTAGTGCATTCTTAAGATTCTGTGAGTATAGGCACTATAGCAATTACAGAAAATAGAGAGTGCCATTTATAACAGAAAAATCCCTCCTGGCTGAAAGAGGTCATATATTGTCAAGACGTCTCATGGGGAAGAAGTGAGAAAGATATTGGGCGGGGAGTTGAAATTGATTCATTTTCTTCCTTTGTCATTAGAAATTTAAACTGCGTGCAGTAGATTCATTCCTCATTAATGATCTGGCACTTTTGGCAACCATTAAATGTCTGCAGCACATTACAGTTCAATCTCTTTTTTATTCTCCTTGTGCAAAGTAAACGAAGAATATTTCACAGTAAAGATCCACTTCTGCTTATGTGTGCTGGTTTCATAAGTTTACAGAGCCAGTAACAAATGAGCACTGAAGGCATGACTGAGGTCTTGCTTTGGACCATTAAAATATTACTTTGAACTCCATGCCATACTGCCCCTAGCACAAACATTTGTTTGATTTTAAATACGTTTCTAAAGTGCTGCTTCACTACCATTGATCATTTAAAGAAGACAGACTTGCATTTATATCAATCTTTTCAGGGCCCTACCAAACGTGAAGTGCACTACA
The DNA here is from genome assembly GCF_036365525.1 of Heterodontus francisci. Taxonomy (NCBI): domain Eukaryota; kingdom Metazoa; phylum Chordata; class Chondrichthyes; order Heterodontiformes; family Heterodontidae; genus Heterodontus; species Heterodontus francisci. Next base: position 71,740,940 of record NC_090384.1, read on the forward strand.
GCCAATTCATTACTTTTTAAGTGTAGTCACTGCTGTTATGTAGGGAAACACGGTAGTCAATCTGCACATGGCAAAGTCTCACAAACAACAAATGTGTTGGTTGGGAATAAAATGGTTGATCAGGGAGAACTTCCCTCCTCTTCTTTAAGTAGTACCATGGGATATTTATGTCCATCTGAGCAGGTATTTGAAACCTTGCTTTAACATCATCTCAGAAAAATGACACCCTGACAATACAGCACTTCCTCATTTTTGCATTGAAATGTAACACTTGATTATGTGCTGAAATCCTGCACTGAAGCTTGAATCTATTACCGCCTGACTTTCAGTGCAAATGACCGATCAATAATTTTGTTTTGTATGTGCAACACAGTTGTCTCTGAAGTAACAAAATGACCAAATACATTACAAGAGAAATATTTTAAAATACATATTTCTGTGAATTTCTAATGCATAAAATTAACATTATTGATGCAGTATTTTCATAAATGTCTTATTTCTCCATAAACTTACATCTGTGTACTTAAAAACCTTGACAGATTGCAACAATGTAACAAAGGGGTTAAATACATTAGCTAAGGTAAATATTGTCTTTCCACTGCTCTGTTACTGATTCCATCTAATATTTTGCATAGTCTATTATTAATGATTTTTTTATTTATACAAATTATTAAAAATTAAATATGATAATTTTTTAATGAATTCCCAGTATTTGCAAAGGGGGCCCTTTCAAATTTTTGACCTTCTAGGTGAGAAAGAATTAAGTAGCTTTGAGAGTGGAATTCAGTATCTTCACTAAAATTAAACAATTGGATTTGCTCTGATGGTATCCTTAAAGCCAATAAAGCCCTTCCTCTGGATGCTTGGGCTGTTAATGTGGGGAAAATGCTTGAACCAATTCAATACATTTTCATCATAATGCCATTTTTATGACATATGCAACATGAAGGCACAGACACACAGAATCAGCCACAAATGAGAGAAGTCTGATGCGTGATTACATTAGCACGTTTATGGATGTAATCCAATAATATGTTTGATACATATCCTGGGTTCAATTCTGGGTAGTGCCTGTGTGGAGTTTGCAAGTTCTCCCTGTGTCTGCGTGGGTTTTCTCCGGGTGCTCCGGTTTCCTCCCACAAGCCAAAAGACTTGCAGGTTGGTAGGTAAATTGGCCATTATAAATTGCCACTAGTATAGGTAGGTGGTAGGGGAATATAGGGACAGGTGAGGATGTGATAGGAATATGGGATTAGTGTAGGATTAGTATAAATGGGTGGTTGATGGTCGGCACAGACTCGGTGGGCCGAAGGGCCTGTTTCAGTGCTGTATCTCTAAACTAAACTAAACATGTCCTTTAAGTAGTATCTACTGCTAAGACACGTGAAACTACTATGCATTTTGCTGGATTGGTGCTTTTGTAGTACTTAATTTATTTTCTGTTTGTTACATCTTATTGAGTAGGGAAGGGGGAGAATATAAATGCTAATTCTTTGGAAATAAGAGTAAAAGAATGAGGAATCCAGCCAATAATAAGTTTACATTAAGGGGTTCAATCTCTATGGTTGAGCTGCAAAACCTATTCACGCTCTGGATTGAGCAAAGCAAAATTATCTCATTGGTAAAATTCAGTTCCAGTTTTTAACAAAATACTTTTCCATGCACAGGAGATAACTGAACAGTTTTCTCTTCTGTACACACATGAGATGATCATGTCAAGATGTTTATAACCCTTTATGTCTGTATATTTTTGATAAGTTGGTTTGGGCAGCTGGATGAGAATGTTAATAGCAGTTATTATATGCAGGAGATTTTAATGGATATCTGCACTCTTCCATCCATGGCACCCTGGCAACCTATGTCTGAGATTTATCGGTTTCTTTAGTGAAAAAGAACATCCTAGGCCTTAAATTCTTGTGAGTAGTTGATGGCAGAAGAAAAGCGTTTATGTCCAATTTCATCTATATGTTCATCCTCATTCAAATTTAAATGGTTTTCCAATGCCCAGGTATTTTTGACCTGGGAATATAAAGCTCATCAGACAGGGGAAGGGAGACATTTTAGTTGCCAATATGGTCCTTTTGCATCTAAAGGAAAATTTCAGTCCTTTCAAGTTCCTTAAACAGATTTTTTAAGCAATTGATGTGTATGTATTAGAAATGCATTTCCATGGAGAAGTATTTTTTCATTAAATACAGGCATGCAAACTTATTTAAGATTCAATTTAAAAACACCCTTTTTATTGAGGCTTAATAATACAGTGTGGAATAGAAGACTCAGAATTCTTAGGCTTTTATGTTTATCAGTTAGCCACAGAAATGCCACAGGTACTTTAAAGGAGAAACTGAATGTTTCACCTATTAAATATAGCATGCCATTAGACAAAGTTTCAGGTCAATTCAAAGGATATTTAAATCTGTCATTGAATGTTCTGCATTTCTAAGTACTGTCATTCAGTATGGTGTCTAGTAAATTGACTGAGAGATGGCATTGTTCCAAAGTCTGATGATAGCTTAGCTCCAGGTCGGGCTGGCACTTAATCTTTTTTTAAGTGATCAATTAATTTCTCTGCCAGAATGAGGAAAAGGAAAGTGTAGGGCTTAGTCAGGACTTCAGTGAAATTCTTTCGCTCTGTCCCAGTGGATTTTCAAATGAACACAGAAGCAGAATATTAGATTATGGAAATACTTTAGCAAAATGAAGCATGAAAAGGCATCAGTTCATGAGCTCTGATTAGTCTTTACAGATTTCTTTGAAGCATCATCAGTGTGACAGTTAGGTATGAACTATAGACAGCAAATCGTAAAAGCAACAGAATTACTGCATTTCAGTAAAAAAAATAAGCTTGGTGGCTCTTCCAATAGTTCAGCAGTTTTACAAATTGAGTCACTGAGCCACACAGAGCAAGAAGTTCCTAAGTTTGAGCCATAGTCTGTGCTGAGTTTGCTGATCTCAGTCAAGATAGTTATAAAGGATATTACTTTTGGCTATAGTGCCCCCCAAGGTCTGGGAGGACAACATTGGCCAGGGTTTGTAATATTGATCCCATTTTGTTGGTAGTAGATGTTGGTTGAGAGAAGGATTAGGCTTAACTATGGTCTCTTTTGTGAATGAACAGCCTCTTGACACTCATTGCATACACAAGGAATGGCCACCTACTAAAGTTATTTATAGGATGACAAGCTCCTCTGAAACTCAGCCAGGAGTCAGTCTTCAGGATAAAAGAGCAAGTGAATTGGTAAGGAAAAAAATCACTGCATTTGGTAATTTTCAGAGGACAATGGTCACCTTTTATACTATGGATATTAATTTCTATATGTTTTTTTAAATGTGCAATACTTAGCTGCTTCTTCATCATCAGAGGTGCTGTCCTTCAAATGAGAATTTAAACCAAAGTCCCTTTTGCTTATCTAGTGGATATTAAAAATCCTATGGCATCTATTGGAAGAACATCAAGGGAGTTCTGCCAGTATCTTAACTAACATTCTTTCTGTACCTAACACCACCAAAACAGATTAACTGGTTATTCATCTTGTTGTTGCTTCTGGGTTCTTGCTGCATGCAAAATGGTTTCCACATTTGTCTATGTGATAACAGATACCGTATTTCAAAGTAATTAATTGCACGGTGCAGCACTGAGCCATTTGACACAGCAACGTACTATACGAATGCACATATTTCTAGCATTTTAGTTTTCATGCTCACTCCTCTCTATTTCTGTAACCTCCTCCAGACCTTCAATCTTCCAAGATTTGTGTGCTTTTCCAATTCTGGCCTCTTGCGCATGCCTGATTTTTTCACTCCACTGTTGGTGGTCATGCCTTCAGCCACCTAGGCCCTAAACTCTGGAATTCTCTCCCTAAACCTCTCCACCTCTCTACTTCTCCCTCCTACTTTAAGTTGATCCTTAAAACCTACATCTTTTGTCCTAATGGCCCAGATTTTTTGGTCAGCATTAACAAACACAGCCAGAATCATTATACTTACACTTGCCCACAGACTTTCTATGGGCTTTTGGATTGGAACTTGCTGTGATTAGAAAGCCTTTTTGGTGCAGAACCCTCTACAGGGAATCTGGAAACTGAAGTGTTTATCTCCTTAACCAATCAGATTGGAAAATCCTTACTGAGGCATGCAGAGTCTGAACCAGGAAGTTAAAATAGTTAATTCAATGCCAAATTAAGCACAGACGGCAACATAAGGAAAGAAAGAAAGATGTGATTAAGAGAGAGAGATGAAAGAGACAGAAGTCATTTTTAAAAATAATTATCGTTCTTAGATTATAAAAATCTCTAACAATAATTATAATCTGAAGGAATGAGAGCCCACACTTGTAAAAGTAAATTTTCAGTGTCACAGAGATTGTTTGCCAGTAATTAAGACTTATCGCACCGTTAAAAATTCATAGCTTAGTGGATATCAATTACATATGTACTGCAACTTCACACCCTTCCATGTGTTTTAAGCCGAGTCTCTCACTGAAATATTGTTATACCAAAGTTCTTGGAGGAGCAGTGTATATTGGGGAACCAAAAGATGATTAAAAAACGTACTTCTGAAACAATCTCAGATTTTGTCATTTTCAACATTGCTAATACTATTTACATGACACAAAACACAGTGGCTGATTATTTTTTGTTTCCCATGAGTGATACAGAATTTTCCACATGGAGGTGACTGGTGCAAAAATAATTCAACACACCAATGGTAAAGCAACATTTGTTTTCCAGATACACATGAGTCTTGGCATGGCTACAGTAGTAACAGTACCCTGGAGGCATCAAAGTGAGATAATGCCACAATTATTTCAGAACTGAAAATATAGAATAAAAAAACCTAAGGATTTTTGGACCAAAACATGTAGGAATTCAATTGTTTTGGTATGATCTCTCATATTGAACTTTTAGATTATATATAAACATTTGGGAGAAGAGGGTTAGGGTAGTGGGGGTATGGCTCATCCTATCAGCAGCTCTTTCTCTTTTAATTTTATTTTTATCTGTTCTATATCTGTGGGAAACTAAATTGTCAGTAGAATACTTCGTTTTCTTTCTCATGCTCTCAGTTTATTTATCACAATGCTTAGATTATCAATCATTTGAAAAAGGTCAGTAATCATACTGATAACAATGTCATTTTTGAAATGTTAGTACAATAAAATGAACTCAGAATACAAAAACCACATTATTGGAGCACTATAAAATCTGATGTCCAACTTTAACTCACCTTCTTGCCTGTACTGGCATAACTCAGGTAACTGGTAGCGTAAAACTGATGAGAGAGTTGTGTCCCATTGAAACTCTCCACTTAGTACTGTGGTATGATTTCAGGAGTGTTGGGGCCAATGCATTCAGAAGTGCCCTTCTCGAACAAGTAGGCACTTCAATTAAATAATCATTTAGGAGTAGGACTATTTTTCAATATTCAGTCATTGCAAAACACAATTTCTAAAGGATACCCACAAGAAGTGGACATCCAACAGTGTGAGGGAATAAACTGTGGGTCTGGCTGGTTTAGAGGACGGAAGTATTTTGAATTTGCAATACTTAAGCCATTGAATCACCACTTTTGCTACTATTTTCTGCTGGCACTGAGCCTTTGTGCCAATTTTTCAACTTTTCTTTGGTCTACAACACCATTAGTAACGCCAAGGAGTCTCCCACTGAGAGGCTACCATATAAATGCTTTTCTTCCTTTATAATGATGCTGCATTTGAAATGGTTCGCTTTGGTGCTGAAAATACAAGAGAAACAATTTTCTTTTATTTATTAGGGACTCCAGAGGAAATGAATGAAGTCACACTGATTAGTCTACATAATATATACCAAAATATTTTAATATCCTGTAATCACTGTTGCATCACTTGCTTTAAAAACTCCTTTTAATTCTTGAGCCTGACTGTAACAACAGATACATTTCACCTCACTCATCACATTATGTATGGCGCCCTGAATAAATCAGTTAAATACTTAAATTTTAACTTAAATTAGAGCAGCTTGAATTGAATGGAACTAGTTTGGTTTCTCCCATTCTGCAGAGATAATAACATGATAAAATGCTCTCTTTGCAATCTAGAGATCCCTAGTTAGAGGCATGATTAGAGACAAAAACAATTAACTTGTGGAATTGAAGCATATCATTTTCTTTAAAAAGCAATTTCTTTTCAAATTCCACAATTCCCAATGCAACAACCTACAGGTTCCTTGGCATGACACTTTTGATGGCATTGGTTTTGATGGGAAGATTTTTTTGTTTTTCATCTGCAGAGGGAAAGAAGGATACTCCCTATCTGAAAGATGAGTCTTCTAGATACTGGTGATAATTTTTCTGACGGTGGTAATGCAAGTTTAGGTGAAAATTCAAGATTGCACCCCTTCTCGATGAACTTGAAACTACAGATACAGGTGGAGGAACCAGTTTCAAGACAGTCAAGGGTGTGCATTGTATTTTAACAGGTTTAACAAAGATGGAAAAACCTGGAAGGCCAATGCTTTTGGAAGAAGGAAAAATTAAAACTAAGTGGAGAGAGCCAAACCTTTTTTTCCTGACTTTCTGGGGAGCCATTCAAAACATTAAGGGCAATCATGGAATGATGGGAGTAGCAGTAACAGGGTTTATCTTTTAAAGCACAGTGATTTTCGCTTACCACCTCAGTGAACCCTTGCTCACTGTTCCTCAAATATAATTACAAATGAGCCAATCAGACAGGTTTTCTTGAGTTTAAACAAGAAAGATATAACTTTATTAACCTTATCACTCTAGACTGGTAAAAATTACTAAAATACGTGACGCATCCACGCTCACATGCATACGAGAGGCACATACACAGACACAAATAGATGCAGAGGGAAAGAAAGAGTTGGGAGGTTGAAGTAAAGTTGGTAATAAATGGAATGCAAATACTGGGTTGTAATATCCTTAATTGAAGTTAAAGTCTTGGAGTCCTCGCTGGGGCCACACGCACAATTTCAGGCTTGCTTCTCTGGTTCCAGAAGGCCGAAGGGAAGTTTCAATTGCCTTCTTGGTGGTCACTTGTAATATTCTGTAGCCTTCAGGCTTAGAAGCTGCCACCATGGTTTCCCTGTGACTTTGCTGGAGAGACAGAGACAGAGAGAGAGAGAATTCAGTTGCAGTCTCTTTCACTCTGTGAGGCACAGTTCAAAAACCTCAGTGTTACACCAACAGGTATATCATGTGACCATCTCTTTGTTTGAAACAGCAGTTCCTGGAGTGTTGTTGGAACTCCAGAGTCTTTCAGGCATATTCAGTGGAGGGAGGTTTTGGCTCTTTCAAAGTCAAAGGCTATTGACGTCTTTTGATAATCACTATTGACGAAACCAATCTCACTAATTGAAGCAGTGAGCATCCCCATTGTTCCAGCTAGACTAGGTAGTTTACTTCTGTCTCTCAGCCAACCTTTGTCTTCTCAAGATGTAAATATGCATGGCCATTTTTTAGCTGTTCAGTTCTGCTTCTTTTAAACATTTATTTTTAGCGTCCAGTAAAAATGTCTCAATCAAAGCTTCATACGACAAAATTAATATTTTTCCATTTGGCATGTGTGATTTCCGACACAATTGCAGATGATTTTCAGCTCACAGTGGGCTGGGTGATGGGAATGCCCACACCCAATATCATCACTCTGAACCCTGAACTATTTTCATCAGGTCTCATGTGCATTTCTTTGGCTGGCTGCCCATGCAGTTCCAGTGGTGATGGAAAGCCTGTCCAATTGGAAGGTGGAATTTCCAGCAGATCTGCTTCCCATTTAAAGAATGAATGTACCCTTTAATGCAAAGTTTCATTTAACGCAATGTAAATCTGTGCTGCTATTCAAAGTTTGGTGGAAAGCAGCATATTTCAGACAAAAGATTCTCAGATATCATAGTGCAAATGCTAGTGGAGTAGGTGAGGGCATGCAAATAGGTTCTATTTCCCTCAGATGGCAAACAGGCGCCCACCCCCACCACATGCTCCACCCCACACTCCACCTCCCCACCACCATATTGTGATAATGGCATTATATGTCTTCATTTCACCTCTGGAAGTTGGTTTATGGGTTCCTCATTGAACATTAATTCAAAATCATCATTTTAAATTTATACTATTCCTTGTTCACATGATATCATTTTACAATTGGGATCCTGGCCACCCGTTTGCTGGGAAGGCATGTATAAAAACCTTTTGCATCTTGCTCAATATTCTTCTTTTCCATTTTTGCTCTTCTGAGTCTTATTTTAGCTCCTTTCATTCTTCAAGCTAATTTTAAAGTAAGTACTTCCACTATGCAAAATCCAACAACACAAGGTGCCTACCTCCTCATTACTGATGGTGTGTGAGATGCATACACTTATCCAGGAGTTTTGTTTCTGCAAGTGAGGCAAATGGGAGGAATACACCAGGTTTGAAGAATCAGTCCTGTTCTTCCTTCCCATTAACATGGTCTACCTTATTAAGGATAAACCATTTTTAGCTGGCCCATCTGAATACTTAAATGATAAAGCCTCAACTGAGGCACATGATATGTGGGACCTGAAATTACACAGATATTCTCCCAGTCTACTGCTGTTACTCTGGTGGGCCTCCCGTGAATCTGAAGTAAAACTGCATAAATGGCCATTCTCAGCAGTTTCTGGCATTTCCTTGGACATTCCACTGGTGTCTCGCCAGAGTTATGGAAGAGGTCCAGTAGGACACCAGTGGAATTTAAGGATCATTGGTCTGAATCTTATTCTCCTCCTGATGGTGGGTTTGTGATGTGGGGGGAGCTGGACAATCGGAGTGGCAGTGGCTGCCATGGAACCCAATGCCGGGATTGCCAGTTCCGAATTTCCCGGAGCAGGATAGGCCATTAACAGCCTTCCCAGAGAAAAGTGGCCTATTAACATCAGTGGTGGGGGTTGGAGCCTCTGCCACGCAGGGAGGCTGCCTTGGAAAACGAGGCACCTTCCCTGTGGGCTTGAGGAGTGGTTCTTCCTTCATGGGCAATTTGTGGCCCACAAAAGATCCCCACTGGGAGGTAATTCATCCCTGCAACCCCCCACCTTCCCCCGGACCGAATGCCCAGCACCCCCACCGATCTCTTTTCCTGAAGCAGCGATAGGGCGAGCGAGGTGTCAGCTGGGAAGGTGAGTTTCAGTTTAAAATAACTTACCTTTTGTTTCGGCGGGCAAGGGGACTGCTGGTTAAGTAAACCTATATATTCGGGCAGTTGCTAAACCCAAAACACTACACGTGTAGTGTCTCCTACCCATCCTCCTCCTCCAACCAAAACAAAAGGCCTCTTGTGTGGAGGGTTTGGTAAGGTAAGGTTTTCCTTTTTTTAAAAATCTCTTTTGTCAATTTAGTACGGAGGGGATGGAAGCTAGGGCAGTTGCATGCTCCTCTTGCAGGATGTGGGAGGTGAGGGTCACCACTGGTGTCCCTGCTGACTTCACCTGTGAGAAGTGCACCCAACTCCAGCTCCTCGCAGATCGCGTTAGGGAACTGGAGCTGGAGCTGGATGAACTTCGGATCATTCAGGATGCTGAGGGGGTGATAGCGAGCAGTTATAGGGAAGTAGTGACACCTAAGTTACAGGATAAAGGTAGCTGGGTGACTGTCAGGGGAGGGAAAGGGAATAGGCGCACAGTGCAGGGATCCCCTGTGGCTGTTCCCCTCAATAATACGTATACCGTTTTGGATACGGTTGGGGGGGACGACCTACCAGAGGAAAGCCACAGTGGCCAGGTCTCTGGCACTGAGCCTGGCTCAGTGGCTCAGAAGGGAAGGGGGGAGAATAGGAGAGCGATAGTGATAGGAGATTCAATGTTTAGAGGAACAGACAGGAGATTCTGTGGTCGCGAACGAGACTCCCGGATGGTATGTTGCCTCCCGGGTGCCAGGGTCAGGGATGTCTCGGATCGAGTCCACAGGATTCTTAAGGGAGAGGGGGAGCAGCCAGAGGTCGTGGTACATATTGGTAGCAATGACATAGCTGGGAAAAGGGATGAGGACCTGAAAAGCGAATATCGGGACTTAGGTTGGAAGCTAAAAGGCAGGACGAGCAGAGTAGTAATCTCAGGATTGTTACCGGTGCCACGTGCTAGTGAGGCTAGAAGCAGGGAGCGAGTGCAGCTGAACACGTGGTGACAGAACTGGTATAGGAGGGAGGGATTCAGATATGTGGATCATTGGTATACCTTCTGGGGAAGGTGGGACCTGTACAAGAAGGATGGTTGCATTTGAACTGGAGGGGCACCAATATCCTGGGCGGGAGGTTTGCTAGAGCTCTTCAGGAGGGTTTAAACTAGTTTGGCAGGGGGATGGGAACCGGAGCCACGGATCAGTGGATGGGGTAGCTGTTGAACAGGCAGATAGCGAGTGCAGAGAGTCTGTGAGGAAGGTTAGACAGATGACAGGGCAAAGTTGCAGCCAGTATGATGGATTGAAGTGTGTCTATTTTAACGCAAGAATTGTCAGGAATAAGGGTGATGAACTTAGAGCATGGATCAGTACTTGGAGCTACGATGTTGTGGCCATTACGGAGACGTGGATATCACAGGGGCAGGAATGGATGTTGGATGTTCCAGGGTTTAGATGTTTCAAAAGGTATAGGGAGGGAGGTAAAAGACGTGGGGGAGTAGCATTGTTAATCAGGGATAGTATCACAGCTGCAGAAAGGGAGGTCGTCGAGGAGGGTTTGTCTACTGAGTCATTATGGGTGGAAGTCAGAAACAGGAAAGGAGCCTTGTCGGGAGTTTTCTATAGACCCCCCAAGAGCAACAGAGACATGGAGGAACAGATTGGGAGGCAGATTTTGGAAAGGTGCAGAAGTAACAGGGTTGTTGTCATGGGTGACTTCAACTTCCCTAATATTGATTGGAACCTCCTTAGTGCAAATAGTTTGGATGGAGCAGTTTTTGTCAGGTGTGTCCAGGAAGGTTTCCTGACTCAATATGAAGATAGGCCGACTAGAGGGGAGGCTATGTTGGACTTGGTGCTTGGCAACGAACCAGGCCAGGTGGCAGATCTCTCGGTGGGAGAGCATTTCAGTGATAGTGATCACAACTCCCTGACCTTTACTATAGTCATGGAGAGGGACAGGAGCAGACGGGATGGGAAAATATTTAATTGGGGGAGGGGGAATTACAATGCTATTAGGCAGGAACTGGGGAGCATAAATTGGGAACAGATGTTCTCCGGGAAATGCACGACAGAAATGTGGAGGTTGTTTAGGGAGCACTTGCTGCGACTGCTGGATAGGTTTGTCCCGATGAGGCAAGGAAGGGATCGTAGGGTGAAGGAACCTTGGATGACAAGAGATGTGGAACAGCTAGTCAAGAGGAAGAAGGAAGCTTACTTAAGGTTGAGGAAGCAAGGATCAGACAGGGCTCTAGAGGGTTACAAGGTAGCCAGGAAGGAACTGAAGAATGGACTTAGGAGAGCTAGAAGGGGACATGAAAAAGTCTTGGCGGGTAGGATTAAGGAAAATCCCAAGGCGTTCTACACTTATGTGAGGAACAGGAGGATGGCCAGAGTGAGGGTAGGGCCGATCAGGGATAGTGGAGGCAACTTGTGCCTGGAGTCGGAGGAGGTACGGGAGGTCCTAAATGAATACTTTGTTTCAGTATTCACTAGTGAGAGGGACCTGGTCGTTTGTGAGGACAGCATGGAACAGGCTGATTTGCTCGAACAGGTTGAGGTTAAGAGGGAGGATGTGCTGGAAATTTTGAATGATATGAGGACAGATAAGTCCCCGGGGTCAGACGGGATATACCCAAGGATATTACGGGAAGTGAGGGAAGAGATTGCTGCGTCTTTGGCAATGATCTTTGCGTCTTCACTGTCCACTGGAGTAGTACCGGATGATTGGAGGGTGGCAAATGTTGTTCCCTTGTTCAAGAAAGGGAATAAGGATAACCCTGGGAATTATAGACCAGTCAGTCTTACGTCGGTAGTGGGCAAATTATTGGAGAGGATTCTGAGAGACAGGATTTATGACTATTTGGAAAAGCATGGTTTGATTAGAGACAGTCAGCATGGCTTTGTGAGGGGCAGGTCATGCCTCACAAGCCTTATTGAATTCTTTGAAGATGTGACAAAACACATTGATGAAGGAAGAGCAGTGGATGTGGTGTATATGGATTTTAGCAAGGCGTTTGATAAGGTTCCCCATGGTAGGCTCATTCAGAAAGTAAGGAGGCATGGGATTCAGGGAAAGTTGGCTGTCTGGATACAAAATTGGCTGGCCCATAGAAGTCAGAGGGTGGTAGTAGATGGAAAGTATTCAGCGTGGAGCTCGGTGACCAGTGGTGTTCCTCAAGGATCTGTTCTGGGACCTCTGCGCTTTGTGATTTTTATAAATGACTTGGATGAGGAAGTGGAAGGCTGGGTTAGCAAGTTTACCGATGTCACGAAGGTTGCTGGAGTTGTGGATAGTGTGGAAGGCTGTTGTAGATTGCAACGGGACATTGACAGGATGCAGAGCTGGGCTGAGAAGTGGCAGATGGAGTTCAACCTGGAAAAGTGTGAAGTGATTCATTTTGGAAGGTCGAATTTGAATGCGGAATACAGGCTTAAAGACAGGATTCTTGGTAGTGTGGAGGAACAGAGGGATCTTGGGGTCCATGTCCATAAATCGCTCAAAGTTGACACCCAAGTTGATAGGGTTGTTAAGAAGGCGTATGGTGTGTTGGCTTTCATTAACAGGGGGATTGAGTTTAAGAGCCGCGAGGTTATGCTGCAGCTCTATAAGGCCCTGGTTTGACCACACTTGGAATATTGTGTTCAGTTCTGGTCGCCTCATTATAGGAAGGATGTGGAAGCTTTAGAGAGGGTGCAGAGGAGATTTACCAGGATGCTGCCTGGACTGGAGGGCATGTCCTACGAAGAAAGATCGAGGGAGCTAGGGCTTTTCTCATTGGAGCGAAGAAGGATGAGAGGTGACTTGATAGAGGGGTACAAGATGATGAGAGGCATAGATAGAGTGGATAGTCAGAGACTTTTTCCCAGGGTGGAAAGGGCTATCACCAGGGGGCATAATTTTAAGGTGATTGGAGGAAGGTTTCGGGGAGATGTCAGAGGTAGGTTCTTTACACAGAGAGTGGTGGGTGCATGGAATGCGCTGCCAGCGGTGGTAGTAGAAGCAGATACGTTTGGGGCATTTAAGCGACTCTTGGATAGGTACATGGATGATAGTAGAATGAAGGGTAGGTAGTTAGTTTGATCTTAGAGTAGGTTAAAGGTTCAGCACAACATCGTGGGCCGAAGGGCCTGTACTGTGCTGTACTGTTCTATGTTCTATGTTCTATGTTCTCTGGTCCGGGATTCCAGCGCTGGGCCTGGGTTTGAGGCCTCTGCAGTACTGGCAGTGGCTACCACTCACAGTGGTGCTGCCGTGCTGCTGAGCTGCTGGCCCTGTGATTGGCCGGCAGCTCTTGGGGGGGCAGGATACCCGTCCCTCTTAAGTCTTTAAAGGGACAGGGATCCCGCCTCCTTAAACTCTCACCCTAAAAGACCAGAGGATCACTCCGTGGGGCTGAAAAAATGGAGGGGCGGTGTTCCCCACCTCCTGCACAAAATCCAGCCCTTCATGTCGACATGTTGTTTGTACTGTTACATGTACCCAATTGGTCAATAGGATGCAATAGCAGGGCAGGTGCAAAGTACACAGTGGGCCATGTGATGGATATTTTACCTTTCATGTTGGTCAGTAGACTCGACTTGACCAATGATTTCATATTGCCTATACACAGGTCTATAATTAGGTTTATGAAATCAATATAGAAATTGGCATAATTTATGTAAAACAAGAACTATATGAATGTCAACATGAACAGTCTGCCATGTCACAGTTAGTTACTTTGACAGCAACTGGGTTTATTATTCTTGGAATCCTAGGGATGTATTTAAAATATATCCAGCCCATAATCATGTGTAATCATTGTGAATCAGGCAGTTAATCAAAAGTTCAACAACATCACTTTGACTATTCTGGAGTATGTGAAATTTTTATAAGTTTTGGCTAGGATGTAGATAATAGAAGAGCACCTGTGAAAAAGCCATCACTAAGTGTCCATTTTCCAGTCTTTCATCTTAATCTCCTAGATTTTGTCTTAAGCTTAATACATAGAATGATGACTTTCCTAATGGGCAGGACTTATGGTTTGATGCATGCACATCATGGACTTGATCCCTGTCAGAATTCAGCTTCCAGTTAATTTGGCCCTTCCTTTAAGTAAGCATCTTGTGCAAATCTTCATTTACAAATCAATATAGATATTGACTTATGTTGCCCAGCATACTTGAGCTGCAAGTGTTCATCTTGCTAAGGAGGAAGGATGCACTCAAGCTGGCACATTATCGAGCAATGGAAGAAACATGATAGCAGTTGTGGACACTAAATTAGTCGTATTATTAACCTAAGCAGAATTTATTTTTATATGGCAAGGATGAATCCATTTGCTCTGAGGGGTCACAACCTTTATGACTGAAGATTTTTAGGCCGTGCACCAGATGATGCAATGTTCATTATTTTTTATATGCCTGATCTCAGTGGTCTTTTGCACCACAATTTACTTATGGCTGCTCAGATTGGTAGGCCTGCTCCTCAGGTAGCTGGCTTGATAATTATTCCCAGAAGAAGACGTTGTGATATATTTGGGTAACACTAACAGAAAAGATGAACACCAAGCATGGCCAGTTCAAGGAATGTTAATTTATGGCATGACTTCATCACATCATTTCATATTATACAAATGTATTACACTGCTTCCCCTTTCAAAAGAAAAGTGTTTTTATCTATAATAAACAATATTTACAAATCAAGTTTAATAACTGGTTTATGAAGTCTTTCTGATCTCCTTACAGGTTTTGATGTGGAGTCAGGTTTTGGACTGTTGGGTTTAGGTTCAGAACTTAGAAAAAGACTTATTCCTTTCTCAAATATTGATACTTCAGACTCTGAAGTCTGAATCGGTTCAAACTCTGACATGAGCTTATGATCAAGAAGATTGTGCTCACATTTTGGTTCATCCGTTTCCAGGATCATGTGATCCACATGGACTCTTTGAAATCATCGAATCGACCATGGCCATGATTGCAAAGGAGTTTTAGGTGGCGTGAAAAAAGTTGTCTGTGTGTCTTTAAGACTGAGAAAAAGGATTTCTCTGTGAACAGTGAGTGCTGAACTGGTTGGGAAATTGCAAGGAAATCTATTTTTCCAAGCCACTCAGCAGAGAGAAATGAATGTCACATGTCTGGCTGCTGGGAGTTTTTAGTTTCTCTTTTACAAGAAGAAAACAGTTTGGGCTGGAACCTGTTTTTGGAAACCAGAGAAAGAGACCTCTTTCTGAAAGAAAGTAAAAGATCGGTTGTTGCTGAAAACTTGGGGTTTGCAGACCATAAAAAGAACTCTCCCTGAGTGGAATGCTTGTCTCTTTTGAAAAAAAAAGAATCTTACATTAAAGGTGTGGTTTTGACCTGCCTGAAGAGAGGGGAGAAGACCCCTGGAGAGAGAAAAGACCCAGAGAAAGAGAATAGTTGCTTTGGAGAAAGGCTCCTTTGCTGATAGGAAGCCTTGCATTGTTAAGGGTGGAAAGATTCCTGTAGTCTCCAGTCTCTGGAAACTTTCTGCCTCAAAAGTGAGTCCTGTTGCCTTTTTTTGCATTTGAAAGATCCTGAATCCTCTGGAAAGTTTCCGCTGTTGGACTGCTACTTAGAAGTCCAAGTAGACCTGTTGCTGCAACCTTTTGTTGGGAGATCTGTGTGGTGTCTGCTGTAGATGAATTGCTTTGGATGCCTACCCACCACAGACTGTTCATTAATTTCACCTGGAGACTTTGAGTGGCATCTGACTATTTGACTCTGAGATACCTTACCGAACCAGAAATAACCCACCAGGACTTGCAACCCAGTTATTTTATTGTTCCTAAGAAACAGTTCTAATTTAAAACATCATTTTAAAAAATAGTTAACTGTTGAGTTTTGGATGTATGTGTGTGCATGAGGGTTAGGAGGAATAAGAAGTTATAAAATCTGTTTGTACATAGATGTATATCACATTATCGTTTAAAATTGGTTTATTAATAAATAGTTAATTTGTTGTTGTTTAAAGAAACCTGGTTTGGTGTGTTTTATTCTGGGGAATAAATACGGTGTTTAATTTGGCTAATTTCTGGTAGGTGGGAAACGTTACAAATATGCTGTGACCTGTAGAGTAGTGGGACTGAATTAACAGTGCATTACTCCTGCCTTGGTGGTAACAGTGACTTCTTTCTACAGTTTTGATAGATAGCATTTTTATGAACCAGTGATTCTAGGTCACTGTCTAGACCAGGCCAATAAACTAGCTATGGATTTCATACTGACTATTCCTGTGGTTTCAGTGTGGAGTTTTGCCGAAATCCTATCTTTCAAAGAACTAGGTACTACCACTCTATGATGATTGTGGAATGGTTTTAGTTCCTCATCTGTACACTGGTCAAATGTTTTCCATCCGTTCAATGTCTGTTCATAGACTTTTTAAAAAACTGAATCTTTCTGAGTTTCAGCTGCAATTTTAGTTGCAGTTATTTGAAAGTCATCATCTACTATCCCGATTGTGAAGATTGCATCTTCACAGCCTACTTCTGGGTCCTTATGCGGCAAATGCAACAGTGTGTCAGCAACAGCATTCCCATTTGAGCCATGATATTTGATATTGTAGTTGTACGGTGAGAGAAGTACAGCCCACCACTGCATCCTTGATGTTGCAATTGCTGGTATTGCAGACTCTGGTCCCAGAATAGTCATTAGGCGTTTATGATCTGTTACTAGTATAAAGTTTCTACCCAACAAAAACTGGTGAAACCTGTTGATTCTAAAGATGTTTTCAAGCCCTTCCTTTTCTATCTGCACATAGTTACATTCAATTTTGGTATGCAAGGCAAAATCTATGGGCTTCTCTTAATCATTATCCATGACATGACTGATCACTGTTCTAACTCCATAGTTTGAAGCATCACATGCTAGATACAGGTCATGATTTGGGTCATAATGAATGAGTATTTTAAGACAGGGGTAGATAGATTCTTGTTAGGCAAAGGAATCAAAAGTTATCAGGGGACGATGAGAGTGTGGAATTCAAAACACACAGATCAGACATGATCTGAATGAATGGCGGAGTATGCTAGAGGGGCCAAATGGCCTACTTCTGCTCCTAATTTGTATGTTCATGTGTAGTATTGCATCACTGGTCAAGTTTCTCTTACATGCATCTTGTTGTGCTTTGGACCATTCCCATTTCACATCTTCCTTCAACAACTCATGCAATGGAGCTAATACTGTTGCAAGCTCAGTCAGAAATCAAGAGTAGCATGGAACCATGCCTAGAAAAGATCTAAGCTCAGAAACATCTTTTGTTTTTGGGGCATTGATAGCTTCTATCTTCTCTTTCACTGGCTATCGTCCTTTTTCATTGATTTTCAACCAAGTTACACTACCTCAGATTGCACGAAAGCACACTTTCTCCTTTTCAACTTCATATTGTTGTCATTGTGCCTTTTTAACACTTCATTCAAAACTTGAAGATTCTCTTCCTTTGTTGCAGTCGCAAACAAAACATCATCCTGATTACACAAGCAATGCGGCATTCCTTGCAAAATCTTATCCATTGTAGCTCAGAGGATTTTTGGAGAAGACATCACACCGTAGAGCAGCTTTGTGTAGTATAACCCCATGTATGGGGTAATTATCGTGAGATACTGCTGACTTTTTCGACCTACATTGAGCTGTTGTTATGATCAGGTGAGGAGGGGTCAAATGGCTCCCCTCTTGTCCCTCTATTTGTTTGACAGCAACAGAGTTTATTCCTTTTGAACAGTGGATGTGCTTACTAAATCAGTGAGTGTTCAACCCTTTATGTAATAGGATCATAAAAGAACTAATCGGACTCTTGAGTTTAAACAAGAAAGAGGTTAGTTAATTCTATTTAAAATCAAATCCTGATCTAAATAAAATAATAAACTCCACCCTAACTTTCACACACACAAACACACAAGAATCACATACACACAAATAGATTACAGAGTTATGAAGAATAGTTTGGGTTGGAGTGGAGCACAGCACAAGTAAAAATAATATACAGTCTGTGGTGTCTGGTAATTCAATTGTCTTCCAGCTGAATTCATGGTTCCAAAGTCTGTGTTTGGTAGAAGTACACATACAGCTGGTCCATCCATCTGGTTCAGGGTTTTCTTGGAGACAGTGATGTAGGTGGCTTTCTTCCCTGGGGTCTCTGTCTGTAGCAATGGTAGACTTGGATGTTCTGCAGTTGCAGACAGATTTCAAAACTTGTGATGTTACCTGGAGAGAGAGACAGAGAGAGAGAGAGACAGAGAGCCCCACTGGGCTCTTGCATAGGTTAGCTCCCAAAGCCTGTCTGCTGTGTGTAACAAAAAACTCTAACCTTACACAGACTGAGGAGATTATCACATGGTTCTCTGAATATTTTTTTTCTTTAATGAGGTCCAAAGTCTAAGACCTAACTCTCTCAGATAGTATTGTGTCAATGTTTAACCCCTGGAGGTTTGTCTCCACTAGTGAATGCTCCAAGATGACTTTGAATGTCCTACTAATGAGCGGGATCTTCGATAATTTACTCATCTGTCCAAGCCATTGCCCTGGATGGGAGCCTTTTTAGACATGCGTCTCCACTTCAATGTCCTGGAATGTGAGGGATTTCAATGCAAATCATGGTGGCCACCTTGGCTGCCAGCTTTTTAAAAATTAAATATAGGATTCTAGCTTTCCTTTTTGAAAGTTTAATGTACATTTCCAACTGATGAATTTAAAATCCTCATTCAACATAGCATGTTTTCCTGACAGCTGTGCATAAGCATGGGACAAATCCAAATTTGTGAATAGCTTGGATCCCACTAACTCTGCATACAAGTCTTGAGAGGTCAATAGTGGATACAGCTCACCATCCATTCCCTGGTTGATTGTGACTTTGTATTCCCCACATCGTCTCAAGGTTTTGTCTGAATTGGGCACTGCTACAATTGGGGTTGCCCAATCACTGTGGTCAGTTTTCACTTGCACACTGTTCCTCTCCATCCTCTTTAGTTCTTCTTCAGCCTGGGTTTTGAGAGCATAAGGAACTGGCCTAGCCTTGCAAATGCAGGTTTTGCATCAGATCTAATTCAGATGTGCACTTTCACACTGAGAATACCTTCATAGCTATCCTTGAAAATGTTCCTGTAACAGTTCAATAGCTGATCAAGCTTCTTGGTTGTCTCAACTTGGAAAACATGCTTTGAATCTAACTTCAGCTTATGAAACCAGTCTTTGCACATTAACGTTGGTTTGTTGACATATCTTGCTACAACAATGGGTAACTTGAGGGACTTGCCCTTATATGGGACATTGCACTCCATTTGTCCACATGTTTCTAACACCTCGCCAGAGTGGGTTTTCGACTGAATTATGCTTTCTGTTGGTGATAGATCATTGAATTCACTCTTGTACATGTCTCTAATCATAATGGAGCAATCTGCATCTGTATCGATGTGCATGTTGATTTATTGTTGATTTACCAACACCTTTGTATAAAAGTCTCTGAATTTTGTGTAATTGCTAGTGGCACAAATGCTGTACAGCCCTAGCTCCTCTTTGCTTAAGTACTCTGGATTCAGTTCAAGAGTGTGAACTCCAACCTTGTAACATCACTGTTTTCCCTTACTACTGGAATGATTTCCCTTTCCTGCTTTGGCCTTTGCTCAGCAAGCAATTGCAATATAGCCTTTCTTTTGGAAATTAAAGGACTCGACATTTCTGTACTGACATGCTTGTGCCACGTGCTTGCCTTTACAGCAATAACAAGACACTAAACTGCTACCACCAGCACTCTTCTGACTAGGTCTCCCCAATTTATGCTTGGCGTAAGCCTTCTGACTGTGAATAGAAGTTGTACTAGTTACTGGCATAGGATGACATTCCTGAGCATTCCTTAATGCCATCTCTATAGAAGGAGCAATCTTACATGCTAGCTCAACTGAAAGATTTTGTGTGTTTAATAACTTCGATTAGATTCTTTCATCCACCAATCCACACACTAATCTGTCGCCTAATACATAGTCTAAGAATGTGCCAAAGTTGCAATGTAGTGATAAATTCTTCTGTGCCACAATGTACTTACTAACTATTTCACTACTTTTCTGATTTCTGGATCTACATTTGTAGCTTTCCGCTATTTCTAGTGGCTTAGTGTTGAAATGTTCCTCCAACTTGTTGATGATTGCTTTGATGGCACATCTTTTGCCTCAGTTGGTAGGAAGAAGGTTTGTTAGTGTGCCATATGCTTCTAGGTCAATTTCAGTTAGCAAAATTGCTTTCTTGTGCTCAAGAATTCAAAAATATTATTAGCTTTGAAAAACATGTCCATTCTTTCAATATACAAACTGAATGATCCTTGAGCCATCTTTTATGTTCCTAGCCTTCCGATGTATCCTGTGGGCGCAGCCATATTGTCCTGTTTGCAACTGCAGGAACTCAGTAAACACTTTATTGTGACTGTCTGTAACAGTGATACCTAAAACAAGTTAGGCGATGGTTGAAAATATTCTCTTACCCAAATGAGCACTTTATATCCAATGCACACAAGGATTTGTAGCATTCTAGTCAACTGAGGAAACAGCTTGAGGCTCATGCTTCACACAAACCAGACAAAATCTCTGTCATCTGAGCAGGTAGGTCATCAGAAGCTGTCTAATCTTGTTCACTGCAGCCCCCGCTGCTGTTTGCTGCCTATATTGACAGACTATTCGCTCATCCTCATTGCCATTTTCTGTGATATATTTGGGTGTCTCGAACAGTCAAAATGGACACCAAGCATGGCCAGTTCAATGAAGTATTTATTTGCATCATGATGTCATCACATCGTTAGCATATTATATAAATACCTTACAGAGATGAACTGTAAAGTAACAATCTGATTCCCCTCAGGACAGCAGAGAAACCCTGTAGGGTCTCCACTTGAAGAGGATGGGAGACGAGGCTAACGTGCTATACGGAGGGAATCATTCCAACCTTACCATCTATCAAAAAGAATAAAAACATTAACTGCAACAGGGAATAAACAATTTTCTTTTCTTTTATTCATGGGATGTGAGTGTTGCTGGCAACACCAGTATTTATTTCTTATCTGTAATTGTCCTTGAGAAGGTTGTGGTGAGCAGCCTTCTTGAACCACTACAGTCCCTGTGGTGAAGGTCCTGCCACAGTGTTGTTAGGTGGGGAGTTCCAGGATTTTGGCTTAGTGATAGTGAAGGAGTGGTGATATATTTCCAAGTCAAGATGATGTGTGACTTTGAGGTGATCGTCCCATGCGCTTGCTGCCCCCTCCTTCTACGTGATAGAGGTTATGGGTCTGCCTGCCTCTTTTCTGCTGCTACATCCATACCAGGTACCCTTGGAGAGGGAGAATCCAGCGTCAAAAGTGTGCTTGAGGCCTTCTGTGACCAGTAGGCACCGGGGGCACTGGAGTGCTTCATCAATACCCAGAACTGAATTTTAATTTGATTAGTTAAGCTTCCTTGAAATTTTTGTTTATGCTACAGTTTATTGATTGTGCCCCTTCAAGGGAGGGGGCTAACTTATCAATTGATTATTAAACCTCTCTATCATGTTTAATATAAAAGAGGTAGAGTCTGCAGGTTTGGAAGGTGTGGTCAAAGGAGGCTTGGTGAGTTGCTGCAGTACATCTTGTACATGGTACACACTGCAGCCATGGTGCACTCATGATGGAGGGAGTGCATGTTTAAAGTTGCGGATGGGGTGCAAATCAAGCAGGCTGCTTTGTTCTGGATGGTGTCGAGTTTCTTGAGAGTTGTTGGAGCTGCACTCATCCAGGCAATTAGAAAATTGCAGAGTATTATATCACACTCCTGACTTGTGTTTTGCAAATTGTGGAAAGGCTTTGGCGACTGAGGAGGTGAGTCACTTGCCGCAGAATACTCATCCTCTGACCTGGACTTGTAAATACAGTTTTTATGTGGCTATTCCAGTTAAGTTTCTGGTCTTTGGTCATCCCCAGAATGTTGATGGTGGGAGATTCACTGAATATCCTGGGGAAATGGTTAGGCTCTGTCTTGTTGGAGATGGTCATTGCCTGCCACTTGTGTGTCACTTATCAGTCAAGCCTGAATATTATTCTAGTGTTGCTGCATAAGCGTGTGGACTGCTTCAGAATCTGAGGAGTTGTGAATGGAACTGAATACTGTACAATTATCAGTAAAATCTCCACTTCTAGCCTTATGATGGAGGGAAAGTCATTGATGAAGCAGCTGAAGATGATTGAGCCTAGGACACTGCCCGGAGGAACTCCTGCAGCGATGTTGTGGGCTCAAATGATTGGTCTCCAACAATCACAACCATCTTTCATTGTGCTAGGTATGATGCTCACCATTGGAGAGTTTTCTGCCTGAATCCCATTGATTTGAATTTTGCTAGGGCTCCACGAGAGTTAAGAAGGTAAAAGCCCATGGGATCCAGTGCAATTTGGCAAATTGGATGAAAGGTAAGTTTCATATCAGGTCTCACAGATTCTGCCAAGTGGTGCAGTGAATTCTGATAGAGACAGAATGTTTCCACCTAGTTTCTTAATGGGAAATTTGGATGAAAGCTTTCTAAATACTCAGCTTTATGTTCTCACAAATTATTAAGTTGTGCTTTTCGTCTTCTATAACTGTAATTATAAATATGGGAATATGAATGATTTTGAACTAATTAGGTTGAAAATGGAAAGTGTTTTTTCTTATGAGAGTTGAGAATGGTGTCAGGCTGTCTGTGAAAAAGTGAGCTTGATTGTTTGATCTGGTAATTAATCATATGAGAGGCAGATGATGTGTTCTGTACAGCATTTAGCAGTTCCTGGGTGTGTGAAACCCAGACAAAATGTGCACAGTGTTGTGTTTCAAGTTGTGCCCTGTTCAAGATGCTATATCGTGTGTTTGAAATTGCCTGATTGATGACTTTGTGCTTGGAGGATTCATAAGCTATGCTAATCACACATGCAGTTGGTCATTCTTTATTTCACCAATTTGAAATGCATGATCAAGACACTGTAGTGAGACTGAGCACCATGGAGTTAGAAACAACCAAGTTATGAATTTTTAAGAGTCATAAAATATTAGATTTTGTAAGTTTATTTTCTTTGAAAAAAGGGATCATGGAGAGTTAAGCACCATTTTGCTATTTTATTTGCTGATTTATTTTTGCATCTGTATAGCTTTATGCAAAACAATAAATTTCAATCTGTACTTTTGGCTAGAATTATATGGTTGGCAGGATACTGCTTTCCTCCCTATTGCACAGATCAGAAATTTTTAGGGTCAGCATCGGTACTATTTCTGGTAGAACTGAGCAGTAAAAGGTAGGCCATTAGCGCTGAGGCATGCTACAGCCCATTTATCACAGACATAAGGTTGATGTTTTGATTCATAGGTAGCATAGACGCTGGGGTTTTTTCCAGCAAATTAACATAAAGAGTGTTGGAAGAGGACCCAAGTAATAATGTACCTATAATTTAGTGTAACTCGATCCGCATAATTTCATCTTAAACATCTTTGATGCTGTGGGAGAAGAGAATAATGTGGGCTATTGAGGCAATATGACTAACAAAACTCATAGAAGCAGTAAGATATACATAGATGATGCTGCTGTCCTCGAGTTAATGCAACACATGAGTCTCAGAATTAGTATGTGTACAGGTACAAAAAGAGGTAGAGAAAGCAAGGAAGATAACAACAACTTGCATTCATGGAGCACCTTTAACACAGGAAAACCTCCCAAGGCATGTGACGGGTATGTAATCAGCCAAAGAATGACATCAGGCCAAAGAAGTAGATAGTGGCCTAGATTTTGTCATCAGTGGTGAATGAACAGTGCCAGCCATTCATCCTACTTGCACTTACCCACAGACATTCTATGGGCTTTTGCACTGGAAATTGCCATCATTAGAAATCAAAAACAGCACAGCATTCTCAACAGAGGATCTTAGACCTGTGAGAACTGCATCTCCTTAACTTAACAGATTGAAGAATCTTTATGAGACATGGGGGCCGGAATTTTTCATTAGGCAGGGGACCCCGTCCACGAGCCGAAAAGTCAGTGGCGAGTCTGCCTCCACAGGACCTGGGGATCCAGACTGGATGTTATGCTCCCTTGGCCCATAATTGGTCTTGGGTGGGACTTCCACCACCTTGAGGCAGGAAGTCTCGCCTAATGGAGCTGCTAGCCAATCAGTGGGCCAGCAGCTCTTAGTCCCAGCAGCACCACAGGGAGCGGTGGCCACTGCTGGGAGTACACCCAGCTTCAGGAGGAAGATGAAAGACGGCCTCGGAAAAAAGGCAAGTTTTAGGGCCTCACTGGGGACAATTGGACGGGCAAGGGGGGGGCGGTAAGTGAGGGGGGTGGGGGCTGTGTTGTGTTTTGGGGGTGGTTCGACCTTCGGAGGTGGCCCTTGGTGGACCACAGGGTGCCCGATCAGGAAGGCCACTCCCCAGCCCACAAGAAGGCCATCTAGATTCATCAGGCGAGCCTTCTGAGGCCTCAGCTGCCTGCCAGCCAAGGATAAAATACCCATGTTGGCAGGTGGAGGCCCTTAAGTGCTAGTTAATTGACCACTTAAGGGCCTTGATTGGCCTGGGGCTGGGGAGCCATTTTTTGCCACCGTCGCCTGCGTAAATTTGCAGCGGAGATGGGAGCGGCTTGGGAAGGGGCCCCCCCCAGCCTCCCACTCCATTTTAATGTCACCACCACCCCCACCACCCCCACGACTAGCCCACTCTTTTGGGGGCGTAAAATTCTGGCCATGCAGTCTAAACCAGGAAGTGCAAATTAGAATATTTAGGTCAATGCCAAGTTATGTACAGAAAGCAAAATAAAGAGAAGGGAAGAAAAATGGAACAGAGAGAGATAAAAGCAAAATAAAAAGTAGATAAAAATTTTATTAATTATTATTTAAATCTACACCAATAATTAAAATCTGAAAGAATGAAACTCCACACTTGTAAAAAGATTAATTTTCAGTGCTGGAGAGGTTGTTTGGCGGGAAAAACATGATTAAAAATTCACTTAGATTTGCACAGAAAAGCCCGAACATTTTTGGCATGTTTGATGGATATCTGTTATGTAAGTATAGCAACTTCCTGTCATTTGATGTCATGAATGCGGAGTCTATCAGCGAGATATACCGGTTTCTGGAGGAGCAGGACAACTCGGATAATAATTTTCTGATTTTCATGTTTAACTGTGCATATGTGGTTGCTGGAAGTTGTTGTTTATTTTCTCCTTAATAATAGCCTCATCTTTGTTTCTACAACAAAATCTGGGCCATTGTTACAAATAAAATTAGCTGATAGCCATGCACTTAGTAGCTCGCTGCTATAAAAGGGAAGGAGGCTATTCCATTCATTTCAAAGGGAGGTCTGCACTGGTCCTGAGATCCGTACCGTACAACTGGAAACATCCATAAATGTGACATTACAGAAACCCTTAATTAAACTACATCAAAAATAACGTTGGTAGAGTTACATAAGAATATAAGAACTAATAGCAGGAGTAGGTAATTCAGCCCCTCGAGCCTGCTCTGCCATTCAATACAATCACGGCTGATCTCATCTTGGCCTCAACTCCACTTTTCTGCCCGTTCTCCATAACTCTTCAACCCATTTCTAATTAAAAACCTGTCTATCTCCTCCTTAAGGTTACCCAATGTCCTGGCATCCACCGCACTCTCGGGTAGTGAATTCCACAGATTCACAACCCTTTGAGAGAAGTAATTTCTCCTCATCTCTGTTTTAAATCTGATACCCCTAGACCTCTCGTTCTAGATTGTCCCACAAGAGGAAACATCCTCTCTATGTCTACTTTGTCAATCCCCTTAATCATCTTATATACCTCAATTAGATCTCCTCTCATTCTTCTAAACTCCAGAGAGTAAAGGCCTAAACTGCTCAATCTCTCTTCATAAGACAAGTCCCCCCATCTCTGGAATCAATCTAGTGAACCTCCTCTGAACTGCCTCCAATGCAACTACATCCTTTCTCAAGTAAGGGGATCAAAACTGTACGCAATACTCCAGGTGCGGTCTCACCAATGCCTTGTACAGTTGCAGCAACACTTCCCTACTTTTACACTCTATTCCTTTAGCAATAAATGCCAAAATTCAATTTGCCTTCCTTATTACCTGCTGTACCTGCAAACTAGTTTTCTGCGATTCATGCACCAGGACACCCAGATTCCTCTGCACCGAAGCATTCTGAGGTTTCTCTCCATTTAGGTCATAATTTGCCTTTCTATTCTTCTGACCAAAGTGGATAACCTCACACTTATCCACCTTAAAATCCATCTGCCAAATTTTGGCCAATTTATCTAATCTATCCATATCCATTTGTAGATTTCTTATTTCTTTGTTGCAACTTACTGTCCCACCTATTTTAGTGTCATCTGCAAATTTGGCTATAGTACCTTCTATCCCTGCATCCAAGTCATTTATATAGATTGTAAATAGTTGGGGCCCGAGGACCGAACCCTGTGGCACCCCACTAGTTACATCTTGCCAACCAGAAAAAGGCTGGCAAAAAGACAAAGAAGCATATGTTGTGAAAAGAAATGCTGGTACATATAGCAACATCAAAAACACATTCTTTTTGAATGCATTTATCATGTCACTACAAATCATGACCAGAACAGTTCTTCCCCACCTTGTAAAATCTTTCATCATCCTAGCTCTGAATCGACATTTGGACATAGAATGTTAATCTAATGTCCAGAAGAAACCAAATCCAGTCAATGCAGCTAGGCTGATATGCTGAAGTGTTATTTGTTGAAAACATTTGGATTTAAATGGGTCAACATTATTGTTCAATGCTGCATTCTGAATAAACCTGTTCTTAATAAGAACTGGCAGTCTGAGCTTATTTGCCGAATAGCTCAGCTGAAAAACAATTTATTTTAAGGTGACTCTAGACAGCCTGAGATGAATTAAGAATGACATATTAGCTATTTGGTGGTATTTTTGTTATCCTTTTTCATAATTTATGTTGAATTTAAGCATGAAGATATTCATCCAAATTTGACGGATAAAATGAAACTGGAAAAGAAATAAAAGCAGAAAGTGCTGGAAATACTCAGCAGGTCTGCAGCATTTGTGGTGATTGTTGAAATTAGAAGGCTGTAGAGTGCCTAATCGGAAGATGAGGTGCTGTTTCTCAAGCTTGCGTTGTGATTCACTGGAACACTGCAGCAGGCCAAAGACAGAAATGTGGGCATGATAGCATGGTGGTGAAATAAAATGGCAAGCATGCCGGAAGCTCCACATCAACCTTGAGGACTAATTGTGTTCTGCAAAGCAGTTACCCAATCTGTGTTTGTTCTCCCCATTATAGAGGTCTCTTCCTTGCCATTTTAATTCACCACCCTGTTCTCATGACAGTCTTTTTTTATTTTATTTTGTCTTTTAACCAAGTGCCTGTCTTAAATGTGTTTTTCATGTTAATGCTTTTGGACAGAGCTGTTCATTATTCTGCCATTAGCACTCTCTCTGGACTAATGCTTTGAGTTTTACTACAAACTATTAGCACTCCTTTTGCCTTTGTTTCATGACATTCTTGTCATTTAATCTCTCCTGCCCTCTGCCCTATCACACACCTTCCCTTTTGTTCTTCTTCCCCCACCCCCTTTCGCTTGCTCAAAGTCTATTATATTTCTAACCTTTGCCAGTTCTGATGAAAGGTCACAGTCATAGAGTGATACAGCACCAAAACAGGCCCTTCAGTCCACGCCGACCATCAACCACCCATTTATACTAATCCTATATTAATCCCATTTTACCTCACATTACCTTCCCTCATTTCTCCTACCACACTAGGAGCAAATTTTTATATATTTTTTACAATGGCCAATTTACCTATCAACCTGCAAGTCTTTGGTACATGGGAGGAAACCGGAGCACCCAGAGGGGACCCATGCAGTCATAGGGAGTACTTGCAAACTCCGCACAGGCAGTATCCCGAACTGAACCCGGGTTATTGGAGGGGTGAGGCTGCGGTGCTAGCCACTGCACCACCGCGCCATTTTCAGGAACCTGTAGAGACAAAGAGAGGCCTCTAGGGGGTACGGAAACCGTATGGGTGATGCCTCACCTAGTCGAAGTGTCACAGGAGAGTGCAGTTAAATCTGCACAAATAGGAGTGTCCCAGAAAACAAAGGGGAGAGTAACAAAGACTCCTCCCCCAGAGTTAGAGGAAAAGGGAACCACCCATCCCCTGAAGTCAAAAGTCTTTGCATGACTCAGAGAGTTCAGGATAGACCCACCCATTACTACCTCTCCTGAGAAAAAGAAGGGAAAATTAAAACAGCCCTGGCACCCAGAAAAGACCATTTTTAATAGGCTTAAAGATTGGTGAATGAATGGAAATGAATGAGAGAAATGCATGCTTTTTCTTTCTGAATCTTATATTTCTCTCAAACCTTGTAATGAAATGCACCATTTTTTTCTTCAAATTGCATTTCAGTCTCCTGAGTGCGGAAGTGTCAGGCAAACCCCCACCTGCCAAGAATGAGGAAAATTAATTTCACCACATAAACACTGATTTTAAATTGTTGATGGTGAAGAAAGAACTTGCTTTCAAAAACAATTGGAGACTTTGGCTGGACAGAGACACTAACATAGGGCGGCACAGTGGCACAGTGGTTAGCACCGCAGCCTCACAGCTCCAGCAACCCGGGTTCAATTCTGGATACTGCCTGTGTGGAGTTTGCAAGTTCTCCCTGTGTCTGCGTGGGTTTCCTCCGGGTGCTCCGGTTTCCTCCCACAGCCAAAAGACTTGCAGGTTGATAGGTAAATTGGCCATTATAAATTGCCCCTAGGACAGGTAGGTGGTAGGGGAATATAGGGACAGGTGAGGATGTGGTGGGAATATAGGATTAGTGTAGGATTAGTGTAAATGGGTGGTTAATGGTCGGCACAGACTCGGTGGGCTGAAGGGCCTGTTTCAGTGCTGTATCTCTAAATCTAAAAAAAAATCTAAACATGTCAACAAACAGTACTTGAAAGGACAAAGCAGCTATTCCCTGCTCCAATCTAATCCACAATAGACTTTTGATAACCAGACATTGAAGATGGAAAGGCTAGCATTCCAGGTTAACTGCTAAGATGGCCGAATACACAAACAGACGTGGTTGGACCAGTTTGCTCACATGACTGGCTGACTGTTGGAGTTTTTTGAATTTGAACTTCCAACAGGGATTTTGAACTCAGCAAGCTGTGTTCTCCTGGACTGAGAACATCTCTCTCCTGTCTGCTCCCAACCCGCTCTCACTAACTTCGGAAACCAGTGAAGACACATAAACCCCAAGAGAGAAAAGTCTCCTATAGTAAACAAGATTTAAGAAGAATACTGGGCCCCAACGAAAAGCAAGACTACTTACAGAATGACTACAGTGAGCTTGAAGCACAGTAAACAAGAAACTCTTCGATATTGCCTCAAACCTCTCCATTTTATTTTTCTTCTGCTCTTTTCTGTCCATACTTGCATGTGTGCATACTAGCATGGGTGCGTCGTATATCTGTAGGCAATAACAGTATTAGAGTTTAAGTTTAAGGCTTAATAAATTTCACTTTTCTTCTTTAAACCTAAGAAAGCCTGTTTATGCTCATTTCTTTGCCTTATAGTTGGAAAGTGGTGAACAAGGATTCACCAAAGTGGGAGCTCAAAATACAGTGGCTAGAATTTTACGTCACCCCAACGAGCTGGATGGTGGTGGGGGTGGGGGGTGTGGGGTGGCGTAAAATGGAGTGGAAGGCTCTGGGAAGCTTTCCTGACCCACTCCCGCCTCTGCCCTCCTTTACGTAGGGCCTTCGCCCACCTCCACCTGGATTTTATGTGTGGCAAGCAGGCGTCCTGGAGCCGGGAAAAACTGCCTGTAAAAAGCAGGCGCTGCGATCGTCCGAAGGGGTGGCCTGCTCATCGGGCACAGGGTGCCTAATGGAGGGCCGCCTCTGCTACCCCAACCACTCCCAGCAACCAACACGCCCAGCCCCCCTCCCCCAAACCAACCACTCTTGCCTTGCCGGGGCCTGACCGATTACCCAAGGCAAGGCAACCAAAACCTACCTGTCTTCCTGGCTCCCAGGCATCTTCTCTTCATGCTGGGCTTCATTCCCAGAAGTAGCCACTGCTCCCAGTGGTGCTGCTGGGACTAAGAGCTGCCAGCATGCAGATTGGCTGGCTGTTCAATGAGGTGGGACATCCTCCCTCAAACGGGTGGAAGTCCCGCCTCAGAACACTTAAAGCCTGGGGACCTGTAAACTACAGAACGGATCCCCAGGTGAGGCGGAAGCAGGTTCGCCACCGACTTTTATGTCAGTGGCCTGCTCCCGTCCACCCACCATAAAATTCTGGCCAGCGTGTTTAAAATTAAACCCTGTTACAACAAGACCAGGTGAACACAGTAAAAGACCCCTAGACACATTTCTCACCTGGTAATGACAATTCTTAGAATTACAATAAAAATTCTTATAATAATTGCTTAATTAAGACTGAGATTGCTTCACCTCTAAGTACAAAGACTATAAATGGATCTACGAAAAGGTAAAAATATTTTCTTTGTTTCATGGCAAAATGCAGATTTCCGGTGCCATCGTAGTTTATATGCATTATTCCAGGATAGTTGCTATGAATATGTAATTAATAAACAAGTTATATTTATGGAGTGCCTTTCACAACCTCAGGACATCTCAAATCACTTCACAGCCAATTATATATTTTTGAAGATGCTACAACCAAGGTGGAAGGAGTGCCCTGTCTTTTCTAGTTTCACTTCTCTACAGGTCACAACATCTATCTAAATGTTTACCAGTTACCGATATAGCCAATCATATACTCTATTTTTTATCCCAGAATAAAATGCACCAGCCAAGTTTCTTTAATAAACAACAAAATTATCAGTTTATTATAAAACAAGACTTAACCAGTAAGAAAGCAAAGCATTAACACACCAATTAAAATATATAAGTTCCCTTTTTAAAGATTCCCCAATTACACACACGCATGCACGCACGCACGCACACACGCACACAGTTAGGAAAAAAATACAGAAATTCACTCTGCAGAGGTCTTTTACAAAAAAAAAGACAGAAGAAAACACTTGCTAATTCTTGATGAAAAAGAAAGAAGATATAGAAAGAGGTCAGTTGTCCCTTTATTGGTCTGGCATCCAGGTATATGGAGACGGGTCATTGGGATCGTTTAAGAAGCAGTCCATTCTGGAGAATTATTCTAGTCGGCTTTCTAGGAGAAATGTGGCATCAAGGTTTTTCCGCCGGCACACACTTGAATCGCTGGATTTTTTTTAAAGTTCCTCAGGAGCTATACAGCACCTCGGATTTTTTCTCTTCCACACTGAAATTTGATAGAATTTCTATAAAAAGGTGGAGAAGGAAGTGAGCTGGGTGATTTCTTTTCTCCTTGGCAGGAAAACACCAACTGTCTTCAAACAGTTCACCACAACTAAAACTGAAAACAATGTTCAAACCCCAAACAGTGAGTCGACCTCCTGACCTCCATAAACCTTGACCCATGGTTTCTCTGTAACCATTTTTCAGCAGGTCACCAAGGGTTCTGCTGTTTTCTGAGCCCAAATCACAGGTGGCCTCCAGCACAGTTAGCTTTCAAACGCCATCTCGTCCTGTAGGTGAAATTGGTTAAAAAAACACATCCATGGCATCGTTTCAGTTTTAACACAAATCCTCAAAATAAAAAAAAGGAAGCACTTTTGTAACAAAGTATAGTCATATTTGTATTGTAGGAAATGCAGCAGTTAACATGCACTGAACTGAGCACAGCATTCCCTCAGTATGGCACAGAAGTGTTAATCTAGATGATATGCTCAAATCCAGGAGTGCGGTTTGAACCCCTAACTTTATAACTCACAGACAAGAATTCTGCCAGCGAGCTAAGGCTGGCATTTTATTATAGATCAATGAGAGATATAATTGGGTTGTTCAGTTGACATTGCAACTGAAATTTATTGAGCGGTTTAGTAACATTAACAAAAGCTCATCAAGAATTATTCTCTTGAAACAACTGACAGACATCTGTTGAGATAGTCAGCCTAAGTCCATTGTGTTATGTCTTTCAAAGGCATCACACCTGAAAGTGGCATACTTTGGGACATCACACCTAGACCACCACAAGACCAAGGAGCAAAAACTGGTGACTGGCTTGAATGAGGGACTTATCAGAACAGATCCTGCAGCTCAAAACTGGGCATCCATGAGGTGCTGTGGGTAATCAAAAGCAACAGAATTCTATTCAATCACAATCTGTATCCTCAGAGCCCGGCATATCCCTCACTCAACCATTATCATCAAGCCAGGGGATCAACCATGTTCAATGAGGAGTGCAGGAAGGCATGCCAGGAGCGGTATCAGACATATTTAAAAATGAGGTGCCAACCTGGTGAAGCAACAACACAAGACTACATGCATGCTGAACAGCAGAAACAGGAGGGGATAGACAGAGAAAACTGATCCCACATGTAGCCCTGTCACAGCTAGTCGTGAATGGTGATGGACAATTAAGCAATTAACCGGAGGTAGAGACTCCACCAATATCCCCATGCTCCATGATGGGGGAACCCAGCACATCAGTGCAAAAGACAAGGTTGAAACATTTGCAACCATCTCCAGAACTGCTGAGTGGATGCTCTCACCGCCTCATGAGGCCCCCAGTCTCACAGATGTCAGTCTTTAGTCAATTTGATTCACTCCATGTGATATCAAGAAATAGCTGAAGGCACTGGATATGAGCTATGAGCTTCGACAACATCCCAGCTGTAGTACTGAATACTTGTGCTCCAGAATAGCTGCACCCCTAGCCAAGCTGTTCCAGTACAGCTACAACACTGGCATCTACCTGACAATGTGGAAAATTACCCAGGAATGTCCTGTCCTCAAAAGACAGGACAAATCCAATCCAGCCAATTACGGCCCCATCGGCCTACTCTTAATCATCAGTAAAGTGATGGAGGGTGTCATTAACAGTTCTATCAAGTGGCACTACTCAGTCATAACTTGCTTATTAATGCTCACTTTGGTTTCTGCCAGGGCTACTCAGCTCCTGACCTCATTACAACCTTGGTCCAAACATGGGCAAAGGACCGCAGTTCCAGAGATGAGGTGAGAGTAACTGCCTTTGACATCAAAGCAGCATTTGACCAAGTGCTACTTTAAGGAGCCCTAGCAAAGTTGAAGTCAATGGGAATTAGGGGGAATACTCTCCACTGATTAGAGTCATACTGAGCAGAAAGGAAGATGGTTCTGGTTGTTGGAGGTCAATCATAGCTGCAGGGGTTCCTCAGGTTAGTGTTCTAGGCCCAATCATCTTTAGCTGTTCATCAATGACCTTCCCTCCATCATAACGTCAGAAGTGGGGATGTTGGCTGATGATTGCAGTGTTCAGTACCAGTCATGACTCCTCACTTGCTGAAGCTGTCTGTGCCTGTGTACAGCAAGACCTGGCCAACATTCAGGCTTGGGCTGATAATTGACGAGTAGCAGTCGTACCACACAAGTGCCAGGCAATGACCATCTCCAACAAGAGAGAATCTTAACATCTCCCCTTGACATTCAATGACATTACCATCGCTGAATCCCCCACCATCAACATCCTGGGGGCTTACCATTGATCAGAAGCTCAACTGGACCAGTCACATAAATGCTGTGGCTACAAGAGGCTGGGAATTCTGCAGCAAGAAACTCCCCTTCTGACTCCCCAAAGCCTGTCCACCATCTACATGGCACAAATCAGGAGTGTGATGGAATAGTCTCCAATTGCCTGGATGAGTGCAGCTCCAACAATACTAAAGACACCATCCAGGACAAAGCAGCCTGCTTGATTGGCACCCCATCTACAAACATTATTCCCTCCACCATCAACACATAGTGGCAGCAGTGTGTACCATCTACCACTAAAGCAACCTGCTAAGCTTCCTGCGACAGCACCTTTCCAACCCATGATCTCTACCACCTAGAGGGACAAGGGCAGCAGACGCATTGAAATACCACCACCTGCAAGTTCCCCTCCAACCCACAAACCATCCTGACATGGAACTATATTGCCATTCCTTCATTGTTGTTTGGTCAAAACCTAGAACACCCTACCTGGACTACAGCGGTTCAAGAAGGCAGCTCACTACCACCTTCTGAAGGGCAATTAAAGATGGGCAACAAATACTGGCCTCGCCAGCGATGCTCACATCCTATAAAGGAATGAAAAAAAAACGGTTAAATTAACAATCAAGTATCCAATTTATTAAAGGTTAATGAATCAAAACAATTAGATTGAGGCAGTAGGCACCAATATGAATGAGTAGGCAACAGAAATTGAGCAATCAGATCATTCACTTTTTTTTAAAGGCTGTGAATTCCAAACTGGCAAATAGTAGATGACTCAACTAATTTAATGCAGTTGATTAGACCTGCCACCCTGAATTTTTCACCTGTCTTGAAAATTTGCTGGTTAAAGTAACATTTAAATAAGAAATCCATTAAAATTAAACCAGTTAGAATGAAGTACTTATTCTTTCTATGAATTGCTTGTAACCCTCTGGAAAATGTTCCCTTGCAGCGACCTCCTCCTATGTTGGGAGCCTGGGGCTCAATGTGAAGTGTTTAACTGGAGCTTCAGCTATTATATTTCTGCTCATTTCCCGCTGCAGATATTTAGGTTCATCTCAATTTTTTGCAGTCAATGTCAACCACATCAAGACTTTTCTTTCTTCATTTAGTATTCATCCCCACTTTGGCCAAAATTCTAATGACCAGACATGTATTGTGTGCTCCCTTCAGCAGCCTAACACAATTTGTTCCCTTCAACATTCTCTGAGTGAAATATTAGCCTACCGCTTCTCTTTTCAGGTGCCGATAGACAAACTTTTTGTGATTTTATTTCAGGCTTATGGTGTTAGCAAGTTATTTTTTTCTTTTTATCTAAAATGAGTATTTATGTTTCCTACTAAAGCTTCTTTGAATTGTTAATAAGGACAGTGTTTTGCTGGCAATGTAGTGAAATTTGTGAATGAGATAGCATGAGAGTGATATTGAGACTGAAGGCAATTGCCAAGGGGAAATCTCCAAAGACTGGAACCCGCTTGCAGACTGGCCAGCATCAAATGGTGCGGTCTGGAAATCCAGCAACAGCTCAACTATGCCACACCCTCACCTCTGCTGTCCAGGGGGGGAGCAGGGAAAACTCTTTGGATTGGTGGGGGGGATGGTGGGTAGGGGTTGATGGTTAAAGATATTAAAGGTTGGGGTGGAGGAAGGTCGGGATCTGAATAAAAGTTTTTTGGGGGAGGGATGGGCTATTAATGAATAGATTATTCCTTGCAGGTGTGGGTGAGAGGAGTGAAGATGTTGTTTAACGTATAACTTTAATTTTACACTTTGGTTCCCTTTAAAAATTCAAAATACTTCTAAGGGTTTGAAGCCCTTTAAAAATGGTGCCGGCGCCTGCACGGTAGTGCCGGACGCCATTGCCTGGGTTGGAGCAGCCGCCCCAGATGATGTAGAGGGGGTGGCCGCTCTGCCTCCTCCATTTAAATGAGCCCCTGCGAGAAATATTGCGGGGGCTCAGCGACAGTTGCTCCACGTGGGCAGGCCAGCGAGGTCAGAGTGCGCCGCCGCAATTTACAGCATGCTCATAAAATTCAGCCCAATGTGTCAGGTTCACAATGTGAAAAGCCTTCTCATCTTCTCGCTGAGAATTGCTCCACTCTGAGTCCTGTCTCAGGTCTATTTCGCTGTGGACTTTGTGTATCGGCTTGTGTTTACACAGGTCTCTAGTGCTCTCCTTGCTGCTTTGCCATGTTGCTCCTCCTGTCTTCTGTTTGTTTGTGTCCTATTGTGACTTCTGACTACATCCTTGGAGCCAGATTTCTTGCATAGGCGAGCTCAGCATCCTTTTGCATCGCACACCTTGAATTGCAGGGCAACTTTGCAATGAGTGGGACAGACCACACTTATTACACAGCTTGCTTGCTTTTGGCAACTTGGTTATCATGCCGATACTTTCGGTTGCATCTAATGCTTGCAGATACTGTTGTCCAGCTACAATGGTTTCGTATTTCCTGCCGTCTTCTCTCAGTGCATTAATGCTGTGACCTTTCTTGTTCCCAAGAGGTCTTTTAGAAACACTTTAATAGGCGTTGAGACAATCACCAGCTCCATTATTTGCTCCAGCAACTCAGTTTCTGGAAAATCGCAGTCATTTCCTTACTACAGCATCTACTGATGAATTGATCTATTGATTCCTCTGGCTGTTGCCTGTAGGACATCAATTCCAGGTGATGAATTCTAAAATTCACTCTCATCCAAAGCTGATCTTCTAGCACTTTCGATATCTTTGCGGGGTCTTTCTGGTCCTCTTTGGATAAGCCACAGGTATTGATTCTGTATAACCCCTCATTTCCAACTGCTAGCAGTATTTTCACAGCCTGCTTCTCTAGTTCTGCAACCACTTGTCTGTGAAGCATAACTACATTCTTTGTTTAAAAAGTTTAAACTCGGATAGGATATCAATGGCCTTGCAGTTCGTGCTGGGAAATTTGATATCCATCTTTCTGCTGTTCTTTTGCTTTCTGCTCTATATTTAACGTTGTTCAGTTCTGTGTGTGCCTGCAACACTGTATTTATTATGACTGTTCTATTTGTGGCTTAAAAGTTGCTTTAACTATAAGCTATTATTATAGTTAGTATTAACTATTGTTCCATTAACTCTGCACTATTTCCCCTTTAAGAAGCTCTCTTTTACTTAGACTAGCTGCTTTGATGGAGAGTACAAGGTGCTTGACAGTGTTCTTTGTTGACTTTGCTTTCAGCACTTCAGCCTATATGTTTACACGGCTGTTCAATAGGCAATTCAAGGGCTTTCCCCTTTTTTTCCTCTCCCAGGGAGACTTTGACAAATCAATTTTTTAGGCATTTCAAAGTTTTTTTTAAAACCAGGATTGCTCGACCATCAGCACAATGATTCACCTGGTGACAGGAATGTATTTTCAGCCTGTCATTCAGTGCTCTGTCTCCCACAGTTGGAGGTAAGTTTTTTCTTCTTTCCACCGTTTGGGCCAGTATTTCTTTCACTCTTTTCAGGTACTTTTTAAAAAAGTTTCTTCACTAGTTTGCTATTTTCACCTGTGGTCTCCAAGGTTATAGCTTATTTTTTCACCATAGCTGCCATCATGTCATGTGTTCTTTGTGTTATCTTAAGTAACTCCATGTGTTATGTGGATTCCAATTCCTTGAAGCTGTCAAACAGGTTTATTAACAGCTAACTATTATATACACTACAGAGCAAACTTTATACAGTACCTTTGTCCAGCGAGTTACAGTTGCAGAGTGCCTATGGCTCCTAGTCACATGACTACATCCTGGCACTATATGCTCGTTAGCATACTGAGTTCCTAAAGGGATATCACTCTTAAGCGATCATACAATGGAGCCAAGTGACGTAGGCTGCCCCTGCAATGATGCAGGTGCTGCAGCTTCTGGAGATGTCCCCATGGGGACCAGTTCTCATCTTGTAGTACTGGCAGTGGCCACTGCTCCAAGTGCAGCTGTCAATACTACTGAGCTGACGACCTCTGATTGGCCAGCAGCTCTTGCAGGCGGGATCCCGCTTTTAAAGGGATGGGGCTCCCGGCTAGGCTGTTAATTGCCCAGACACAGTTAAATAGAACCGGGGTGGGGGTGGGGGGCCCGATGCCAGGAGCAGAATTGTACTCAACCACAATCTGTAACCTCATGGCCCGACATATTCCCCACTCTACCATTACCAACAAGGTGGGGAATCAACCTTGCTTCAATGAAGAGTGCAGGAGGGCATGTCAGGAGCAGCACCAGGCATACCTAAAATTAGGTGTCAACCTGCTGACGCTACAACCCAGGACAACTTGCATGCCAAACAGCATATGCAGCATGCGATACACAGATCTAAGCAATCCCAGAACCAACTGATCAGATCTAAGCTCTGCAGTCCTGCTACATTCAGTCGAGAATGGTGGTGGACGATGAAACAACTAACAGAAAGAGGTGTTCCACAAATATCCGCATCCTCAATGATGGGGGAGCCCATCACATCAGTGCAAAAGATAAGGCTGAAGCATTTGATGATCCATCTTGGCCTCCTCCTAAAGTCACAAGCATCACAGATGCTAGTCTTCACCCAATTTGATTTACTCCACGTGATATTAAGAAATGACTGAAGGCACTGGATACTGCAAAGACTATGGGCCCTGACAACATTCTGGCAATAGTACTGAAGACCTGTGCTCCAGAACTTGGCGTGCCCATAGCCAAGCTGTTCCAGTACAGCTACAACACTGGCATCTACCCGGCAACATTGAAAATTGCCCAGGTATGTCCTGTACACAAAATGCGGGCAAATACCACCCAGCCAATTATCACCCCATCAGTCTACTCTTGATCATCAGTAAAGTGATGGTAGGCGTCATCGACAGTGCTATCAAACGGCACTTGCTTAGCAATAACCTGCTCAGTGATGCTCAGTTTGGGTTCCGCCAGGGCCCCTCAGTTCCTGACCTAATTGTAGCCATGGTTCAAACATGGACAAAAGAGTTGGACTCAAGAGGTGAGGTGAGAGTGACTGCCCTTGACATCAAGGCAGCATTTGACCGAATATGGCGTAAAGAAGCCTGAGCAAAACATGAGTCAATGGGAAGCAGGGGGAAAACTCCCTGCTGGTTGGAGTCATACCTAGCGCAAAGGAAGATGGTTGTGGTTGTTGGAGGTCAATCATCTCAGCTCTGGGACGTCACTGTGAGATTCCTCAGGGTAGTGTGCTAGGCCCAACCATCTTCAGCTGCTTCAATGGCCTTCCTTCAATCATAAAGTCAGAAGTGGGGATGTTCACTGATGATTGCACAATGGTCAGCACCATTCGCAACTCCTCAGATACTGAAGCGGTCCATGTAGAAATGCAACAAGACCTGGACAATATTCAGGCTTGGGCTGATAAGTGGCAAGTTACATTCGCGCCACACAAGTGCCAGGCAATGACCATCTCCAACAAGAGAGAACCTAACCATCTTCCCTTGACATTCAATGGCATTATGTTTGCTGATTCCCCCACTATCAACATCTTGGGGTTTACCATAGACTAGAAACTGAACTGGAGTAGCCATATAAATACCATGGCTACAAGAGCAGTTCAGAGGCTTGGAATCCTGTAGCAAGCAACTCATCTCCTGACTCCCCAAAGCCTGTCCACTATCTACAAGGCACAATTCAGGATTGTGATGGAATACTCTCCACTTGCCTGGATGGGTGCAGCTCCAACAACACTCAAGGAGCTCAACACCATCCAGGACAAAGCAACCCACTTGATTGGCACCCCATCCACAAACATTTACTCCCTCTACCACCAATGCAGAGTGGCAGCAATGTGTACTATCTACAAGCTGCACTGCAGCAACGCACCAAGGCTACTCAGGCAGCACCTTCCAAACCCGCGACCTCTACCACCTAGAAGGGCAAGGGCAGCTGATGCATGGAAACGCTACCACCTGCAAGTTCCCCTCCAAGCCACACACCATCCTGACTTGGAACTATATCGCCGTTCTTTCATTGTCATTGGATCAAGATCCTGGAACTCACTTCCTTACAGCACTGTGGGTGTAACTACCCCACATGGACTGCAGCAGTTCAAGAAGGTAGCTCACTACCACCTTCTCATGGGCAATTAGGGATGGGCAATAAATGCTGGCCTGGCCAGCGATACCCACATCCCATGAATGAATAAAAAAAGAGCCCCACCAGCTTCACTAAATCCAGCTCATATTGTGCACAAAAAGATTCCATAAACAGTATTTTGTGGTTGAAAGATGAATGTAAGCCAGGGCTATGGGAAAACTCACTGCTGTTCAGTTGTTCTTGGAATTGTGTCATTGGATCTTTAACAACCACCTGGACCATCAGAACAAGGAGATGAGAACCTTGCTTTAACATCTCTTCCAAAAACTGGCACCCTCACTACAGCATTTCATTATCAGTGTAGATTACATGTTCAAGTGTTGGTGTGGGACTTGAACCAACAACCTCTGAAGCAGAGGCATGAGTGCTACAAAAATAACATGGAGGACAAAAAGCCAATATATCCTGTAGCCCTCAAAAGGTCAGATTCTCCACAGTGTAGTAACTCAGGTTGGTGAATAAATCACATGGAAATGTTAAGTCATACTAGTAAAATATAGATGCAAATGTTAACAAACTGCAATGTAAAAAATAGCCTACGAATACAACGAATGAATCTGAAGTTCTGCTCCTGCACCTTTAACTCTGGAAGCCCCCAAGGATCTATCTTCCTATTTCTCATCTAAATTGAAGTTGCCCATTATTACTGTATTACCCATATTACATGCACCTCTAATTTCCTGATTTATACTGTGCTCAACATTGCT
The DNA here is from genome assembly GCF_036365525.1 of Heterodontus francisci. Classification (NCBI taxonomy): domain Eukaryota; kingdom Metazoa; phylum Chordata; class Chondrichthyes; order Heterodontiformes; family Heterodontidae; genus Heterodontus; species Heterodontus francisci. The sequence continues at coordinate 71,781,443 of NC_090384.1, forward strand.
ACAACTGTTTGATGGCCTATAAACAACCAATGTTTGCTGCCCCTTGCTGTTTCTTAGCTCCAGCCAAATTGATTCTACATCTTGATCCTTCGATCTAAGATCCTCTCTCGCTAATGTACTGATATTGTCCCTTGTTAAGAGCACTACCCCACCTCCTTATCCTTTTTCCTATCCCTCCTAAATGACGAATATCCTTGAATATTCAGTTCCTAGTCTTGGTCACTCTGTAACCACATCTCTGTAATGGCAATTAAATCATACCCATTTATCTCTATTTTTGCCTTCAAATCATCTGCCTTGTTGTGAATGTTGTGTGCATTCAGATAGAGTGCCCTGAACTTTGTCTTTTTAACATTATTCCACATTATGATCCGATTTGATGCTTGCCATCGATTCGGCTGTCTTCTAATTTTGCTTACTACTTTTATACTTCCTGTTACCAGTTTTGCTTCCCTCCAATCTTCCCGTCTTGCCACACTCAGGTTATCAATTCCCTTATTGCTACCTTGCTATCTTGCCTTCTCCTCTTTAAATCATCCCTCACTTGATCCCTCGCCCCTACTATTTAGTTTAAAACCATCTCTACCACCCTAGTTATATGATTCGCCAGAACACTGGTCCCAGCACGGTTCAGATGAAGACTGGCCCAATGGTACAGCACCCACATTCCCCAGTACTGGTGTCACTGTCCCATGAATTGATACCATTTCTCTGACACCAATCTTTGAGCCACGTTTAACTCTCTAATCTTATTTACCCTATTACAATTTGCTAATTGCTCAGGTAATAGAAACATAGAAAACAGGAGCAGGAGTAGGCCATTCGGCCTTCGGGCCTGCTCCGCCATTCAAAAAAAATCATGGCTGATCGTCTAATTCAGTTACTTGTTCCCGCTTTCTCCCCATATCCCTTGGTCCCTTTGGCATTAAGAAATACATCTATCTCCTTTTTGAGTATATTTAATGACTTGGTCTCCATTGCCTTCCGTGGTAAAGAATTCCACAAGTTCACCACCCTCTGAGTGAAGAAATTTCTCCTCATCTCGGTTCTAAATGACATTCCCCGTATCCTGAGACTGTGACCTCTGGTTCTGGGCTCCCCAGCCATTGGGAACATCCTCCCTGCATCAAGCCTGTCTAGTCCTGTTAGAATTTTAAAGGTTTCTATGTGACCCCCTCTCATTCTTCTAAACTCTAGTGAATATAGGCCTAGATGACCCAATCTCTCCTCATACGTCAATCCTGCCATCCCAGGAATCAGCCTAGTAAATCTTCTTTGCACTCCCTCCATGGCAAGAACATCCTTCCTCAGATAAGGAGACCAAAACTGTACACAATACTCCAAATATGGTCTCACCAAGGCCCTGTATAGCTGCAGTAAGAATCCTTGCTCCTGTATTCAGAGATTATTACTTCTGAGGTCCTGCTTTTTGCTTTAGTCCCTAGCTGCTCATACCCTCTATGCAGAACCTTTTTCCTTGTCCTATCTATGTCATTGGTACCCTGGTACCCATGTGGACCACAGCAACTGTATCCTCAATCTCCTCGCCCCCCCCTCCCCCCCCCCCCCCCCCCCACTGCAAGTTCCTCTCCAGCCCTGAGCAGATGTCCCAAACCCTGGCACTGGGCAGGCAACACAGCCTTCTGGAAACTCGCTCTTGGCTGCAGGGAACTGTATCTATCCCCCTGACTATACTGTCCCATACTACCACTACATTACAATTTACTCGACCCACTTGAATGGCTTTCTGTACCACGGTGCCATGGTCAGTTCACTCATCCACCCTGCAGCCCTCACTCTCATCCATACAAGCTGAAAGAACCTCAAACCTGATGCAAGGACTGAGGTGCATCCACTTCTGCCTTCTCGATCCCTTTACCCACCTCACTCGTAGTCACACCCTCCTGTCCCTGACCACTGACCAAATAAGAAGACCCTACCCTATGCCATCTGGAACAAAGTGTCCAGATAACTTCCTGATGCATCACGGTGTCTGTAGCTCAGCCTCCAGCTCATCAACTCTGAGCCGAAGCTCCTCGAGCCACAGACACTTACTGCAGACTTGGTTGCCGTGGATACCACTGGTGTCAACATACTGCAGCTGCAACACATCACCTGCCCTGCCATCCTGATTGTGTTTTAGATAACTAATTAATTATTTAATTAATTATTTTTAAAATTAATGCCTCTCCTTACCGGCACTTACTGTACTAATTTAACCCTGGTAATACAATAAACCTTACAGCTTCAAAATAAAACAAAACACTAGACTCACCAGCTTCTTACTTCCCTTCTGCTTGCATGTCTTGATTAATTATAAGGTAGTTAGTTAAATTTTAGTTTTAATATTATGTTTTTCTAATTTCTAGCTATTAACACACACACCAAACAGTAGTGCACTAACCTAGCTATTTACAGATACTCCCTAACAGCAGTTACTCACCCATCAATCACCTTACAGCTTTCCGGTAATGTCACTGTTTGATTTATTTTTTTCAAACTCGGCCAGTGGCGCCGACTCCTGAAGCTGTTAGCTGCTCCCTCGCAGGTCCGGCTCCTCTCACTCCCTGAAGGTAAGTGAAGTGAAGGCTTGCAAGGGAATGGTCGCAGGTTCTCTTACCCCACGATGGCAAGAAGAGGTCCTCGCCAGACCAAGCAAGCCTGGGTGGAGATGGCAGAGGAGGTTAGCAGCTGTGGGATCACCCAGTGCAACTGGGTCCAGTGCAGGAAGAGGGTCAATGATCTACTGCAATCAGCCAAGGTGAGTGCTCTTTACCAGTCACCTTCTTGAGGATTGCATGTGACATAGGGAAGGTAGCAGTGCTGAGGCATTGCCTGTGTGCCTAGGGTTCTGTCTCTTCCTGACAAATGTATTGATGTCTCTTGGCCACAGGCCACCTTCCTTCATATGTCACCTCCCCTCCACCTACCCCCAACCCCCGCCACCGCTTAACTCCCATGACAGCGAGTGTTGGCATGAGATATATTAGATTCCTAATAGGGGTTGAGGGGCTGAAAAGAGCTGAACTGTCATATTGATTTCTGTGCCATTCTCTACCATCTCCATCCTCGGGCTGGATTTTAATTGCCTGCCGCTGGGAGTGGCACAGGCAAAAACAATGGCAGCCTGCACGCACGAGCCATGCGCTGTCATACCCACCACGACCTCCCGCGTGGAAGGTCATTTAAATACCCCAGTCGGCCCGCCCCACCCCCACAATCACTTGCGGGGGCAGGCAGGCTCTCCGACACCAGCCATGAGATCAGCTGCCTGTGCGCAGGTGCTGGCACCATTTTTAAAGGGCAGCCAGCCTATCAGCTAATATAAACTTTTAAAGGGAACCACCACCCCCCCTGTTCAAACCAAAATTCTATCACCCCTTTCCCAACCCCCAATAACAATAAAATTAAGTATCTGTCCTTTCTCCCCCACAAAACAAGTAACTTTCAAATATGACCTTCACCCCTCCACAAACTTAACAAAGTTCACAGTTCAACCCTTCCCACCATCCCCTACACAAATGATGAAATTTTGACCCCGCTCCCCCCACCCCCGGCACTAAAGATTTCATGTTTCCCCCTTCCCCACCACTGCGGCGCCTGCTTTCCCCAGATGAGAAAGTGAAGGCATTGGAGTGCCAGCTGCTGCTCTGAAGATAGTGGCCTGCTGGATAGCAGGTAAGTGTATTTAAATGTATGTATTTAATTAATTACCAAATGTTAATCCAGGTCCCATCGTCCAGCGGCGGGGGGACTCCACGGAGCCTCACTGCAAAGGGGAAAACCGGGCCCAGCCCTCCCACCGTTGGACTCTGTAGCAGGCCACTGCTGGAATGATCTTTTGGCCACCCCCGCCACAGATTCCAATGTAAAATCCAGCCCCTTCCTCTTGCAGGACAAGAGGAACCATAATAGGAGGGAGATGTCCCGGACAGATGTAGGAGACCCAGATGTACATCCTACGCTGAGAAAGAGGCCTTGGAGCTGGCATGCACCCAGGGTGGCCACTGGCTAGGTAAGGGGAGATTGGAATCCCTACGCAAGAGAGTGAGGATTATCTCCCTTTGACATACTCATCAACGTTGGAGACCCACATAACATTTGTTAGGCATCAGGAGAACTGCACAGCCTCACACAAATATGTTTGTGTTTTCTCAGGTAGGTAGCCATTCACAGGGGTTTGCAAACACTGGGGACCAACGTCCACCTCTGAGGAAGAGGACAACTCAGGGGATGTACTGTCCCATGACTATCTTGCACCCACCACCAATGCAGATACTTTCACCTGACTGGGTAACCGTTCGGCTTCAGAATCTGGGTCACAAGCTGGTGATAGCACCACACGTGCACATGAGCAGGTGGTGGAGGCTGAGACAGCTGAGGCCTCCAACAGTCAGAGGACTGTGGGTGGCCAGGCCCATGCTGAGCCCCAAGGATGATGATAAGCCTCCGGTCTCCACAGCACAAGGCATGCTGGAGTTGCAAAGAGGGTTGGGGCAAAATCAAACGGCGATGCCAGAGGCCATGTGCAGCCATGAACAGATGATGAAGGAGTCCATCCATGCCATGATAGCTGCCATGTCTCAGGTCTATGAGGGCATTACTTCCTCTATTCTGCAGCTCCTGGTCCTTCTCAGGTGAACAGGGAGTCTCAAGAGAGCCTTCAACGGGAGGAGGAGAGGCTGACTGCCACATCTGGGGGCTCAGCTCAGGGACTCCAAACGTGGATAGTGGCTCCTCAGCCCTTCCGCCAGTGAGCCCAGCTCCAGCAGACGCATCGCCTGAGGAGAGTTCTGCACCAGTCCAGGATACCCCAGGAAGCTGGGGCCTTCCAGGCCTCAGGCAGCTAGAGGACACCCGCCAAAGTCATCACAGGCCAAGGGGCAGCATGATCAGCAGCCTGCCTCTAGCCCAGCTGCTGCTGCTGGGATCACAATGCGTAGGCCGACCCGCAAACAGATTAAAAAGAACACATAGTGTTACAACCAGGTGAGACATGTGTCTAGGGGTCTTTGGCTGTCTTTACCTGGTCTTATTGTAACAGGGTTTTATGTTAAACACACCGTGTTTTGTGTTCCCCTTTTTTGTGAATCCTTGTTCACAATTTTCCAATTATAAGACATAAAAACACATTCACACAGGCTTTCTCAGGTTTAAAGAATGTTTAAAATCATGTGTGCCTCAGTCTTGGCAGGTGCGGGGGTTTGCCTGACAATAGCAACACTTTAGGTTTCATGTGTATTTATTATTTGTGTTAAGTCATTAAAAGACGCTTTGTTGAAATCTTTAGGCTTCATTGTTTGCAAGCCATGCAACATTATTCCTTAATTGTGAGATGTAGACCTCATCTTCTCCTTTAGGGCAATGCCTATGTGACCACAGTTCTCATTAATATGCCAATATGATGGGAACCTTTATTAACAAATGCTCTCCCATGGGCACTAGTGCACATTGCATCCACACACAAGACAGGGACCACAAATGGACAAATGGAAAGGACGCGACAGAGTTCAGGCATTAAGTTGAGCCTTTATTTCACAGTCTGTGAATGGACTCCAGGATGGCTGCAAATGAATCATTATGGGGTTCTATCTTGCCGCCTTCATGCGTAGCTCTACCCGTCTTGGTACACGAGGATGTGCAAATTCTATCGGCGTGGGTGCTCATGGACCTCAGATCCCTGCCTGGACGATGGTCCAACCTCTGTTCCAGCTGCGTGTTCACACAAGCTTTCATACAGTTATTTGCCTACCCCATACTGACCCCCACCTCTACCGTCCCCCCCTTCAAAAATACATTTAGCCTCCATGCCGAGCCCCCACTACCCTGGACCCCTTTGCAAAGCCTGCAGCAAAGCACTCCCACAATGGCCTCCAAACCCCCCTCTTCCCCTATGCAGCAATGCTCAAAGCTGCCTACCCATTGCATCAATGTGCCCTCTCACCTTTGTGCCGCCAGGTTTTACTGATCATGAAACTGGAGGTATGTCAGTGTTGCCCGCCTATCACAGAATCGGCCATTGGACATAAAGTCACTTATAATGATATTAAAATGCATTTAAATCAGCACCTCAGCAATTTAAAATAAGTCCCCGTGACATTGTGGCGAGAGTGCCGCCATTGTGCTTTCTCGCCACTGACAAAATCCAGAACAGACATCACAATGCTGGTTTTCCGGGCCAATGGCTGCATTGCAGTTCTTCGGCGCATCCCACCCCCCCGCAACCATTCCCGCCCTTGACGGTTGCACAAAATCCAGCCCTCTGTGTGCAACTTTCAGATTTCCGGCTGAGTTACAAGCACTCCCAGATAGCAAGAAATAACACCTTTTAGAAAACTTGGTTCACTTTGTAACTAGTTTGTCAAAAGAGTAATCTTGCCTGAGGACAATCCTCTCTAAGTTACCAGCAGGGATCAAACAATGATGCTTTGGTGGTATTAAGCATGACAGAATCCCATTACTTAATTCCTATGCATGTATATCATCTCATTTCATGCTAAAATCTTCCTCTGTCATATTGGCTGTCATTGATAGATAAAGGCACAGCATCAATAGTGGGTTGCCTTTTCCTATAACTAAAAGTGACAGAAATAATATAACAAGACATTAGAACTAAGTAAAAATTGTCTAACATCTAACAGCAACATGCCACAAGATGAAAGAACTATGTAGAAATTGGTGAATTAAGCTGCTCAATAGAACCAGCTCATAAAACTAAGTAACAGACCAAAGTGACAGAAAAGATTGTAAAACACAGATGACTTACACCTCCTTGCATATACTAAGGTCAGAATTCCACTGGTTGCTCCCTGTAGCAGTATAGTAAAAGCATTCTTAAAGATTTCAATTGTTTGTTATTTCTGGCAAGTACATTCTAAGAGAATGCATTTATGAATTTGTTACACATACAGAAAATAGGAAACCTTCACTAATGCATTTACATTGCCATTGCACACAGTGACTGGTGGAATTCTTACCCTTGACATGTCCCATCCAGTTCAAAACCATTCTTCATTTTGTGGCTGAAACCCTATAATGTATGAGGTAAATTTGAAGACAGATGCACATGCCAAGGTATAAGAATATTAATATATTGGAATTGCAGTCTCAGAAAACCTGTCTTTTCCTTACATTGATGCTGATAATATTGGAGATGGTTGAATTTCAGGACCAAGAACACTGTATTGACCAAGAACATAAATATTCAGCTTAAAGAGTTATAAAGATTCAAGCACATAGGCTTTTAAAATACAGGTGTTTTATCACAGCAGGAGTAGTGTAAGGGAAGGAGATTGCTGTAAGAGAAAAAGTAATAACTTGCTGTAGAGCATGCATCCATCGGTTGTACCATCAAGGACAGCAATGATAGGAAGTAACAGTAGCGTGAAAAGACATGAGGCCTCTCATCTCTGTTTTACAATCTATTCAAGCAACTGAATCGTCATAAAACATCAGATAGCGTTGCATTCACCAAGAAGCAAACCATAAAGAAAATGATATAAGAAGAGATGCGATGTTTTTACTTAGTTAGAAAAGAGCTTTTGCTGCCTTCAAGAACTGATGGCAGGAACGGCCTTGGCAAAGTTATGGCCACGTTTCCTCATTAAATGTATGTACGTGAGTGTTAGATGTAAGGCTGATGTGTGCTGCTCTGTATGGGTGTTTAAGGTTAATGTTTTGTCAATAATAAATGAAGTGAATTATCAGCCATTTTTCTCTTTCTAGCTTTTCAAATCTGTTAAAGGATAAAGGATTTACTCAACAGAGGGAATTCCTCCAGTCGCCTGCCAAAGATGCTAGAAATAGGGGATGTCTCCCTATTTGAGTCACAATGATGGGCATCCATGCCACTAGGGTGCAACTTGGGCACCCACTGAAGAGATTGTGTACTGCAGCAAATGAATGGCTGAGCAGGGCGATGTATGCTACCCTATCTCTGCAAAGAATTCAAAAATGTCCCCAGCAGCCCCCTGTTTTAAAGTCACAAATAAATACATTTTGAAAATGAACCTCTTTTTCTTTGGGGGTGTCTAAGGCTTGAAACCACCTTGCCCCCATAGGTAGAGCTCACAGCTGTAATTCAGTGGCCTGGTACAGCTGGTCTCTCCTGATGTACTACTGCCAATGAGATGCTAACTCCTTCTGAGAGCCAGACACTTGAGTCGGATTTTTATTGGCACGGCTTGGGCCCTGACAACAGGCCTGAAAACTGGGGGCAGCCCCACTTCAACCATTTGTGGGACCCCCAGCTGCATTTTTCAACCGTCCAGCAACTAAATTAGTTGTTGTTGGGGCTCCCACCCCTTTAAGAGACTGGCGCCCACCCTCAGGAGCTGCTCTCCAATTGGAGGAGCGGTGCCCACTGTTGGGATAATACTTGGAAGCGAGGACACCATGGAGGTATGCCCTGGTTGCAGGGTGGGGCGGTCGCTGTGGGGGCAGCTATTGCCACTGGGGAGGCCCCTCTGTGGGCCACAGAGTGCCCGAATAAGATGGCACCCACCCCCCCACAGATTCCGCTGGGAAGTCACCAATGTTTACCAGGTGGTCTCCCCATGTGGCGGAGGGCCTATCTGCCCTATTCACCATGGCAGAGAGGGCAGTGATAAGGGGGCATAGAATTAAAGTGATTGGTAGAAAAATTAGACGGGAGATGTGGAAAAACTTTTTCACCCAGAGGGTGGTGATGGTCCGGAACTCATTGCCTGAAAGGGTAGTTGAGGCAGAGACCCTCAACTCATTCAAAAGGAGTCTGGATATGCACCTCAAGTGCCGTAAGCTGCAGGGCTACGGACCAAATACTGGAAGATGGGATTAGAATTTCGGCCGGCACAGACAGGATAGGTCAAGTGGCCTCTTTCTGTGCCTTAAACTTTCTATGACTCTATGATAGACTTGTCTCCCTTAACCTGTGTGTACCCACTTTGTGTCATCAGGCATCTCCGACCCCTCATTAGCTATTTGCTATCTTTGTGACTGAGCATTACATATTGGAGAAGATTCATTAAAAAGAGATCTGACTGAAATAAATCTTTGAGAATTCAACCATCAATTTGTTTCACATTCTCTGGAAAATGGAAATCAGCTCATAAATATTCATAGTGCAAAGTGATGGACACATCTCCTGCCCTTTAAACCCTCGTGATGCACAGAATGCATGCTGGGAAATTCTGCAAGCATTTGAGCATTCTGATCATGTATTTCTTCACATGTCTGCTGATGACACCCAGCTGTACCTCACCACCACTTCTCTCAACTCCTCCACTGTTGCTAAATTATCAGACTGCTTAGCCAACATACAGTACTGGATGAGCATAAATTTCCCCCAATTAAATGTTGGGACGAATGAGGCCATTGCTCTCGGTCTCCATTCCAAACTCTGTTCCCTAGCTACCAACTCCATCCCTCTTCCTGGCACCAGTCTGTTAGCAAACTTTGTGTCACATTTGACCCCCAGATGAGCTTCCGACCTCATTACACATGCCATCACTAAGAGCGCCTACTTCCACCTCCATATCATCGTCCGACTTCAACCTTGTCTCAGCTCATCTGCTGCTGAAACCCTCATTCATGCCTTCTTACCAGCAGACTTGACTATCCCAACACAGTCCTGACATTCTACATTCTCCCACATTCTACACTCTATAAACTTGAGGTCATCCAAAACTCTGCTGTCCATGTCTTAACTCGCACTAAGTCCTGTTCCCCATCCACTGCTGTGCTCGCTGGCCTACATTGGCAACCCCTCCATGTCCTCGCTCCTCCTTATCCCTGTAATCTCCTCCAGCCCCACAACTCTTCAAGCTATATGTGCTCCTCTAATTCTGGCCTCTTGTGCATCACTGATTTTAATCGCTTTCCCATTGGTGGCCACAGCTTCAGTTACTGGGCTCCAAACTCTCCACCTTACTTTCCTCCTTTATGACACTCCCTGAAACTTACCTCTTTGGCCAAGCTTTTGGTCATCTGACCTAATATCTCCTTTTGTGGCTCAGTATCATACTTTGTTTTATAATGCTCCTGTGAAGCACTGTGGGATGGTTTATCACATTAAAAGTGTGATATAAATATAAGTTGTTATTGTTGTAGTTAGAAGCTTTGAGGTAAACATTTCTAGTCAAAGCCCAGGTTTTGAAGGTAGGCTGAGTAAAAACTTTAAGGAAGGCATTGAAGGACAATACAGTGGGTAAATTTAATCATGTTATTGTGAAACAGCTATCTTTTTATTTTGGACATTATGGGGCAATTTTCAATAGTGGTGTCCATTGGGCATGGTGGGTGTGATATCTGCTACACCTGGTGCAGTCAGCAGGAAGCCCAATCAATTTTTGTGGTCAAGCCTCATTTACATGAAAGAGACAAGTTGCTTTTTGGCAGTTCTGGGAAATCTGGTGGGCCTGTTGCCATGTAATGGCGATTTGCCTCTTTTTCAATGGTGGTCAGTAAAAAGCGCATTATTGGGGCATAAGGCAGCATATTCGAGGGCCCCTTGATTCTCCAATACAAACATAGAGGGGCTCATGGAGCAAATGAGGAATAAGCAGGAAGGAGGTATTTGTTTCCCTCCAATAGGAGACTGGCGCCCCAGCTAATTCGTCAGCAGCAGTGGAGAAAGGTTACCGAGCAGATCAATTCCATTTACATAATTCTAAGTGTTGCTTCTTCATCTCAGCATAGGCACTACGTGAATCTGCAGCACACAACTTTGAAGCTCTTCAGCAGGGCACATGCTAAACCACTCCCACTCTTCTTGCAGGAGAAACTGGCACACAATTGCAGAGAGACTTCAACAACAGGAGGAGGTTCTGCTACAAGCTCTGACACTAATGGAGGAGGTAACCATTGACATCATTGGCACATAAAGGGCATTGCATATGTTATGGCTAGATGCCACACACAGGGTGATTGGAAATTTTTTGTATTTCCACTTAACTCTCTCATTCACAATCTCTTACTCACAAACACATTGTTATGGCCAGGTGAGGAGGGGGTTCTCGGGGTCCCCTCTTATTTGACCCCAACAGGGTTTATTCCTTTTAAATAGTGGTTATGCTTACCACCTCTGTGAGTGTTTTACCTTTTTTCTCGACTGTGATTGTGAAAGAACCAATCGGACAGGTTTTCTTGAGTTTAAACAAGCAAGAGAGAAGTTTATTATACTTAACACACTAAACCGATTTAGAATACTAAAAATACGCTACATATTCATGCACACATTCACACGAGAATCACACACACACAAATAGATTACAAGAGCGAAAATAGATTTGGTGGTGAGATTAATGTCTAGAATAAATGGAACTTAAATACAGTCTGTAAAGTGGGTGATCCAATAGTTCTAAGCTGAAGCTGTATTCTTGAAGTTCTTGGTTGGTCAAAGTGTATTTTGGCTGGCTTGCTGTGCTCAGGGTTTTCCCGAAGGCAGAATCTGTCATTGGCTCTCTTTCCTTGGTTGCTGGCTGTCGCGGTCTGTAGTCTTGGAGGGTCCCCCAGTCGCAGACAGTTTTCACTTCATGTTTTCTGGGGAGAGAGAGAGAAGAGAGAGAGACAGGGGAGCAGCAGCCTTCTCAGCTACTGTCCACTCAGTTACTGCTTCTCTGCTTGTCTGTGTAACAAAACTTCCAGTTTCTTCAGAGACGAACAGATGGTCAGATGGTTCTCTCACTCCCCTTTGTTTTTAATGAGGTCCAAAGTCTAAAATCCAAAACTTCTCTTAGGTGGAGTTGGCAGTATTTATCCTTTGGAAGGATGTCTCCATTTATGAATTCCTCGAGATGCTTGGAATTTCCCACTAACGAGGGTGATCTGGGCAATCTACTCAGTTAGCCACAGCATTGTACTGGCTGGGCTTCTTGTTTGACTTTTTATCTCCAATTCAATCCCCTGGTATTTCAAATGTAAATTGCAGTGGCCATCTTGGCTGCTAGTTTTTTAAAACTTACTGTAGAGTTTTTTCATTAAAAGTCGAATGTAAGTTTCCAATTGATGAAATTAAATATTTCTCATTTGGCATATAGGGTTTTTCCTGACAATAGTTATAATGGGAAATGCTTCTGTAAGCTGGTCATGTTGTCACCCTGCTGCCAGAGGTGGTATTACCATCATAAATATGAAAATAGGTGAGTAGAATGAGAGAAATTGACAGCAAATGTATATTTAAGTAAAAATTTTAATTTATTATCAACATGGACTTAAATATATTTGATTTCAGAGAATTTTCCAATGTTTGCTATTTTAATGCCCATCAGAAAATGGGCAGTGCCGATCGCAATACGTCATTAACCCATGCTTGTTTGTTGCTATGCTAATTTGAGTAATGGTAGCGTGTGGCCCAGTGCTAAACACACTGTTGCATGGCTGCATACCTCAGCAGGGAGCCTGAGTTTGTGCAAGGCTAGCACCACTTGAAGTCATCCTATACCTCTTAAAGGGGAGGTACATTCTGGTTGGAGCAGGTGCTGGAAGTGGCTGGGGAAGAGTGCCTGAGCTGCAAGAAGAACAAAAATGGTACAATAGGGCAGCAAGTGTGCTCTAAGGTTCTGATTTGATTGTGACCTTAACTCCATTTTCCTGCCTGCCTCCCATAACCCTCGACTCCCTTGTAGATCTAAAATCTGTTCTTGAATATATTCAATGACCCAGCTTCCGCTGCTCCCTGAGGCAGAGATTTCCATAGATTAACAACCCTCTGAGAGAAGAAATTCCTCCTCATCTCTGTATTAAATGAGAGGCCCCTTATTTTGAAACTATGCACCCTAGTTCCAGATTCCCCCATGAGGGGAAACATCCTTTCAGCATCTACCCTGTCCAGCTACCTCAGAATCTTTTCAATAAGATCACTTCTCATTCTTCTAAACTCCAATGAATAAAGGAATCACCTTAATGAACCTTCTCCGAACTGTTTCCAATACAACTAGGAGACCAAAATTGTACACCGTACCTTTCTGTTTGGGGGGCGGGAGGATGGTGGGTGGGTGTGAAATGAAATTTTATGCTCTCTTCCACAACAAGTTTGGAGGTGGGAAGAGCGTTTAATTCGGCAGGATGGTGGTGAGTGGGGACCCCGCCACCTTCCCACCTCCACCCCAATTAAGTCTGTGGTGGGAAGGCCCATGGCTAGCCTTCCTGCCCCACTGCCAATTGAAGACTTTAAGTGGGCAATTCATGCCCAATTAAGGGCCTCACCCCACCTCTGCTGGTATTAACTCAGCGGCGGATAGGCCTGTTGCCACACGGGAAGCATGACAAGCAAACCTGTGCGGGTTACTTGCCGGCTCCAGGGAGGGTGGAGGGGGGCCTCATTCAAAGGCACTCAGTGCCTGATCGAGGGACCCGGCATCAGGAAGGGGGGGTCCATTGTGAGCCAACACCCTACCCTTGCTGCCGACCCCCCTACAATCCTCTCCCCTGCCATTCCCACTCCACGAAACCCCTCCCCGCTTACTTCACCTGTGGCTTGAGTCCTTCGACAATGGTGGTGCAGCTCGTAAACAAATTACTGGCCTCTGATTGGCTGGCAGCTCTCACCTGGCAGGACTTCTGTCCCCGGGGCCTTAATCCTGGGAAAGGCTCACTGCTGTCCATTTAAGTGCCCAATTGGCACGTAATGCGGTGGGCCTTTTCACAAAGAGGCGAAGCATGGCTCTCGCTGGATCTTCAGCTGGTAGCCGAGACCCCTGTTGCCTATATAAAATCTCCCCCCCTAGGAGTGGTCTCATCAATGCCCTGTATACCCTGATCTTACTGAATGGCGGAGCAGACCTGAGCGGCCAAATGGCTTACCCCTGCTCCTATTTCTTATGTTCTAAGGTTTTCTGATGCAGCACTGCAGGCCTTGGTGCAGGAGGTGGACAGGAGGAGAGAGGCCTTCTACTCACAGGGGCCAGGACCACCTCGAGACAGATGCTGAGAAAGCAGTGGAAGCAGATAACCATCACTGTCAATGCCAGCAGTCTAGCCCCAAGGACCTGGATGCAGTGCCACAAGAAGTTGATTAAATTCTCAAGGTCAGTTAATGCATCTTCAAATTCCATATGCTTATAAATGAATCACAAGCATCTCACACAGCTCCAGTCACCACTCCCCTCCTCACTCACTTACCAAAAATCTCTATCAAGCACAACTCATACTTCACATTCATGCTTCACCTCACCCTCACACATTTAGCACTGCTGCAAGCCTCAGATCCACACCTCACAGCTTGCACACACTGCCAGCCATTCTACAATGACAGGCAGACCACCCACGTATTACTAACCTAGTGTGCAGAACACAATTTCAAACTTTGAAGATGACACGAAACATGGAAAGTGAACTGTGAGGAGAATAGTGATGAACTTCAAGAGGACAGACAGGCTGGTGGAAGGGGCGGACAAGTGACAGATGAAATTTAAAGCAGAAAAATGTGAAGTGATTCATTTTGGTGGGAAGAACGGGGAGACATTCTAAAGGAGGTGCAGGAGCAGAAGGGCCTGGTTGAGAAAGCGGTTAATAAAGCATATGGGATCCTGGGCTTTATAAATAGGGGTATAGAGCACAAAAACAAGGAGGTTATGATCCACCTGTATAAAATACTGGATTGGCCTCAACTGGAGTATTGTGTCTAGTTCAGGGCACCACACTTTTGGAAAGATGTTAAGGTATTAGAGGGGGTGCAGAAAAGATTTATGAGAATGTTTCCAGGAATGAGGAACTTCAGTTATGTGAAAAGGTTGGAAAAGCTGGGTCTGTTCTCCTTGGAAAAGAGAAGATTGAAAGGAGATTTGATAGAAGTGCTCAACAGCATGAGGGGTCTGGACAAAGTAGATAAGGAGAGATTGTTCCCATTGGTGGAAGAATCCAGAACCAGAGGACACTAATTTAAGGTGATTGGCAAAAAAAACAACAGCAACATGAGGGAAAACCTTTTTACACAGTGAGTAGTTAGTATCTGAAATGCACTGCCTGAGAGTGTGGTGAAGGCAGATTCAATCGAGGCCTACAAAAGAGAACTGGATGATTATCTAAAGAGAAAAAAATTGCAGGGCTACAGGGAAAAGGCAGGGGACTGGGACCAGGTGAGTTGCTGCTCGAGCACCAACTTGGCAGAGGGTTCCATGAAGATCTTGAAGCTCATCCTTTCCTGCATGGAAGTGGTGGCCAACTCCATGAGAATACTTGTGGACCCAACCAGGGTGCAGTGTCTGTAGCCAATTTCTCAGCTTCCATTGCAGCACAACTAGAATCTATCCAGTGTCTGAGTGCTGCAGCGGAAACTCAGACTGGGTTCATGCAATCTCAGCTTGTTGTCATGCAGGCTCAGTCTGCTGCCATGATGGGATAATGATACCAGTGCTCAAAGGGCCATGTAGGCTCTCACAACAGTCCAGCAATCTGTGCTGCAGCAGATTACCAGGATTACTGAGGTGCCGGCCCATGGGAGTGGTTCCATAGAACATGAAATCTCAGGATGACTGCATTAATCCTCCCACTTTGCCAGTAGATCTTGCTGTTACCAGCCAGCCAGCTCAGACTTCTGCTAGCCACGTTGAGATGGGGCAGCCAAAAACAGGCCTTCTAGGACCATAGCTGCTTGAGGGTTTACTGCGTCACCATAAGTCTCCCCCACTAAATGTCAAAAGCCTTCCACCAGCGATGCTGCAGCCACTGACGTAGCACTGCAGAGGAGCACTAGGCCAGTTAAAGGGACCAAGGGAATGCAAAACAGTAATTAGTGAATTTTGTATTAAATATTGGATGAGTTGTTTGATAAAGTTGGTTTAGAATGTTTGTTTTGTGGTTGCTTTTATTTCAGCATTGTGCCCAAGAGGATGCTGTGGTGGTCAGTGACAGAGGGATGGTAAGATGTGGGACTGTTGTAGAATGGGGATTTGAGGTTGTGTTCACTTGTATAGCGCTGTCTCCATATTATATGCTGTTGGTAGCTTAGTTATAATGCTCTTCATAAAGGTCTCGGAGTCTCTGGATGGCTGTGCATTAACTTTTTATTTATATTTACATTCTATTTACACTCTCCAATCGGATCTCTAGCTAGCACATTTCATGGTGATTCTAGCTCCTTCCAAGCTGACTGCTCATGTGACTATTACCACGTCATCACTACAGTGTCATAGAGTCATAGAGTTATACAGCACAGAACAGGCCCTTCAGCCCATTGTGTCTGTGCTGGCCATCAACCACCTATCTATTCTAATCCCATTTTCCAGCACTTGGCCCGTAGCTTTGTATGCTATGGCATTTCAAATGCTCATCTAAATACTTGTTAAATGTTGTGAGGGTTCCTGCCTCTACCACCCCTTCAGGCAGTGTTTTCCAGATTCCAACCACCCTCTGGGTGAAAAAACTTTTCCTCAAATCCCCTCTAAATCTCCTGCCCCTTACCTTAAATCTATGTCCCCTGGTTATTGATCCCTCCGCTAAGGCAAAATGTTTCTTCCTATCTACCCTATCTATGCCCCTCATAATTTTGTATACCTCAGTCAGGCCCCCCCTCAGTCTTCTCTGCTCTAAGGAAAACAACCCCAGTCTATCCAGTCTCTCTTCATAGCTAAAATGCTCCAGCCTAGGCAACATCCTGGTGAATCTCCTCTGCACCCACTCCAGTGCAATCACATCCTTCCCAGAGCTGTAGACAGTACTCCAGCTGTGGCCTAACTAGCATTTTATACAGCTCCATCATAACCTCCCTGCTCTTGTATTCTATGCCTCGGCTAATAAAGGCAAGTATCCCATATGCCTTCCTAACCACCTTATCTACCTGTGCTGCCTTTAGTGATCTATGGACAAGTACACCAAGGTCCCTCTGACTCTCTGTACTTCCTAGGGTCCTGCCATCCATTGTATATTGCCTTGCCTTGTTAGTCCTCCCAAAATGCATCACCCACACGTCTCAGGATTAAATTCCATTTGCCACTGCTCCGCCTATTTTATCAGCCCATCTATATCGCCCTGTAATCTAAGGCTTTCCTCCTCACTATTTACGACACCACCAATTTTCATGTCACCTGCGAACTTACTGATCATACCTCCTATATTTACATCTAAATCATTAATGTACACTACAAACAGCAAGGGTCCCAGCACTGATCCCTGTGGTACACAACTGGTCACAGACTTCCACTTGCAAAAACAACCCTCAACCATCACCCTCTGCCTCCTGCCACTAAGCCAATTTGTGGGAGGAGTTACTCTCACTGTCTCAAACATTAACCCTTTCAGACCCTTATACTAAATCTCCCCCCAGGTCTTTGTCTTTATATAGATTTATATATATATCTTTTAATTTTACTTTTACACACTACCCCATCTCCCCCCAAATCTCTGACATCACAGATTCGATCAGTCAGGAGGCTACATGACTCTCCCTGATTGTGTTCTTATCGGACTCAGAAGATCAGTAGTCCTTCTTAAAAGTCTTACTTGACAACTTGGATGGCTTAATAGAAACATAGAAACATGGAAAATAGGAGCAGGAGTAGGCCATTCGGCCCTTCGGGCCTACTCTGCCATTCAAAAAAGGTCATGGCTGATCGTCTAATTCAATACCCTGTTCCCGCCTTCTCCCCATATCCCTTGATCCCTTTGGCATTAAGAAATATATCTATCGCCTTCTTGAATATATTTAATGACTTGGCTTGCACTGTCTTCTGCGGTAGAGAATTCCACAAGTTCACCACCCTCTGAGTGAAGAAATTTCTCCTCATCTCGGTTCTAAACGGCATACCCCGTATCTTGAGACTGTGACCCCTGGTTCTGGACTCCCCAGCCATCGGGAACATCCTCCCTGCATCTAGCCTGTCTAGCCCTGTTAGAATTTTATAGGCTTCTATGAGATCCCCTCTCATTCTTCTAAACTCGAGTGAATATAGGCCTAGTCGATCCAATCTCTCCTCATACGTCAATTCTGCAATTAGTTTAGTTTAGAGATACAGCACTGAAACAGGCCCTTCGGCACACCGAGTCCGTGCCGACCATCAACCACCCATTTATACTAATCCTACACTAATTCCATATTCCTACCACATCTCCACCTGTCCCTATATTTCCCTACAACCTACCTATACTAAGGGCAATTTTATAATGGCCAATTTACCTATCAACCTGCAAGTCTTTGGCATGTGGGAGGAAACCGGAGCACCCGGAGGAAACCCACGCAGACACAGGGAGAACTTGCAAACTCCACACAGGCAGTACCCAGAATTGAACCCGGGTCGCTGGAGCTGTGAGGCTGCGGTGCTATCCACTGCGCCACTGTGCCGCCCAAATTCCCAGGAATCAGCCTAATAAATCTTCTTTGCACTCCCTCCATGGCAAGAACATCTTTCCTCAGATAAGGAGACCAAAACAGCACACAATACTCCAGATGTGGTCTCACCAAGGTCCTGTATAATTGCAGTAAGACATCCTTGCTCCTGTACTCAAATCCTCTTGCAATGAAGGCCAACATACTATTCGCCTTCCTAATTGCTTGCTGCACCTGAATGCTTGCTTTCAGCGGCCAGTGTACAAGGATACCCAGGTCTCGTTGCACCTCCCTCTCTCCCAATTTATCACCATTCAGATAATAATCTGCCTTTCTGTTTTTACAACCAAAGTGGATAACATCACATTTATCCACATTATACTGCATCTTCCATGCATTTGCCCACTCACCCAACTTGTCCAAATCACATTGGAGCCTCTTTGTATCCTCCTCACAGCTCACATTTCCCCCCCAGCTTTGGGTCATTTGCAAACTTGGAAATGTTACATTTAGTTCCCTCACCCAAGTCATTAATATATATTGTGAATAGCTGGGGCCCAAGCACTGATCCCTGCGGTACCCCACTAGTCACTGCCTGCCACTCAGAAAAAGACCCATTTATTCCTGCTCTCTGTTTCCTGTCTGTCAACCAATTCTCAATCCATGCCAGAATATTACCCCCAATCCCATGTGCTTTAATTTTGCGCACTAACCTCTTATGTGGGACCTTATCAAAAGCCTTCTGAAAATCCAAATACACCACATCCACTGGTTCTCTCTTATCTATTCTACTAGTTACATCCTCAAAAAACTCCAGTAGATTTGTTAAGCATGATTTCCCTTTCGTAAACCCATGCTGACTTTGCCCAATCCCGTTTATGCTTTCTAGGTGTTCTGCTATCACATCCTTTATAACAGACTCTAGCATTTTCCCCACTACTGATGTAAGGCTACTGGTCTGTAGTTCCCTGTTTTTTTCTCTCCCTCCTTTTTTAAATAGTGGGGTTACATTTGTGACCCTCCAATCTGTAGGAACTGCTCCAGAGTCTATAGAATTTTGGAAGATGACCACCAATGCATCCACTATTTCCAGAGCCACTTCCTTTAGTACTCTGGGATGTAGATTATCAGGCCCTGGGGATTTGTCAGCCTTTAACCCCATTAATTTCCCTAGCACTATTTTTTTACTAATACTGACTTCCTTCAGTTCCTTCCTCTCATTAGACCTTTGGTTCCCTAACATTTCTGGGAGGTTATTTGTGTCCTCCTTTGTGAAGACTGAACCAAAATATGTGTTTAATTGTTCTGCCATTTCTTTGTTCCCCATTATAATTTCCCCTGTTTCTGACTGTAAGGGACCTACATTTGTCTTCACTAATCTTTTTCTCTTCACATATTTATAGAAGCTTTTACAGTCAGTTTTTATGTTCCCTGCAAGTTTACTCATACTCTATTTTCTCCTGTTTAATCAACCTCTTTGTCCTCCTTTGCTGAATTCTAAACTGCTCCCAATCCTCAGACTTGCAGCTTTTTCTGGCAATTTTATATGCCTCCTCTCTGGATCTAATACTATCCCTAGTTTCTTTCGTAAGCCACAGTTGAGCCATCTTTCCAGTCTTATTTTTGCGCCAGACAGGAATGAATAATTCTTGTAATTCATGCACACGTTCTTTAAGTATTATCCATTGCCTATCCACCATCAACCCTTTTAGTAAAGTTCACCAATCTCCCATAGCCAACTCGCGCCTCCTACCTTCGGTAGTTTCCTTTATTTAGATTCAGGATTTTGGATTCAAATACTTCACTCTCCATCTTAATGAAGAATTCTATCATGTTATGGTTGCTCCTCCTCAAGGGACCCCGCACAACAAGATTGTTAATTAATCCTTTCTCATTGCACAATACCCAGTCTGGGATAACCTGTTTTGTAGTTGGTTTGTCGGCGTATTGGCCTAAAAAACCATCACGTACACACTCCAGGAAATCCTCCTCCACAGTATTATTGCTAATTTGGTTTGAGCAATCTATATGTAGATTAAAGTCACCCATGATTACCGTTGTACCCTTATTCATGCGTCTCTAATTTCCTGTTTAACACCATCCTTTACATCTCCACTACTGTTTGGGGGCCTATAGACAACCCCCACCAACGTTTTCTGCCCCTTGGTGTTTCTTAGCTCCACCCATACAGATTCCCCATCATGATTTTCCAAGCCAATATCCTTCCTCACTATTGCATTGATTTCTTCCTTTACTAACACTGCTGCCCCTCCTCCTTTCCTTTTTTGCCTGTCCTTTCTAAATATTGAATACCCCTGGATGTTCAGTTCCCACCCTTGGTCACCTTGTAGCCATGTCTCCATAATCGCTACTATATAACCATTTATATCTATTTGCACTCTTAATTCATCTACCTTATTGCGAATGCTCTACGCATTAAGACACGATGCCTTTAGACTTGTCTTTTTAACATTGTTAGTCATTTTAGCTTTATTTTGCACTGCAGCCTCATTTGTTTCTCGCCCTTGTTTTCTCTACCTTCCACTTTTGCTTCTTACCTTTCTGTCTTTCATTTCTATCCATGTTTCCCTCTCCTCTGTCTCCCTGCTCAGATTCCCATCCCCCGCCAGTCTAATTTAAACCCTCCCCAACCGCACTAGCAAACACTACCCCCCCACCCAACCCCCCCACCACACCTCCTGCTGAGGAAATTGGTCCCAGTCCTGCCCAGATGCAACCCGTCCAGCTTGTACTGGTCCCACCTTCCCCAGAACCGGTCCCAACATCCCAGGAATCTGAATCCCTCCCCCCTACACCATTTCTCCAGCCACGTATTCATCTGATATATCCTGCTATTTCTGCTCTCGCGAGCACGTGGCACTGGTAGTAATCCTAAGATTACTACCTTTGAGGTCCTACTTTTTAATTTTTGTCCTAACTCCCTATATTCAGCTTGTAGGACCTCATCCCTTTTTTTACCTTTGCCGTTGGTACCAATATGTACCACGACAACTGGCTGCTCACCCTCCCCCTTCGGAATGCCCTGCAGTCGCTCAGAGACATCCTTGACCCTAGCACCAGGGAGGTAACATACCAACCTGGAGTCTTCTTTGCGGATACAGAAACACCTGTCTGTTCCCCTTATGATTGAATCCCCTATCAATATAGCCCTGTTACTCTTCTTCCTCCCCTCCTGTGCCGCAGAGCCAGCCATGGTGCCATGAACTTGGTTCTTGCTGCTTTCCCCTGAGCCATCTTCCCCAACAATATCCAAAGTTGTATATCTGTTAAAGAGGGGGATGGCCACAGGGGACATCTGCACTACCTGCCTTCCTCTACTCTGCCTGGTGGTCACGCATTCCCTCCCTGCCTTTGCAGCATTTGCCTGCGATGTGACCACCTCACTAAATGTGCTATCCACGACGATCTCAGTATCCCAGATGCTCCACAGTGAATCCACCTGCAGCTCCAGCTCCGTAATGTGGGTAGCCATTAGCTGCAGGTGGTTACACTTCCTACACACATGGTCGTCAGGGACACTGGAAGCGTCCCTGATTTCCCATATAGCGCAGGAGGAACATATCACGGGTGCGAGCTCTCCTGCCATGACATACCCTTAGATCGAGAAATCCTGGTTAAAAAAAATTCCTTTGAAGATGTTAAAAAAATTCATGTTCTAAAGGCTCCATGTGAGTGAGAGAAAAAATAGGAAAACCCTGAAAAGCGCGCAAACTAAAAAAATGATTGTTACCTGCGCCAAATTGGGTAAAAATTTTGCCAACTGATTCACTATTCCTAGGAATCTTTGGAAATGTTGAACTGAAATTTGGATTGGGAATTCACTAATTGCTTTCATCTTTTGAGGGTCTGCCATTATGCCCTTACCACTCACCATATGGCCCAAGAGACGAATAGATGTTTTCGAAGATTCACACTTATCATTAAGTTTCAGCCCTTCTTCTGGAAGACAATGCAGAACTGCTTTGACTCTCTGGTTATGTTCTCCGACAGATTCTCCATGGACCAGGATGTCATCCATAAGACAAATCACTCCGTTTAGTCCTTGTAGAATATTGGAAATTGCCCTTTGGAAGATTTTAGGTGCAGATGTTATACCGAATGATAAACAATTAAAGCAAAATCTCCTAAATGGTGTGACAAATGTTGTAAATAATCTTGACTTCTATCCAACGGAAGTTGCCAAAAGCCACTGTTCACATCAAGTTTCGTGAACAGTACGCTTTTGGATAGCTTTTCCAGGCTTTCATCCACTGAAGACATGGGAGGAATTTCCCTTGCTACAACTTTGTTAAGCTGTGCTAAGTCCACACTAATATGAAGAGTATCATTTAATTTTGGAACTGTAACCATAGCCGAACATTACTCTGTTGGCTTCATGACTGGAGAAATGACTCCCATCCTGTTCCTCTCTTCCAGCTGCTGCTGAACTTGGTTCATCAATGGGTATGGTATCTTCCTTGGTGTAAAGATACATATTTGTCTGGCATCTTCTTTTAACATTATACTGTTTTCGGTCTTCAGTCTTCCTGGACCTGAAAATAGTTTTGAAAAGTCTGCTTGAAAGCAACTTTTGGACTTTGGCTGTTTAATTTCATCCACTTTTTGAATTAGATGTAAGTCTAAGCATGCTTGATTTTTTAAACCATACAGGGTTTCCTTTATCTTCCTTCCTTTATATTGGAATCTTGTTTGTAGCTTGCCCGTGACCTTCAGTTGAATCCCTCCAGGACCTTGCAACTGAATATCTGCTGGTTGTAAGGAATGCATTGACACCCATAGTTCTTGGTCTGACAACACTGTTACATTTGCACCTGTGTCCAATTTAAAAATGTGTGTAATGACATAAATCTCTGCAGTCCAGAATGTCCAATTGGGATTGTTAATTTCCACTAGGAATTCTCCTGGTTTTCCTTCCAATGGAAATCGGTGCTGTTCAATCACAACTCTATGTGTGAAGGCCTTTTGTTTGGCATTTTCATGAGAAGAGGTCTTACTCTGACACATTTTCCCATAATGGCCGTTTTCTTGCACTTAAAGCATTCCACTTTATTAACAGGACACTGTTCATGTCTGTGGGTCTTCCTGGGCTCCTCAGCGCTGACAGGGTTTCATGGCATCTTGAACCTTCCCCCTTGGGTGTACCTTCTTCGCAAGTCTTGGGCTTGAGGAACTGTACTGTCACTGGATTCCTTCCATTCCAAGGCTTCCCTTCAGCCTGCAGGATGGCTCTATTTTGTCCTCTGACTTCTGCCTGTCGCACCATCTGAATCACTTTCTCCAGAGTGAGGTCCTCTTTTGACTGTAAAACATCTGATAAAGACTCATCAGCAATTCCCACAGCTATACGGTCTCTAATCAATTTGGATTTTAGTGTTCTATACTCACATCCTTCAGCCAATCTATATAAACCTTTGATGAAAACACCCACTGATTCGCCAGCTTCTGGATCCGTTTATTGAACTTCACCTTTTCTAATATTTTATTGCTTCTTGACTGGAAATATTGATCAAAAGCTTGTAACACATCCTCAGATTTATCAGAATCTTCATTGATGCCTTGGCTCATGATCGTATAATCAGTTATTGCACCTATCCAGTATTGTTGAGTATTTGTTCCGAAGAAGGGTCACTGACCCAAAACGTTAACTCTGCTTCTCTTTCCACAGATGCTGCCAGACCTGCTGAGTGAATCCAGCATTTCTTGTTTTTGTTTCAGATTTCCAGCATCCGCAGTATTTTGCTTTTATTTTTATTTTTTTTTTTTGTTAAGTATTTCCTTGCTCCACTTCAGATTTGGTGTGTAACGCTGAGGCTATTCTGAATCTTAAAAATCTTTTTCTCCAATTGACCAGTTCTGAACCTGATTTGGCCTTCTGAATTTTGGAAGCTTTCAGGCATTGTATATTTTGAATCCATCCTGTGCTAAACTCTTTAGGGTATTCCCTTCTTATTTTAAATTTTCATGGCTTTAATGGAGGTTTTCTCACTGTGCCTGGATGTTTCTTGCTCTTTTTCAGGTGTTCCCGCACTTTCCTGTGGTTTCCCTTTCTTTTTGGGAATTGCCATCCTTTCCCTCCACTGGGTGCTCGATTAATGGCCGCTGACTCTCGACTTGCCCTCACAAGCGACCGACTCTCCTTATTTTTTCCACGCCTTCCTGACTCGCCCACCCAGTGTGCCGTTAATAATAATGTACCTTCCTAAAGGTTCTCCCCTAGTCCCTGACCAGCGCGTGGTATTGTGACCCACAGCCCGATCACTGGACCCAGTTTGATCTCACAGACCACCACGTCACTGTGGTGCAGCCTGAAGGCCTGCGTGGTTGACTCCTCGACTCTCTGTGTCTTTTCATCATCTACAGAGCAGCTCTGGAGTTCATCGCAGCCTCTCCACAAGATCTGCTGTCTTATGGTGCTACTTTACCAGATTAGGCTTCTCAAATCTTCTGGCTGTGTTCACCATTGCGATGTATGCAGTCACCGTTGACCAAGTTGAACGGCACTCACTGCTGATCACCATGCTGTATGGTACCCATCGTTGTTCACCATATTGTATGTTGCTGTCTCCATATTATATGTTGTTGATAGCATAGTTATAGTGCTATTCATAAAGGTCTTGGAGTCTCTGAATGGCTGCCCATTAACTATCTATTTACATTTGCATTCCATTTACACTCTCCATTAGGATCTTTACCGAGCACTTCTCATGGTGCTTCTAGCTCCTTCCAAGCCGACTGTTCATGTGACTATTACCACGTCATCACTACAGTGGGAGGGGTTACTATCACTGTCTCAAAGATTAACCCTTTCAGACCCTTATACCACACGTTCCCTGGTACTGTGTTGGATGAGGCGATCATAGACAGCACGACTGGAGAGGGGATGTGTTGGTTGCCTCATCCCTTCCTTATGCTCCTCCTTCTCCTCCTCCTCCTCAGCTGTTGTCATGTCCCTGATGGCAAGGGCTGTACCCTCATAATGTCGAGGTTGTGAAGGATACAGCAGATAACGACGAATCGTGACATGCACTTTGGTGAGAACTGCAGGGGTCCTCGAAATTGATCTATGTAGCAGTTGTGTTGGTTGAGCACCCTGATAGTCTAATTAATGATGTTTTGTGTGGCAGCATGGCTCTCATTATATGCACACTGAGGGAACAGTGGACTGGGAAAGAATAAAGGCATCATGACTGCTGCCATTATAGCGGTCTTCCCCATGGCACAAGTGCACCATTGACTGTACACACCTGGCTTTTCGGGAGTCGCATTTAAATGCAGAGATGAACCGCAACCACAAAGGGTTCCATGCCCTGAATATATAGTTGGTGTGAAGCCATACTCAGCACATCATGCAGCTGAATTCCTGGTATCCTCGTGAGGCCACGTGCACATTCCTCTCTCTGGTCAGAGAGAACACAATGTACTATCTCCTGGCATAAACAGCGTCACTCACCTCCCACATTTAGCAGTGAACAGCTAACTGGGAGATGTTAGAGATGCCACTTACTCAATCTGGAAGGATCTCAATGTGATGAAATTCATGGCTACAGTCACCTCCACAGGCACTGGCAGTGCTGTCCTTGCCCTGTCCTGAGGCTGCCGGTCTGCCTGCGAGAGGTGGCATATTTCAGTGAGCACCACCTTTATAAAACTACCTGTTCCTGACTTAGGTTAAGGCAAGAGAAATGCTCCCTGAAGACCTTGTGCTGAGAACTCTTCTTCCCCTCCTCAACCTCCATCTGCAAGAAGCTTCTCCTCTTCTAAATTGCATCTGCTCAATCTCCCTCTCATGCTGCAGGCCAAGGGGGATGGTAACTACAGCAACCATGCCTGAGAAAAATAGTCTGACCAGAAATCCTTGAAGCCAGAACACAGGCCGTCACCATGTGCAGCACCACTCACTGTAGACTTCACCAACTTCAGACAGCACTAAAGAACTCCCAGCTTTTCTACAAACTCAGACAGACCCAGTAGAAATCAGCCAGCAACTAACCTGGAAATAGTTGATGATCCCTTTAAATAGCACCAGTGGGGGATGGAGGGAGGTGGTCCTTCTTGCTGCTGAATGCATTGTTATGAGAAAGGTGTCTCAGGGTCTTTTACTGTCTTCACCTAGTCTTATTGTAACAGGGTTTAATTTTAAACACACTGTTTTTTGAGCTCCTCCTTGGTGAATTTTTGTTCACCACTTTCCAATTATAAGGCAAAGAAATGAGCACACCAGGTTTTCTTATGTTTAAAGAAGAAAAGTGAAATTTATTAAACTTACTTAAACTCTAATTTGGTTAACGCCTACGGATATACGATGTGTCCACGCTAACATGCACAAGTGATACACACATGCAAATACAGACAGAAAAGAACAGAAGAAAAGTAATTAGAGAGGTTTGAGGCAGTCTCTGAAGAGGGTTTCTTGTTACTGTTTCTGTGTTTCCAGCTCGCCATAGAGTCTTTGATTGTAGGCAGCTCTTACTTTTTGTTGGGGCCCAGTATTCTTCTTAAACCATGTTCACGTAGGAGACTTTTCTCTCTTTGAGTTCATGTGTCTTCAATGGGTCTTCCGTTCCATGAGAAAGAGATGGGAGCAGACAGGAAAGAGTCCTCAGTCCAGGAGCAAATGGCTTTCTGAGTTTCTTTCTCTCAGCAAGCTCAAATTCAAACAGCCAGTTAGTCATGTGACTGAACTGGCCTGACCAGGTCTTCTGCATATTGGAGAAGCAGGGACTGATTCCTAATTCCAACACTGGCTGCCAGAATGCAAAAAAAGTTTTTCCGGCGAGGGTCCTGGCAATTCCTTGTGATAGGCCCTCCTTTCTTTCCAGCCACAATTTTAAGTTTTAATGTTCATGTGGCAAAATAATATGTCTCATTCTTGGCAGGTGGGGGGCCTGCATGACAACATGTTCAGCTGTACGTATTTAAGAGAGGGCGTTAGCTGGAGTGGTGAGGTTGAAAATGGCAGTGCTGGTGTCAAATCAGTGTTGCATTATGATCAGCCTACTCTGCAGAATTTTGCTGCATGCTCCTAATGCCCGTGTTAAAGCCCTTACCTTCTGGGCTGAAAGTGTGCGCACACAGAGTGGGCGCTATTTTGCTGTCAAAACAACACTTGTAGTGCCAAAACTACAGGCCCTACAGAGCTGAATTTTGTGGCCCACTTTTGCTAAATGTGTTTTCATAAAATGTGCACTCACATAGTGTACACCTTGGTTCCAGATACATTTTCAATGTAAAATCTGTGAAAAATTATAGAGTTTCTATCATCTGTCATTTTGTTCTACTTCAAATTGTCATAGTTCTGTCTTTTATATTTTTTGCATATTTCAATTGCATAATTGTATGTCAACCACTTCTGTCGGCTAGTTATTCTGTCAACCAGTACTGCAGAGTGGTTTGCAATGTTCCACTTTTGTTTTGTCAATTAATTCTGTTGTTATGTTTGTTGACTAGATCTGTGGATTAGTCCTTGTGAACCCATTGTCCTGTCAATTGATTCAATCAATTAATCCTTGAATTTTACATTGTCTTCTTGGTTGGTCTGCAGCTTTGCCCATCTTGCTGGACATAATATCATTTCCATTGTGACCTTAATGCTGCTTTGGTTCTTTGTATTTCGTGGTGACCTACCGATATTTCTTTTGGACATATCTCAATTGATTTATATCTTACCAGTATTTCATCACTATTTTGATTTGTGTTCCACAATGTCAAATTTTATTGTGGCATTTTTTCCCATGTTGCTAAATTAGTATTTTGCTGCTTCTATTTTTGTTCTGATTTTTGTTTCAGTGCTTTGCTCCTCCAGTTAATGTACCGATTATCTTTTTTTATTTGTTCATGGGATGTGAATGTCCAGCATTTATTGCCCATCCCCAACTGCCCTTGAGAAGGTGGTGGTGGGCTGCCTTCTTGAACCGCTGGAGTCGGGGTTGTGTAGGTACACCAACAGTACTATTAGGAAGGGAGTTCCAGGATTTTGACCCGGTGAAAGTGAAGGAAGGGCGATATAGTTCCAAGTCATGGTGTGTGACTTGAAGGGGAACATGCAGGTGGTGGTGTTTCTATGTGCCTGCTGCCTTTGTACTTCTTTGGGGGGGAATTTTATGCTGGCGGTGGGGATCTCGACATCAGGGGAAACCGATGCTGAGATTCCCGCATTGCCTCTTCTGTGGAAGGCCTGCCAAATTTAGTGCCAGTTAGGCACTTAACTGGACAGCGTCAGGTCTTCCATGAGATTTAGGATGCCATCTCAGGAAGTCCCGGCCTTGCAGAGGCTGACAGCTGCAGTGCCACCATGGAGGTGGTGGCTGCTGTTGTAGCTGCACCTACCGGAGGCAACGGAGCATCGTTGGAGCCAGGCCTCAGGTAGGTCAGGGTGGGAAAGGTCTCGCAGGGTGGGGGTCTCGGGGGAGGGGGCTCAGCAGCAAGGGAAGGGGGCTGGCCCTCAGTGGGCCCCCCCTTCCCGATACCAAGTCCCTTGTTCAGGCACTGTGCCTTTGAAGGAGGGGCCCCAGCGCCCGGAGCAGGGAAGCAGCCTGCACGGTTTTCCATACCATGCTTCCTGTGCGGCGAGAGGGCCAATCGCCATATGGGTAATTGCGGTTGCGGCGGGAAGAGGGGGTTAATTAACCAGTTAAGGCCCTCAATTGGCGGTGGGGAGAGATGGTGGTGAGGACCCCCCCCCCCTACAATCCCACCAGCTTTTATGCTCTCTCCTGCTGCGGGAGAGAGCGTAAAATTCTACCCTATAATCTCCAAAATTTGAAAAATAGTACACTCTGGAGGAAACAAGAATGACATCATAAAACATAGTGACGGAAATTTGGTGACATAAAATCTTGCATAAAATGTTGCATAAAATGTTGCATTGTTTAGTTGAAGGCCCAATTTATAACCAACAACCAGGAAAACATAAACCATGTTGTATTCCAGCTAACAGCAAGAAGTTGCATGTAAAATTTGGGAATTGCCTGAACTCTTCCAAATATTAATAATAAAAACATAAATTACTCTGATGGTTATCTTGCATTTTATCAGGTCCTGCCTAATTTAGAAAGGATGCAGAATTTTAGTGGAAGGCATATTTAAGATTTAGCAGTGATTTACAAACATCAAGGCCATCAGTGCATGAGTATCAACTATC
Organism: Heterodontus francisci; assembly: GCF_036365525.1. Lineage (NCBI taxonomy): Eukaryota > Metazoa > Chordata > Chondrichthyes > Heterodontiformes > Heterodontidae > Heterodontus > Heterodontus francisci. The sequence goes on from NC_090384.1 coordinate 71,810,845, forward strand.
CTGAATATCATTCAATTATATCAGGCTTTGGAGGAGGCAAGATCAGCATATTAGGAAGTTGTATATAAAACTTGGTGATTCATAATGGAAAAGATGTTACAATTTGACAGTCAACTTCATGCAGTTTCAGTAATTATAATCAGACTGACTGCTAGCCCGTCAATAGAGGGCACTCTTACTAGCTGTTCGATAAAGTGAACATACTTTAATAATATCCTTGAGTTTTCCACTCATTATAAATCAGATTAAATGTTCTACTGGTGATCAATTAAATGGTTTTATGATCAAACAGGTATTAACATAGGTTGTAAATTATGCATGAGGCTCTAAGATGCTTACAAGTAGAAAAGTGTCATATTAAACCTCAGTGCCTTTAATTCTTTGCCATTTTACCTGTCAAGTTTCTGGAAAATAAATATTTTAGGGATATTTGAAGCAAACTATTAGTTTTGCTCCTTGAATGCTACTTAGGCTGAATGAGGTCTAATTTCTGTAAATGCCTTTTACATAAACTGTTGTTTTTAATATAAGTTGTTCCATGAATATACTGTACATATGAGACATTTGGAGAAAAATCTAATCTTAAATACATTTTTAAAAGTCTCCAATCTTTATAAATATTACAACTGTTGGAAGTTTAAACTTAAAACTAGCAGTCTGAAAGAAAATGGGAGATAATTTGCTCTATCTGCTTTTCCAGCTCAAATGTTAGCATGTTTATAAAAGGCATATTTATGATCCTGAACAGAGGAAATTTTCCCCATGAGAAAATTTATTTTCAAAACCTTTATCAAAATAATAAATGATTATTTCATGGAATGCATGCAGACCTGTGTTGATAGAATTGGAAATTGGCTGAACTCATTTCTATGCTGAGTGCATTCAACTCATTTCTCGTTAGGCGAGGACAGGTACAGCTATTTATTTATGTATGAGTACTTCTGACTTGAGAAATGACCTTGTGGGGAAATGGAAGTTGTTTTCTACTTGTATGTTTTTAGTTAATGCAAGGGACTTGGATTTCTATTGGCTCTTGTAAAATGCCATGAATTCCTGATTTACTGCTTCACCCTTCCAAGATGCCATACTGATAAAGGATAGTACAAATTTAGACAATAGTCTCGGACCAAGAACCAGTCAGACCATTCCTGCATGATGATAGGACAAAGGTACAGACAATACTTCCCTATAACATACCAGCCCACATCTCTATACTTAAGGGGGGTAATTTTAATCTAACTGTCCTCGTGGGAAACCCACAGGATCAGGTGGAACGCCAGTTTTACTATATTACTGTCTATTGACCTCAATAGGGAGTTAAATTGGGTGGGGTGTAACAACTGGTGTTGCACCTGACCTTGTCAGGTTCCCAATGGGTGGATTAGGTTATAATTGGCACAAAGTTTCTCCTTTTATCTGATTACACCCCTTATCTGGGTTTTACTGCACGTTTACTGTCTGACATCCAGTCCTCGATGAGCTGAAATTTCCTCCAATTAATCATTGGGAAGACCAAAGACATTGACTTTGAGGCCTGCCACAAACTCCATCCCTCATCCACCGGTTCCATCCACCTCCCTGGTCACTGTCTCAGGCTGAACCAGATTGTCTGCAACCTCAAATTGTTACTCTGATCTAAGCTTCCTACCCCATAATCTCTTCATCACCTATTTCCACCTCTGTAGTATTGTCCCTCTCTGCATTTGCCTCAGCCCATCTGCTGCTAAAACCTTCATCAGTGTTTTTGGTGCCTCTAGACTTGACTATTCCAATGCTCTCCTAGCTGGCTTTCCATTTTTCACCCTCCATAAAGTTGTTGTTTTGTAGAGGTCAATACATGGAACTGCTTGTAATCAGATCAAATGACATATTGGGCTGAATTTTACTGGCCCCTCGACGCCGCGGGTCATGGCGCACGGGCCGGTAAAATGCTGCGGGGAGAGGCCCGCCTCGACCCACAACGTCTAGAGGGGCCCACCACATATTACCCACCTTGGTGCAGACCCCCGCCGCACAGTGGCAGCACCACAATTGACATATGGTAATGATTACTTACCTATGCTGATTATGCAGCCCGCTGCCTCTCCACTGACACCGCCGGATTTTTCGTTGAACGGGCAGCCATCACATGTCGTCCTGTTCACGATCTGAAAAGCCGACGGGTCCTCACTCTGCATTACGGAAGGGAGGAGGGAGGGGGGATACACAGGGGTCTAACTCTGCATTCTGGAAGGGAGGAGGGAGGGGGGATACACAGGGGTCTAACTCTGCATTCTTAAAGGGAGGAAGTGGGGGAGTCGGTATGCAGGGGTCTAACTCTGCATTCTGGAAAGGAGGAGGGAGGGGTGATATGCAGGGGTCTCACTCTGCATTCTGAAAGGGAGGGAGTCTGGGATTACTGGAGGGAAAGCTGTGCTGGCGTGAAGGGCGGTACCGTGTACCATCCCTCCGTTAACAGTGTACGCTCTGTGTTTGTGAGGAGGCAATGGCACACTAGGCACCCTGTGTGTGGGGAGGGTGCCAGAAAGGGCAGGAGCGTTAAGATTTTATGGATGGTGGGGGCAATCGATTCAGCTGGTAGGATCTTGATGTGGTATGCTGTGCTGAGTGTTGGCCAAGATAGGCAATGTCATGGCACGCCACATAGTTGATCCAGGAAAGCAGCTGATGTACCCGTCAACATCAATCCATGCCCTGTTAGGAACCTTCGAATACATGCAGGGTTCAACTTTTTTTATCACATGGAAATAGGTCTGGCTCATCCTACATGGTGTGATCCTTTGCTTGTGAGGATCCATATGTGCTAGAGGCAATACCAACAGGCAGGTGCGATCCACATAGCGGCCCCTGGTCGTGAGCAACAGCCCCCAAGTGGAGCCCGCCATTATAGTTGCCGTGCATCTACAGGCCCCACATGACATGCCATTGGATGTCAGAGCACCAGTGTCAGAGGAGATTGCGCATAAAGTGAGGGTGTTGACACGTCTCTGTGCCCTGCTGAAGGATGACCTGCAGCCCATGGGCTCCGGTGGACACCCCATGCCTTTGATCCCCACAGTGGCAGTGGTTCTCAAGCCTGATGCCTCTGCAGCCTTTTAGGGGCCGAACAGAGACCTTTGTGGGGTCACACAGTCAGCAGTGCACCGCTGCATCAGGGAGGTCACCAATGCTCTGCACCGGAGGGCCAGTGATGTTGTTTGCTTCAGGATGGACTCTCACAGCCAGGCCCAGAGCACCAGAGAACCACTGATTGTAATGTTCATAGACTGCGCTCATGTGGCCATCAGGGCTACTGCCAGGCCACCACCTGAAGACATCACCATTAAAGGAGCCCTCTCAATCTAGGTGAAGCTGGTATGTGATCACCGCAGATACTTGCAGCAAATGTGCGACCACTTCTCAGGCAGCTGCCATGACACCTGGATCTTGCGCCAGTCCTGCCTGCCACTGCTGTTCGCTGAACTGGCTCAGATGAAGGGGTGGCTTCTTGGGGATAAGGGCTATCCTTTGCAGACATGGCTCCCGACATCAGTGAGAGACTCCACCACTGCTGCAGAGGAGAGATACAATGCCGGCCACTGAGTTACACGAGCCACCATTGAGCAGGAGATCGGCATGCTGAAAGAGCTCTTCCAATGCCTGTATAGATAGGGTGATGCCCTGTACTATGGGCCGAAAAGGCCAGCTCCTTTCTTTGTTGCTCTGCACAACTATGCACCCAATAGGGGCCAGGCCTGGGATGATGATGAGAGACGTCAACAGGATTCCTCCACGGTCTATGAGGATGCTGAGGACCTACAATATGAGAGATGCATGGGAGGGCAGCTGGCACCCAGGCTCTGCACGCAGGACTAGCAGTGAGGTAGGGATGCATGGAAGTGGCTTGTCAGACAAAGGCTGTCTGCTCCATAGGAACTGACATGAGCTCTGCAAGCCACACATCACCTTCGCTCACCTGCTGTGCACCAGTCCACATCTTCAGCATCCCTGTGTAAACCATTAGAGGCAGCAGCTGACTGAACCAATTTCCATGTCACTGGATCCGTGGAGACGCTCATGTGTAATGGTGGCATGGCAATGATATTGCATACATTGACTCTTCTGAAGGGTCAACAGTGCAAAGAGATGAGACATTGGCGCTACATGCTGGCACACATCATTCACACAGAGAAAAGGACACACATGTTGGTGAGGAACATTTAGTGAAAGATGTATTTACATTGCTGTGACACCTGTGCATTCCCATTTGTTTCAGTGTGTTCTCTGGAAACCTCTGCAATACCTTTTATTGTGTATTTAAGTCTCACGTCCTGGAATGTGCAAATTTAAGCTTATTCACTCAGGTGCACCACACCGACAAGAAGGAATGTTACACTTGAATGGGAGAAGAGCAACTTCACCTGACACTGGGACACAGCAGGTTAAGTATGTGGCAGCAAAGCGGAAAATGCTGGGGTAACTCAGCAAGTCAGGCAGCATCTGTGGAGAGTGAAATAAAGTTAACTTTCAGGTCTATGAACTTGGACAAGTTAACTCTGCTTCTCTCTCCACAGATGCTGCCTGACCTAATGGATTTCTGCAGCACTTTCTGCTTTGCTGCCAGATTGACAACAGCCCCGCTCTTCAGCAGTCAGGTAAGTATTTCTTTAACAGCTGTCAGGAAGCAGGTGCTGGGGCGCTTTAAATAGGGCCTCAGCACCTGCTGCACAACTGTCAAAGGGTTCCTCACTGCGCCGAATGTCCCACCTCTCTCCACGTAATATCAGGGGGGAAGCTCGGCGCATTGATGCTAATGAGCCCCGTGCGTAATATCACGTAATACGACGGCCTCCCAATAAAATTCAGTCCAGTCAGTGGGACACATTTGTCCTAAATGTGGTTTCTTTGCTGTTTCACTTTATATTCTGAAAGTACTGAACCCTTAGGGACAAAACTCCATCTCGGAGAATGGTATGTAGGAAATAGAAATATCCAGACATAAGCAGCTCATCCAACAAGATGAAAGATCTACTAAATTTTGACATTAATCACAGCTTTAATTAGGTGAAGCCATCCAAACTCTATAGTTGAACTGGAATTCATATTAACCACATGTTGAAGGCCTACCCAGATACAAGGTACAAAATCTTGGTGCTTATCAGAATTTGTAAGAATTTTCTAAGAATGCCATCCGTAAGGGGCAACAGTGGCATAGTGGTAATGTCACAACTAGCAATCCAGGGGCCCTGCTAATGCCTCGGGGGCACGGGTCCAAATCCCACCATGGCAGCTGTGGAATTTAAATTCAATTAATTAATAATAAAAACACTGGAATTGAAAGCTAGTCTCAGTATTCGTGCCATGAAACTATCATTAGTTGTCGTAAAAACCCATCTGGTTCACTGATGTCTTTTAGGGAAGGAAATCTGCTATCCTCACCTGGTCTGGCCTACATGTAACTCCAGACTCACAACAATGTGGTTGACTCTTAACTGCTCCCTGAAATGGCCTAGCAAGCAATTCAGTTGTCAAGGGCAATTAGGGTTGGGCAACAAATGCTGGCCTTGCAAGTGACACCCACATCCCATGAAAGAATTTTTAAAAAGCCTGTATTACTCCCTTATAGACTCATTCAAATATTATTTTTAATAGCCAGTTATATTTGCCTGTACATATTAGTCTGACGAAAATTATGTTTTCTGCTATTCGTGAAGAGATGGAAGAACATGCTCAGTACTCATGTAATCTCCAGTGAAAAATATGTGATTAAAGTTTAGTTTTTAAGCCTGGACACACTAACCCATACATGCACAGATAAGATTACGTGATTTGGTTCACAGGAACTTGATCTACTACTGGAAATCATCTAACTATAAACATAAAATGAAAGTGTTGGGAAAATGCCCAAACTGTAATATAACTCCTTATAATGAACATGAGCGCAAACTCATGCCTAAGTTTTGTCTTAATTATGTTTAATGATGCATCCAATTGTAGCAACAGGGAAACCACCACCTCGAATCCCACTCAGTCAGTTGATTGAATCACTACAAGAAATAACTCAATCTCAAAAAAAATACTGGCTGAGGTTAAACCAAAGAGAAATTCTCAAAATCTGAGCCTGCTTCTGACCCACTGCCAACAAAGCAATATCACTCACGATAACTCAAGCACCCTATTAGAAGAATATATGTTAAGCCACATAGGGAAGTTAGATCAAAACAACTTCAGACACTGGAATTGGGAATGAAATGTAATTTATTCTATGATGTAATTCCCCAACCAGTGGATCATTGGTTCCTCTGTGTGACTTGAATTTTAATTTGCTTTCAGATTGTAGTAAGGCATTTTTGCAGCAGGCTCATGATAGTCATACCTTAATGTTGGCAACAAGTGTCATGCTTGAGACAGGTATTATAAGACTCATGTAGACTGGCAATAGATTTAAACTACAGTTTGTTCCGGTAATTGCTCACAGACCTCAATGTTGCTTTGGTCTAACTTTGTAATGTAAATCAACATATGCTTCTCCAATTCTAGCAGTATCCTAAGCATCTTGTTACCAATGTAGGAAGCAGGAAACAGAGTGCACATTTGACCATTGTGCAGTAATGCTACTTTGGTTTGAAAAGCATACATTAGGTATTTTTTCTCAAAGAAGGCTATTTTGCTTGAGCTGTTCTCACTTAATTAAGTGAACATTGAGCGCAGGCCAAGCTTGGCTGAAGGATTTTTTAGACAAAAGAGTATTTTAGAATTAAGAAAACAAAACAAGTTACTTTATGAATGTGAAGTGGATTCTCAGGCACAGGCTAATAGCTTTGAATGTTAGTCACTTAAGCAGCCACCTGTATAAATTTTATAGTTCAGCATCCTCCTCTAATTTGTGTCTTTGATGATGGTATTAAAAGGGAACATCAGTTTATCCCTGTTAATTCAAAGTCAATTTTATGCTAAAAATGGAACTATTCATTAATTTAGGTTAAATAACTTCATATGAAAGGGAATTGTTTTCTTCAGGAACTAAATTCCATTCACGTGTTTCCAACAGCATTCATCTGGATATGTATTATAATGGTGATATTAATAACTTTTATGTTGAAAGCAAATAGTGTGTATTTTTAAATATTAATCCATGTTTTTTCTCTGTAATTGATTTCTACTTATGAAAGTAATTGCTCAACAAAACTAAAATATTTGAGTGCTGCAGCTGTTAAATTGGAAATATGCCAGGTCACTGTTAGAATGACATTGTTTGAATAAGACTTGAACTGCAATAAAAAATACTGGATAAAGGATGAAAATTGTTCCTTAACATTCCCCTAAACTTGTAAATCTGAATGCAGATCTCATGTGAGTCATAAGTAAAACAAAATTGCTTCCAAAGCAGATGTGTATGTAATTTATTGTGGCAGAATGGTTTACTTCCCCTTTAGCACTGTATTCACTCCGCAGACTATCTAGTTTGATAACAGTAATGCGTTTATTAGGTTATTTTTGGACATATATCAGTGTATGTGTCATTTTTATAAGAGAACAAATATGCAACTACTGTACTACCATTGAGACATTTCATTTGTAAGGTTTAGAATGTGCTGACAAAATAAACAGCCTTATGGACAAATTAAACAGCTTCCTGGGCAATACGTAAAGAAGCCCCCTAAGTGTAGTCCAAAGGCTGAACTAAGTTATGTAAAATTATGATGTTGTCAATTGATGGTAATACACTTATAAATTCAGGTGTTATAAAAGAGTAATAATCTTTTGGAGTTTTTTTTCTGTAACCTAGCCAGTGTCATATTCATGAGTTTGGAAATAGTACAATTATTTAATATACTGATAAATCTTCTGTGGCATTGGTCATGATGAGCTGGAGAATAGGGGTCCAATGAGGACCTGGGACCCTGGTGGAGGGATGAAATTATGGAGAGGGTGTGGAGTGATCAGTGAGGGTTCATGGTCCTGTGGGAATAGGCAATTTGAGGGTTCCAGCAGAGTGAGTCTCCGCCGTAGGGAAACCTATTTTTCCAGTTAGAAGAGTCATAGAGGTAGGCATTGGAGATGACAAAGCTGAAGACCTGTTTGTAGGCATCATCCCTACCTCTTCTCTTTCGACTTAAGTCTTTTAGTTACAAACTCACTTTCCTCCTGAACATGCCAACTGGAGTAGAATAATGCTGCTACTCATCTAGCAAATACTTGATACTGAAACTGACATTCTAACCCTTGACTCTCTTCCCTTTTTCTAATCCATCAGAAGACAATGCTAACATCAGACAGACTAATGATGAAAAACACCATCACTCATTATTACCCTGCCAAACATCAGAAAAAAAGATCAGTATACTGCCTGACCTAGGTAATGGGTTTGAAGGAAGTACACAAAAGCACTAATGACCAGAAACAGGTGAAGTTGGAAAGGAAAGCCAAAGGAGCAGTTTACCAGAGGCTCAGTGGCACAGTGGTTAGCACCGCAGCCTCACAGCTCCAGCAACCTGGGTTCAATTCTGGGTACTGCCTGTGTGGAGTTTGCAAGTTCTCCCTGTGTCTGCGTGGGTTTTCTCCGGGTGCTCCGGTTTCCTCGCACAAGCTAAAAGACTTGCAGGTTGGTAGGTAAATTGGCCATTATAAATTGCCCCTAGTATAGGTAGGTGGTAGGGAAATATAGAGACAGGTGGGGATGTGGTAGGAATATGGGATTAGTGTAGGATTAGTATATATGGGTGGTTGATGGTCGGCACAGACTCGGTGGGCCGAAGGGCCTGTTTCAGTGCTGTATCTCTGAACTAAAACTAAACTAAACATATCAAGGATCTGCTGGAGAGGACAAAAATGCAGAATTTGGGACCAAGCAGTTAAAAAATGTTGATTTCCATGCAACATCAATTGCTGACAGCATTGGACTTCTTTTCAGGGAGCTTTTGAGTGCAAGTAGGAAAGAGGTGTAGAGAGATTTTCCCTGCTGACAGATGCACAACCATGGGAAGCAGAGATGAGAATGATTGATAGTGCAGAGATGAAGGTAGGTTTCTACAGAAAGAATGAGATGTGAAGGTGAGTCTTACTTTCATCATTCTGTGCCAGAAATGTCCTCAGAGATGCTCCTGCTCCACTGCTGTAACTGTTGTAGACACCCATCAGAGCAACCATGAGCATCAGTTAGTCAGAAGAGTCCAAAATAATTTTGCAAACCTCCCACTGATTTTCTCGTTCTGCTACATCAGCTTTTTTAAGTTCGCTATAACAGCAATGAAGAACTAAATGGCCATTCACTCCCATGGTTAGTTCTCAGGGAGGACATGGGATGAGGCTGGAAACGGGCACGGGATCATGATGCATGATTAACTCAGGCCTGTTTGTAGCAATGCAAGCATCATACAATGTTCCCTCTAAGCTGTGCAGATACCCAAAAAAATTTCAAGGATATGCACACTTGAATGAATAGGCTGTGCACAACAAAAAAATTTAATGGAACAATGCACACGAACTTTGTGCTGCCTGCTAATTTAAACGATTATGACGTGCTGCCCAACTTTAAGTGCACTGCTGAGTTGCTGCACACCTCAGCAGGGGGCCCTGTTTCATGTGAAGCTAGCACCACTTAAAGCTAGCCTGATAGGGAACAATTATGTATAGCTATGTCAACTTACTCAGGACAAAAAGTTTGCTATGCCTCATTTATGGGCATGGGGGTCACAGTTCGCAACCTGCCCACACCTCTTGCCACTGAGGCAGGCAGTATGCATACTTGGTGCTGCCTTCTTATTTACCTGATTGTAGTGTTGGTTTGAGCAGGGCCTGTGCTGCTGGCTGCCTGAGTGCTCAGCAGGGGGCCCAGTAGTGTGCACTGATCTCACATGGTGCAGCCAGCCTGATCCTCTTAAAGGCAGTCTGCCCTTCTTAAAAGAGATCTGCATTCAGTGGGAGGGAGCTGCAGCTGGCTGCCTGCACTGACATTGGCTGCATGTAGGAATTGCACAAATGGAGCACCAGGGAAGAGAGAGGGCTCCGGGTTCACAGATGTGGTGCTGGAGATCTTAGTGATGGAGGTGGACAGGAGGACAGTGGTCATGTTTCCACAGGGGTCCAGAATGCCCTCAAATGCCTCCCTAAAAAGGGAATGGAGGCAGGTGGCCAGGGAGGTCAATGCAAGGAGTCTGGCCCCACGAATCTGGCAGTCGTGCCACTGGAAGTTTAATGACCTCACGTGGATGGACAAGGTCAGTGAATGCATCTTCAAAGCATCTTATACCAACGCAACACCAACCTCTCATGCTGCTCAACCTCTCATCACTCATCCATTTGCAGTCCCTGGCACTCAGTACTCACCCCTAACATCCAGATACTCCACCTCACCGTCACATATATTCCAATCATGCCAGCTCCAACTGCTTCTACATATCTCTAGCTGTTCAGCTATGACAAGCATATCATCCAAATACAGTGCAACAGAATCACTGTTGTTACGAAAAGATGAGGAGGGGTTGAAAGGCTCACCTCTTGTCCGTCTCCTTGTTTGACCATGTCAGGCAAACCCCCCCAACTGCCAAGACTGAGGCACACATGATTTCGCCACATGAACATTATAACTTAAAATTGCAAGCCCCTGACTGGAAAGACATTTGCACAGTAACTCGTAGAGTTGGAACAAGGGACAAAGGACCATGCCCTGATCCATTTAACCAACAATGGACTTTTGATTACCAGAAGTTGAAGGTGGGGGGAGCTAGCATTACAGGTTGACTGCTAAGATAGTAGAGTCCACAAACACGGAAGAAGTGGTCAGACTAGTTATAGTAATGTGACTAGCTGGCTGTTGAGATTTGAACTTCTAACAAGGGGTTAGAACTCAGAAAGTCGTGTGCTCCTGGAACTGAAGCAGAACCTGTCTGCCTGCTCCCATCTCCTTCCCACAGAACTGAATCTTATGAAAACACGGGAACCTCAAAGAGAGAAAAGTCTCGTACGTGAACAAAGTTTAAGCAGTATACTGGGCCCCAGTGAAATGAAAGAATTACATACAAAAGGACTATATCATGAGCTCAAAGCATAGTAACAAGATATTGCCTCAAACTGTTCCATTTTATCTTTACTTCTCTTTTCTGTCCCTATCTGCATGTGTACATCGCATGTGCAGGCTAACGTGGGTGCATCATATATCAGTAGGCATCAGCCATATTAGAGTTTAAGTCTAAGTTTCAATAAATTTTACCTTTCTCCTTTAAACCTGAGTAAACCTGGTGTGTTGATTTCTTTGCCTTATAATCAGAAAGCTGTGAACAAGGATTCAAACAAAGGAGGAGCTCAAAACACAGTGTATTTAAAATTAAACCCTGTTACAATAAGACCAGGTGAAGATAATAACAGACCCCTAGACACCTTTCTCACCTGGTCGTAACAACTGCAACAGGGCTTATTTCTTTTGAAAAGTGGATATGCTTGTCAATTCAGTGAGTGTTTAACCCTTTATATACTATGATCATAAAAGAACCAATCAGACAGGTTTTCTTGAGTTTAAACAAGAAAGAGGTTAGTTTATTGTACTTAAAACCAAAACCCGATCTAAGTAAAATAATAAACAATACTGCACCTTTCACACACACACACACACACACACACACACATGAGAATCACACACACACAAAAAGGCAACTGAGTGGAGAAGAATAGACTGGTTGGATTAGAGTCCGGAACACTTAAAAAAAATATACAGTCTGTGGAGTCTGGTTGACCCCTGGTTGAACTCAGTACTTCTGAAGTTCCTGGCTGGTAGGTGTGGCCAACTGGTTCAGGGTTTTCTTGGAGACAGTGATGCAGCTGGTTTTCTTCCCGGGGTCTCTGTCTGCAGCAATGATAGACTTAGATATTTTGCAGCCAGCAGGCAGGTTTTGAACTTGCCCGGTCACCTGGAGTGAGAGAGAGAGATGGAGACTCCACTTGGGTCCTTCACTGGTCAAGCTCAGGTGCTTTTCTGTCTGTAGAGAGAAGAGACAACTAGTTTCACACTGAACCAGAGTCTGTCACATGATGGCCCAGTTTATTCACTCTTTTGTAAATTAATTTGATCATGTCTAAGAATTCCAATCTCTCAGGGTCCCATTGTTTCAGGATTACAGGACAAGGTCACCCTTAGCTACCGTGGACAGAACAGATCCAGTGGGAGGCAAGGGTGCCAGCATCGCCTGAGCTCTATGGAGGAGATAGCTCTGCGCATCATGAAGCTAGTTATGACACAGCCTGTGGCATCGAGTGTCACAGAGAATATTGAAGATGATGACTTTATGCCCCATTCTCAACTCCCTGTTCATCCTCATCCTGCAAACTGGCATGACGTGCAAGCTGCTTATCGTGTCACCATGGATCTCGTACTTTCCATCCCACCCCACTTCCCTCACCCCAATCTTCTCCTTTCTGATCCCCTTCTCTCAGACATCCAAGAATGGTTGCCTACCCAGCCACAGCACACCCAGGAGGAAGAGAGACAGCAGCAGCACAGCACTGATGAAGAGGCCTGTCACTTGATCTGACACTCGCAGCGACCAGGGAACTGTACATACCCTAGAGACAAGTATTGAGTTTGGATCTGCACAGGGTGACTGCACCAGCCAGACTAAAGGGAAATGATAGTTCATGTACCAGCTCACTGGAGGGTGAGGTTGCAAACGAGTTTTGCTACAGGGGACTCAGATGAGGAATTTAGTGGGCGGCATACAGGAGAATGCTGATGAGAATGCAAAACAAGAAGCTAGGTGCATTAGCTGACCTGCCAAGCTGCTTCCATTCACTGTCAAGCAGCATGGAGGAGACTGACTCCACATTTTCAGAGGGTATTGTGCAAATTTTCCCCTCTCTGAAGCCTCTGGTCTGTCCTCGTGAGGATGCAACAACACTCCCTGGAAAATACAGTAACCCACCACAACATCTCCGAAAACACCTCACAGTACTTCCGCAAACTTGGCAATAGCATAAGTTAGTCTAAATCGCATTATGTGCAATTTGGGTGCCTGGCCCTTCAAGGTCCCTCTTGGAGCTGTACAAGTCTTCTTTGATGAGTGACAAGTGAATATATTGAGTGGACCTGTGTGGTTTGTAAATTGTGCATTAAATCAGCCAGAATGGCCAGTTGGGAAGCTTTCAGTGTATGCCTGCCATGCCCGCATGAGCGACCTTCCCATGGGGTTCTGCATGGCCCATGCCGGGAGTAGCTGGAGGCACTGTGCACTCAAATAGGAGGGGTTTCCACTTCTTTAGCCCCGGCTCCAGCCGCACGATGGAACCCTATTTCGCATTCTCAATATATAACTTATGTTCCAGTAAATGCTGTTGGAGCAAAATGTAATGACTCAAATGATATTTAAACCTGCAAAAGACAACTTTAAAAAGCAAATGGACCCTAAACCTGGGGATTAAGAGAAAAAATTTATAAAAGGGAAATAACAGAAACTATTCCATACTAAAACTATATCAGGATTAAAACTAAATTTTCGATACTTCTTACACAATAATGAAAACTAAGGCAAGCCTTTGACATTGCTCCAGCATTAGAAAAAACTAGTACAAGCAGTTAAAATATTAAGACTGGCACCTGATTCATACTTAAGGTTGGACAGCAGTTTCATTGACAGTTTCTAGAATGTTCAACAATGGCAGAAAGCAAAAAAGAGAGAAATAGCACTGTTAGTTAATTAGTTAACTGAGTCAGACATATCCATTGAGACCAAGTTGTCTTAATCAGTCTGGATGGAGCTGTAGATATTTAGATGATGTGATCAAACTGATAAAAAAATTAACTGAGGCCATTACAGTATTTCAGTGGAAAGGCGCATCATGCGGCACAGTGGCGCAGTGGTTAGCACTGCAGTCTCACAGCTCCAGGGACCCAAGTTCAATCCTGGGTACTGCCTGTGTGGAGTTTACAAGTTCTCCCTGTGACTGTGTGGGTTTTCGCTGGGTGCTCCGGTTTCCTCCCACAGCCAAAGACTTGCAGGTGATAGGTAAATTGGCCATTGTAAATTGCCCCTGGTGTAGGTAGGTGGTAGGGAATATGGGAATACTGTAGGGTTAGTATAAATGGGTGGTTGTTGGTCGGCACAGACTCGGTGGGCCGAAGGGCCTGTTTCAGTGCTGTATCAATAAATAAACAAATATTATTAGATTCTATATTATACCAAGGCTCAGAAAAACATTTAAGTTAATGTGTCAGATTTCAGAAGTGGAGATTGTATTGATATGAGCAATGTACTGGGCTGAATAGGTATCAGCAATTTGAAGATTGATATCAGCAAAAAAAAAATAAAGGAATGAATGGATGGGAACAGAAGTGACTATAAAGGAAAGTTAAATTGTATCGAATGATTTAAGAATCAATGAAGAATGTGTATTGTAAGTAAAACATGAAGTTGTATTCATGTTATGCCTTTCACATCCTTAGGATATTGCAAAGTGTTTCCCAGTGAATGCATTACCTTTTGAAGTACAGTCACTGTATTGTGGTTAATTTGCACACAGCAAGGCTCACATAAACAACAATGAAATAAATGACCAGTTAATCTGTTTCAGTGATGGTTAGTCAATGGATAAATATTGGCCAAGACACCTTAATAAGCTGGCAATTAATTAAATTACCAGGAATGAAAATAGAAAAGTTAAAAAATAAACTGCAACAATTATTAGGAAGAAGATTAATTGATATTTCAAGTACAAGTGGACCATTAAAAATTAAAGACTGATATATATGGGGAAAAGAGGTTATAGCTCCATGTAAAATCTAATTTTTTTCTCATTAGTATTCACAATAGAAGACTGAAATGGTGTAGCTAATCCTGTAACAATGGTGTACAGATACATCACAGACTATACTAAAAAAAATTCAGCAGAGAAATTATTACAAACAACCATAATTAAACAGTCTTACATAATCAATACCAGATAACATGCAACTGAGAATATTGAGAGGAATTAAAAAATAACTGAAAGAGGGCCAAAAGGTACAGAACCTGGTGCATCACACACTGTGTTAAGGATTATGCGGGTTCCTAATTTCAGTTAAAGACTCAGCATTAGATCAGAAAGTAACAGTTGATGACTTCAATACTACCACTGACCAAATCACAACAACCCACTAACATTCACGCATAGCCTCTCCAGTTCTAGTGCTGATGCAGTTTAGCCATGATACACACAGTCAGCAACCTATCAAGAGATGTAGCATGCAATGCTGCATCTCTTATCACTGAGATATCACTTCTCCCTTCATAATTTAAAAGACCATGCAGTGCATATCTATAAAAGTGTTTTACTTGGTAGTAACTTTCTTTATATTTATTTATTTCTTAAATTTCCCTTTCTTTGCTTATTGCCCATTCAATCTGGAATCCACACAGTCTCGGGTGTAGTCTCTTGCTCGTCAACAACAGCCATGAACATCCCAATGAATCAAAGGAGTTAGGTCACTAATTCCTTAAGGCTTTCTGAAGATAAGATCTCAAATCAACAGTACAGCTTTCTTGACACCAATGAATGGTGCTGTGACAATGTAACCTAGAGAACCTTCAGAGAAAGTACATTGGTTAGATCAATAGTGGCTTGTGCACTTTTTGAAAACTGCATGGGTGTCGAGACCTCCTCGGGAACAAATGTGAATAAGTATACAGCGAAAGCATAGTAGACACCATTGTAAAGTTTAGAGAAGCTGAGGACATCTTGTGAAAGGAAAGGGACAAGGAGGTAAGTGTACAAGTGTACGTAAATTAGATAATTGGCAGTGTAGAGTGTAAGGGAGAGAGCAAGTCGCATTAGTGAAGTTATAGAAGAGTTTGCATTGCTCTTAATGAATTGTTTGTATTGCATCATGATGTCATTAGCTGATATAATAAAGCAGCACATAGACTTAATGATATCCTATACATCCTCCTATATCCACCTACATCTCTAAAAGGTGACAAGCTAAGGGGCAATTAATGGGTGCTTGTGTGATAACCATCAACATCTTAAAATCAAGGCATTGCTTGACTGGGAGCCAATGTAGGTCAGCAAGCACAGGGAAGATAGGTGAATGGGACTTGGTGCAAATTAAGACATGGGCAGCAGAGTTTTGAATAACCTGAAGTTTATGGAGGATAGAATCTTTCCTAAATTGTCTCATCGGCCCCCTACATAAGACAAAAATTGCAATGTGGCCCCCATGCGAAAATGTTGGGCACCCCTGCTTCAAGCCTATAACCTTGTGTTTTAAAACAACCTAGCAGCAAAAGTAATTGCAAAAGTAATTCACATTGTCATTGCATACTATTTTGCTTGCCAGCTAGCTAATACAGTTATGTTGCTCTCCATTGATATTTGTATGCTTAGCTATTTTATTTATCGGGAGAAATATATTTTACATTGGACTGTGTTTCGATGGCATTAGATTCAATATAGACTTTATATACAGATTAATCACCCCCTATCCTTGGCTGTCAATAATTTTGACAAATGTCCATGGTGCAACATGTTGGTGTCTATCCCTGCATTACGGACCTTGTCCAAACATGGACAAAAGAGCTGAACTCCAGTGGTGAGGTGAGAGTGACTGCCCTTGACATCAAGGCAGCATTTGACTGAGTATAGCATCAAGGAGCCCTCGCAAAACTGGAGTCAATGGGAATCAGGGGGAAAACTGTCCGCTGGTTGGAATCATACCTAGTATAAAGGAACATAAGAACATAAGAAATAGGAGCAGGAGTAGGCCATTCAGCCCCTCAAGCCTGCCCCGCCATTCAATAAGATCATGGCTCATCTGTCCCAGGCCTCAACTCCTCTTTCGGGCCTGCTCCGCCTAACCCTCGACTCCCCGAGATTTCAAAATTCTATCTACCTCCTCCCCAAATACATTTAGTGACCTAGCCTCCACAACTCTCTGAGGCAGAGAATTCCACAGATTCACCACCCTCTGAGAGAAGAAATTCCTTTGCATCTCAGTTTTAAATGTGTGCCCCCTTGTTCTGTATCTATGTCCCCTAGTTCAAAATTCCCCCAGTAGTGGAAACGTCTTCTCAAACATCTACCCTGTCATGCCCCCTTAAAATCTTATATGTTTCTATAAGATCACCTCTCATTTTTCTAAACTCTAAAGAATAAAGGCCTAACCTGTTTAGCTGTTCTTGATAAGACAACACTTTCATCCCAGGAATCAGCCTAGTGAACCTTTTCTGAACTGCCTCTAATGCTAGTATATCCTTCTTTAAATACGGGGACCAAAACTGTACGCAGTACTCTAGGTGTGGCCTCACCAACACCATGTACAGTTGTAACAAGACTTCACTATTTCTAAACTCTAACCCCCTAGCAATAAAGGCCAAAATTCCATTTGCCTTCCTAATTACATACTGCACCTACATGCCAACCTTTTGTGTTTCATGCACAAGAACATCCAGATCCCTCTGTACTGCAGTATTTTGTAGTCTTTCTCCATCTAAATAATAATCTGCCTTTTTATTCTTTCTACCAAAGTGGATTACCTCACACTTTCCCACATTGAACACCATCTGACAAGTTTTTGCCCACTCACTTAACCTATCTATATCCCTTTGCAGATTCTTTGTGTCCTCATTCTAACATGTTTTCCACCTATTTTTGTATCATCAGCAAATTTGGATACACTACACTCAGTCCCTTCCTCTAAGTCATTAATGTAGATAGTAAACAGTTGAGACCCTAGGACCGATCCTTGTGGCACCCCACTAGTTACGGCTTTCCAACCTGAAAAAGACCCATTGATCCCAACTCTCTGCCTTCTGTGTGTTAGCCATTCCTCAATCCATGCCAACACATTACCCCCAATACCGTGAGCTCTTACTTTGTGCAATAACCTTTTATGTGGCACCTTATCAAATGCCTTCTGAAAATCCAAATACACTACATCTACTGGTTCCCCTTTATCCACTTTGCTTGTTATATCCTCAATGCACTCTAACAAGTGGCACACTGGTACACTGGTTAGCATCACGGCCTCACAGCTCCAGCGACTTGGGTTCAGTTCTGTGTACTGCCTGTGCGGAGTGTGCAAGTTCTCCCTGTGATCGCGTGGGTTTCTGCTAGGTGCTCTGGTTTCCTCCCACAGCTAAAGACTTGCAGGTTGACAAGTAAATTGGCCATTGTAAATTGCCCCTAGTGTAGGTAGTAGGAGAATTGAGGGAAAGTGGGGATGTGGTAGGGAATATGGGATTAATGTAGGATTAATATAAATGGATGGTTGATGTTCAGCGCAGACTTGGTGGGCTGAAGGGCCTGTTTCAATGCCAGATGATTCTATGAAATTTGTCAAACGTAATTTCCCTTTCATAAAACCATGTTGACTCTGTTTGATTGCATTATGTTTTTCTAAATGTCCTGTTATTTCTTCCTTAATAATCGACTCCAGCATTTTCCCAATGACTAATGTTAAGCTAACTGGTATGTAGCTTCCTGCTTTCTGTCTCCCTTCTTTCTTGAATAGGGGTGTCACATTAGCGGTTTTCCAATCTGCTGGTACCCTACCGGAATCCAGTGAGTTTTGGTATATTATGACCAATGCCTCCACTATCTCTGCAGCCACTTCTTTTAAAACCCTTGGATGCAGGCCATCAGGTCCTGCTGACTTGTTTGTCTTTAGTCCCATCAGTTTGTCCAGCATCGTTTCCCTCATGGTAGAGATTGTTACAAGTTCCTCCCTCCCATTTACACCTTGCTCATTCATTATTGTTGGGATGTTTATAGTGTCCTCCACCATGAAGAAAGATGCAAAATATTGGTTTAAATTATCTGCCATTTCCCTGTTCCCTGTCATTAATTCCCCAGACTCATCCTCTAAGGGTCCCACACTTGCTTTAGCTACTCTCTTCCTTTTACTATACCCGTAGAAACTCTTACTGTTTGTTTTTATATTTCTTGCCAATTTTCTCCCTCTTTATTAGTTTTTTAGTCATCCACTGCTGGTTTCTAAAAAATTCCTAATCCTCTGGCCTACCACACGTTTTCGCCGCATTGTACGCCATTGTTTTGGATTTGATACTCTCCTTAACCTCCTTGGTTGTGGATGTTGGAGGTTAATCATCTCAGTCCCAGGACATCACTGCAGGAGTTTCAGAGGGTAGTGTCCTAGGCCCAATCATCTTCAGCTGCCTCATCAATGACCTTCCCTCCATCACAAGGACAGAAGTGGGGATGTTCGCTGATGATTGCACAATGTTCAGCACCATTCGTCACTCCTCAGATACTGAAGCAGTCCATGTAGAAATGCAGCAAGACCTGGACAATATCCAGGCTTGGGCTGATAAGTGGCAAGTTACATTCGCGCCACACAATTGCCAGGCAATGACCATCTCAAACAAGAGCGAATCTAACCATCTCCCGTTGACAGTCAATGGCATTACCAATGCTGAATCCCCTACTATCAACATCCTGGGGGTTACCATTGACCAGAAACTGAACTGGACTAGCCACATAAATACTGTAGCTATAACAGCAGGTCAGAGGCTGGGAATTCTGTGGTGAGTAACTCACCTCCTGACTCCCCAAAGCCAGCCCACCATCTACAAGGCACAAGTCAGTAATGTGATGGAATACTCTCCACTTGCATGGATGAGTGCAGCTCCAACAACACTCACGAAGCTCGGCACGATCCAGGACAAAGCAGCCAGCGATGCCCACATCCCATGAAAGAATTTTAAAAAACAGTTCTACTGCCTCGATTGCTCTGGAGAAACCCTGCAGTACTCATCAGAGAGTGTGGCCCAATTTGTGGTGGTCTGCTGTATCATGTACCAACTGGCCACCATGTGGGCACAGCAGGGTTCTGGTGAGCGGGTCAGGAGCAGGGAGAGTAAGTGGAGGAGGAGGAAGAGGTGGAGGAGGAGGAAGGGAGGAGGCAACCAGCTCATCTGCTTTCCAGCAGGCATGTCAGAGATCATCTGACTAGTTCCATGGAACATAACCCAAAATTCCTATTGTACAACAGATCCACATCTTACCATTCTTCTGTTATGGAGCATCGCAATGTTGTCTTGGCCACAGTGCTGAAATAAAAGCCAACAAAAAACAATTCCATCCCAACTTTATTCCACAAAGCATCCAATATTCCATATAATTCCCTTTGTGCATTTCCTTAGTGCCTGTCTTGCGGGCACCTTTACTTGTCCTAGTGCTCTTATGCTACCCCAGTCACTGCACCATGGCTGGTTGAAGGCTGCTGATTTTCAATGGGAAAGTCTCCATATGCAGTGCAGGATACCTTGAAATAGCTCTGGGCCTACAGTGCCTGACTTTGAACTGCAGCAGTCTGGGCTGGCTGAGAGACAACAGCAGGGACACTGGTGGAGAGGCAGCAGTGGGAGCATGATTGCTGTCACCCTGAGAGAGGACTACATGTTCTCACTCCATGGAGCCACTGTCACTCCTCCAGGGTAGTGCCTCAGCAATCTTAGTAATCTGTTGGAACACAGATTGCTGGACTGCTACGAGACCCTGAAAGCCCCTTTGAGCACTTGTATCCAGAGTCATGATGGCAGCAGTCTGACCTTGCATGGTGTCACGCTCACGGGAAGTGCAGTGATGGAAATACAAAAATAAACTGAAGAGTTATAAAAAAAAGAACAATTTCAAAAGACTGGTACACTTACCTTCAACAAGATGGAAGGCAAAGTCATATGACACACTTCTCCTGCATTGAAATACATGTCCATGTATGCTCGAACTGAAACTCATTAACCCCGTCTGCATTGAAATTAAACAGCTCATCATACATGGATGTGAGCTATCCAAAAAGTGAGCGAAAACAAAAGCATTAGCAGACACTCCTTTTTCAGCTACAATCACTACAATAAAGTGTGAACATCCCTTATCTTATCAGAGTGGCGCAGTGGTTAGCACCGCAGCCTCATAGCTCCAGCGACCCGGGTTCAATTCTGGGTACTGCCTGTGTGGAGTTTGCAAGTTCTCCCTGTGTCTGCGTGGGTTTCCTCCGGGTGCTCTGGTTTCCTCCCACATGCCAAAGACTTGCAGGTTGATAGGTAAATTGGCCATTATAAATTGCCGCTAGTATAGGTAGGTGGTAGGGTAATATAGGAACAGGTGAGGATGTGGTAGGAATATGGGATTAGTGTAGGATTAGCATAAATGGGTGGTTAATGGTCAGCACAGACTCAGTGGGCCGAAGGGCCTGTTTCAGTGCTGTATTCTAAAATCTAAAAAAAATCTAAAAAAAACGGGCTGAGATCAGAAGCCATTGTAAAATCCTCACAAACTGAAAATCTAAGGTCACATGAGTGAAACTAGCATTTTATGAATTTACCTTTACAGCTAACCTTTTTACGAACCAGAAGGCATCAGTCATCAAGTCATCAGAACATCATTCTGGGATCTCCAGCCACAGAGACAACATCAAAAGTCATCTTGAATTCCAGCACTAGGCTGTGAGAGAGAGAGATCAATTCCAGCTAAGACAGTTGAACCCTGCTGAGACGAGTTGGCAACCAATTGCAGAAGAGAAATAACAGAGTAAATTTTGGCCAACTCCTCCAACTGTGAAAACTGAATTAAAAAATACCAGCACTGTCTTTGAACTGAAGTGTAGACAGCAACTCAGCAAGGGCAAGGCAACCAGTAAACAGGCCTACAACTTTAAAACTTACCTTCCAAGAGGATCCCACAGGTTTTTCCTGAAAACAGCAGACTTTTACACCTTGAACATCTAATGCTTCTTGCTCTTTACCTTCTAACTATCTTTTCTTGAATGCGCCTGAGAGTTAAAGTGTGTGTGGGTGGTGTTGCAAGCATTTCAGGTAGTTATTGTTCAATAAATATTTAATCTGTTTTAAACTCACGAAAAAAGCCTGTCATTGTCTGTTTATTTAGCCAACAAAACACAGGGGCCGAGACAATAATTTGAATAAAAACATTGTCTGTGTTCAGAGGTGACCAGAGGAAACCAACAATGGCATTTTCCACCTGTCCAGAACAATGGCAACAAGCTGAGATTTCATGACCTGAGCCCGAGCTTCCACTTCTGCTTGTGTTGCAGTGGAAGCTGAGACATCGACCATCAGATACTGCATCAAGTGTTCTCATGGAGTTGGCCACCACTTCCACACTGGAAATGATGGGCTCCAAGCTCTGCACACAGGCCTGTGCCAAGTGGAACCAACCTCCTCCATGCTCCTTGACTGTGACAGCAGCCTTTCTGGTAAAACTGCCAATGCACCAAGCATTTTTGTGTGTCTGTCCATCAGCCTTTTTCTGTACTGCGCCCCATCGACATCCTTATCTGTGTCCTCTCTAGCAGAATTCATATGCAACCTTGCCTTCCAGGGAGCTGGCACCCATGCTACTCTTTCCTTATGTCCTGGCTGCTGGTCACTCGACCTGGTGACTCACCGAATACAGGTCCCATGTCAATACAACCCCTAAAGTAGGTGGAGTGCCTGGTGGCTGTGAGTGTGAGATTGAGTGATGGTATTTCTTCAACGTCAGTGCCCTGCTCCTCTTGGCCTTCATGCTCCCGCAGATCTATCTGACCATTTAGCAGTTCTTGGATATCTGAAAGGAGAAAGGCACAAGGATAGGTTTGTGTTGAGGGGAGCAGGACGTAAGAGGTGCATGCTGAGACCATCTGCAACTTTCATATCGGAAGAAATTGTGGGATGAGGGAGAAATGAGATATGCGAAGGTGCATTAAGTAAAACATGACGTCATTCCATCAAGTACCAAAATCGTTCTTATCAAGATCACAAATGACATCATATGTGACTATGACAAAGGTAAATGATCTTTTCTCACCCTTCTTGACCTTTCTGACACAGTTGACGACACCATTCTTCTCCAATACCTGTCCACTGTCATCGAGTTGGGTGAAAATGCACTTGCCTGCTTCCACTTTTAAATAGCTAATTGTAACCAGAGAATCACCTGCAATGACTTCTCTTTCCACTCCCCTATAGTTACCTCTGGTATCTCCCAAGGATCTATCCTTGGCCCCTTCCCATTTTTTTGCCCCTCAGCAACATTATCTGAAAACATCCGATCAGCCTAGGGGAGGAATCAGGTCTTGCCTGAATTTTTACTCTCCCAGCAAGCCTATGAGAGACAAAAAAAATCAATCTTTTCAGGAATTCAAGGCTTCTCTTTTTTTTAACTGGGGTTCCTGTACCAACAGCACACTGACTCACCCAATCACAGTGATTGATTTGGGGGTTCCTGTACCAACAGCACACTGACTCACCCAATCACAGTGATTGATTTGCAGCCTGTTGTTCAGCGCTCTGCCTTCTACAGCTTGAGGGGAGTGTTTTTTACTTCTTTACACTGGGCCAGTATTTCTTTTAACATTCTCTCTTTTAGCTGTAGGTAGTTTTTAAAGCTGTTTTCAAACTTGGATTCTGTTTTCTCACCACAGCTGCCACCATGTAATGTGAAGCTTTTTATGTTGCCTGATGCAAGATAAATGAGATGCATGGAGTCCAGGTAGTTGAAGATCTCAAACAGCTAACTTGTTACATACATCTCAGAGCTATCTATTTACAGGACTTGACCCGAGGGTGTCACAGTTACCAAGTGCCTCTGGCATGTGGTTACATGACTGCATCCTGGCACTTATCTTATTAGCATACTAAGATCTTAAAGGGACATCACTCTTAAAGGCAATCACACAACAGATGCATGAAGGGGGTGTGGTGAATTGAGTAGTGTGTGAGGCTAGTGGTTCAGTTGTAAGGATATGACATTTGAAGATGAATTCACTGATCTTTACCACTCATGTGAGATCATTAAATCTCTTGCAACACTGCATCAGGTCCTCGCAGCAACATTGTTTGCATTGACCTCGTTGACTATCCATTTCCTTCTAAGTGCCTGTCTGGAGGGCCTCCTTGTTCCGTGTGGGAAGAGGACATCTCTTCTTCTGTCCACCTCTTGCACGTGGGCCTCCAGTGCTGCATCAGAAAATCTGGGAGACTGCTCTCTGCCATGTTGCACCAAATTTTACTCTTCCTGTAGGTCAGACAAACTGGCATAGCAAGTTTCAGTCCCTGCTGCAGCCAGAATGCACCTCCCTTTTGAGAGTGCAGGCTGGCTTTGAGTATTGCATGCTCGCTTTAAGTAGTTCTAGCCTCACATGAACTTGGGCTTCCTGCTGAGGCGTGCAGCGTGTTTAATGGTAGGCTGCATATCACTAACATTTAACTTAGCATCATGAAGTTTGCATGCTGTCTGCATTGCTTTGAAAGGGCATGTGTAATCGTGCATTGCCTTGCCCGCGCCCATTTTCATAATATCGAATATTTAGCCTCAAATGTTGCAAGTAATGTAGTTCCAAGCTATTCATCCCTGTCATGACTTTTACCTATGTTCCTTGGAGTCCCCTAATTTTCTCATTGAAATTCTGGCTGTGATTATAAATAAGATCCTGATTACCTTGAGAGGTCATAGCTATTTTGAAATTAATGATGTTGCATCCAAAAGTGAGAGGCAAAATCTTTTGCATCATCTTCTTGGTCAGAATGGTCCACTCTCCAATTTGGGGATTGATGAAATCTTGCATTCAGCAATGTCTGGCAAAAGGAAGTTCAGTCCTCTTTATTGTAGATAGGTTAATTCTTTTAAATGCAATAACTACTGTACTCTCACACTATTCTTTAATGATATGGACCAGAAGGCACTGCATAAAGGATGCAACTAACAAATTGGAACAGTAAATCCTGGTATTCTCCTTTATTGCTCAGTAATTGCAAAATTCTCATAAGAAAAGATTCAAATGCATTGACAATCAGAGCAGCAAATTAAAACTAGAGCATCTGGAATTGTGTCTGTTGTGAGCTCATTAATGACAAACATATGCTATTTATTTGGACAGTGCATATTTATGGGATGTGGGCATAGCTGGCATTTAGTGCCCACCACTAACTGCCCTAGAGAAGGTGGTAGTGAGTTGCTGCAGTATGTGTGTTGAAGGTACTCTCAAAGTGCTGTTAAGGAAGCTGTTCCAGGTTGTAGGATTTTGACCCAGTGACAATGAAGGGACAGTGATATATTACCAAGTCAAGATAGTGGTATAACTTGGAGGGGAAGTTGGCGGTGGTGGTGTTTCCATGTGCCTGCTTCCCTTGCCCTTCCAGCTGGTGGTCACAGGTTTGGGAAGTGCTGTCGAAGAAGGCTCGCTGAGTTGCCACAGTGCATCCAGTAGATGGTACACACCATACTGGTGGTGAAGGGAGTGAATGTTTAAGGTGGTGATTGGGGTACCAATCAAGTGGGTTGCATTGTTTTGAATGGTGTCAAAGCTTCTTGAGTGTTGTTGGAGTTGCACTTATCCAGGCAAGGGATTCATTCCATCACACTCCTGACTTTTGCTTTTATATGTAGAAAGGCTTTGAGGAATAAGGAGGTGAGTTACTCGCCATAAAATACTCAGCCTCTGAGCTGCTCTTGTAGCCACAGTAATTTATGTGGCTGGCCCAGCTAAGTCTCTAGTGTTACAACCAATTGAGAAAGTTGTCTAGGAGTCCCTCTCAGCCATCACTTGGTCTTATCGTAACAGGTTTTTACTTTGAAACACACTGTTTTTAGCTCCCCCTTGGTGAATCCTTGTTCACAGCTTTCCAATTATAAAGCAAAGAAACCAGCACAAACAGGTTTTCTTAGGTTTAAAGAAGAAAAGTTGAAATTCATTAAACTTGAACTTAAACTGTAATGTGGTTGATACCTACACATACACGACGCACCCACGCTAGCATGCATACACAACACACACATGCAAATAGAGACTGAAAAGAGCAGAAGAAAAATAAAGTGGAAAAGTTTGAGGCAATATCTGAAGAGTTGCTGTGACAGTTCTTTGAGCTCACTGTAGAGTCCTTGATTGTAGGTAGATCTTGCTTTACGTTGGGGCCCAGTATTCTTCTTAAATTTTGTCTACTGTAGGACACTTTTCTCCCTTGCGGTTCATGTGTCTTCAGTGGATTCAGAGGTTTGTGGGAAAGAGATGGGAGCAGACAATAGAGATCTTCTCAGTCCAGGAGCAAACAGTCTTTCTGAGTTCAAACTCTCTGTGACTAGTTCAAAAAACCCTGGAACAGCCAGTTAGTCATGTGACCAGCTGGTCCAACTACTCCTGGACCCTGTGGATTGCATCACCCCAGGAGGCCCTGGAATGAGCTTCC
Organism: Heterodontus francisci; assembly: GCF_036365525.1. Taxonomy (NCBI): domain Eukaryota; kingdom Metazoa; phylum Chordata; class Chondrichthyes; order Heterodontiformes; family Heterodontidae; genus Heterodontus; species Heterodontus francisci. The sequence goes on from NC_090384.1 coordinate 71,836,992, forward strand.
CCACCCCCTCACTGTCCAGTAATCAACATCCATTGTAGATTGAATGTGTCAGGGAATGGTCTTTTGTCTACATAAGCACCATCTGTTAGTATGCAAATGTTTTTTCCAGTCATGGCTGATCTGTTCAACAAGTTATTTCCTCACTCCAGCAACAGTTGAAAATCAATGTTCATATGAGAAAACCAATGTGCCTCATTCTTGGCAGGTGGGACCTGCATGACACCTCCACACCCAGCGGAATGAAATGCGATTTGAGGAAAGCGCATTTCATTAAATGGGTCGAGAGAAAATGTAAGATACAGAAAAAGAACATGCAGTTCATGCATTTCTCTTATTCATTTCCATTCATTCATAAATCCAAAAACTTATTACAGCCTGATTTTTCTTGGTGCCAGTGCTGCTTTAATTACTCCCTTTTTGGGCATCCTAATAATCATGTGGTTCTTTGGGGATATTTTTCTTCTCATTGACCATTTCCATGGCTGCTTAGGGTCTTTGAGATGGTTAGATTTAATTAGCCCTGAGTTGGAATTGTTTTTTTCAGGAGAGCCAGTAGTGGGCGGGTCTATCCTGAACTCTCCTTCAGTGCTTTGCTGAGTCTTTAAGGGGATGGGTGGTTCTCTTTTTTTCTGACTGTGGGGGAGGATTCTTTGCGAATCTCCCCTTTGTCCTCCGGGACACTCCTGCCTGCAAGTATTTGTGCAGACTCTACTGCACTCTCCTGTGGCACTTCAAATGGTGAGGGATCACCCTCACGGTTTATCTGCCCCCGAGAGGTCTTTCTTTGTCTCTGCAGGCTCCTCTAAATGCTATTAGCAACTTGGGTGGGGTGCTTCTAGTGTCTGCATTTACACAGGAGGATGTGGGGTCTAACATTTCAAATTTGTCGGGTTTGGCTGACCGGGCAGCAGGGGTTTTCATCCGGGATTCCTCCCAGACTTCCTTTAACCTGCCCTCTTGGTCGCTTTTTCCCCTTCCCTGTCTCACCTTTTGCCAGCCTTGTGCCTGTCTGTCCCCTTTTGTTCTCGGGGGGGAGGGGGTCCCTTACAGTTCACCAGCCCTCTGCTGCAGGGTCCTCCTAACATGGATACAGGATGTAGGGGTGCAGGTTTCACTGCAGGTTGGGGTTTCCCCTCAAACTGGCACATGTGGCAACTCCTGCAGTACTCCACCACATCTTTGTGGAGTTTTGGCCAGTCAAAGTACTGTCTTATGTGGGCTTTGGGCTTTTGTATACCTGCATGTACAGCCACTATGAGTCTCGTGGGTCCTTCTTAATATTTCTCTCTGCTACCTCTGCGGCACCACTAACTGGTGAATTACTGTGCACTCCTTGCTCTCAGGTCTGTGAGGTGAACTCCATTTCCTCATCAGTATCTCATTCTTTAAATAGTAGCAATCAGGGACTCCCCCAGCTTCAGTTTCAGATTGGGCAGTCTATGCTAACACTTGCAGTACTGGGTCGGCTCGCTGAGCCTCTGCTAGGGAAAATCCATTTAATTAATTCCCTGGTTCTTCTAACTTTCCAAATCTCAGGCAGAAAGACCTGGTCATCTGCCTGCAGTGCCAATGCAGTCTCTTCTGGGGGAGCTGGTTTAATCATGGCCTGATTCACTACACATTCAGGCAAACTGCAGGGGTTCATCTCTTGCCACTGCTCTGTATCGCTGACCTCCTGCGGCCTTTCTTTCACTACTGGGGGGCTACCACCTTCACCCCTGCCAGATCATTACCTAGGAGTAGGTCAATCCCTACGGTCACCTTTGCCGAAACTATGACGCACTCCAGGTGCACCCCGCGTACAGGTACAGGTATACAATGCCCTCCAATACGATTCACTGCACTCTCTGGGGGAATGGTCAGGCCTTTGCCCAGTAAAAGGGATCTAGTGGCCCCTGTGTCCCTGAGAATTACTATGGGCTTCTTGCCCCACTCGAGGGGTATGGGGTTACTTTACCTTCAGACACAAAACCCCGCTAGCCTTCAGAAATCCTATCGACTTTTCCTGCACTTGCAATAGTAAGCTTCCTGGGTTGCACTTTTACTGCAGTTAAAGCCACAGCTTGTTCTGTTGTGCTCTCCTTCAGAATTCCTTCTTCCCTGGGCAGGTGTGCCCTGATCAACCCTACAGGTTTTCCCTCTAGTTTCCAGCAGTCAGCTTTTAGATGACCTGCCTTTTTACAATGGAAGCACACAGGTCTCTGGGTCTCACTCTTACAGCTCACTGCCCCTTCCTTTTGACTGGAGAAGTGCCCCCTGTGTCTCCTGCTTTTCTTTCTCTCCCAGGACTTAGAATATTGCGTGCAATTCTGGTCGCCACACTACCAGAAGGACTTGGAGGCTTTGGAGAAGGTACAGAAGAGGTTTACCAGGATGTTGCCTGGCCTGGAGGGCATTAGCTATGAGAAGAGGTTGGATAAACTTGGATTGCTTTCACTGGAACGACGGAGGTGGAGGGGTGACATGATAGAGGTTTACAAAGCTTTAAGTGGCATTGACAGAATGGATAGTCAGAAGCTTTTTCCCAGGGTGGAAGAGTCAGTTACTAGGGAACATAGGTTTAAGGTGAGAGGGGCAAAGTTTAGAGGGGATGTGCGAGGCAACTTCTTTACACAGAGGGTGGTGAGTGCCTGGAACTTGCTGCCGGGGGAGGTGGTGGAAGTAGGTACGATAGCGACGTTTAAGAGGCATCTTGACAAATACATGAATAGGATGGGAATAGAGGGATACGGACCCCGGAAGTGCAGAAGGTTTTAGTTTAGGCAGGCATCAAGATCAGCGCAGGCTTGGAGGGCCGAATGGCCTGTTCCTGTGCTGTACTGTTCTTTGTTCTTTGTTCTTTGACTGCTTGGGCTCCTATCACCTTCCCACCCTTTGTCCTTTTCGGATTTTTGGAAGTGACTAGGAAAGGTTCTCCCTTGGGAAACCGACTTTTAAATTAAAGCAAACTCATCGGCCACAACAGCCACTTGACAGGCTCTCTGAACCCATTGATCCTCTACATGGGTCTTCATGGAGAGTTGGAGAGAGTGTTGAAATTCTCTAACAGAATTGCTTCTCTGAGATTCTCAGAGCTGAGCTGTACTTTAAGAGCTCTCAGCCACTGGTCAAAAGCCAGTTGCTTACTTCTTTCAAACTCCAGATAAGTTTGATTAGTTTGCTTCTTGAGGGTTCTAAACTTTTGACGATAGGCTTCAGGTACGAATTCATATGCCCCGAGGATAGCACATTTTGTCAGTTCATAATTTGATGAACTCTCATCTGGCAACAGGGAATAAACCTCATGGGCTTTTCCAATTAACTTGCTTTGTAATAAAAGAGGCCAGGTCTATGCTGGCCATTTTAGCTGCCTTGCCAGTTTTTCAAAGGGCACAAAAAATTCTTCTACATCTTTCTCATTGAATTTTGGGGATTAGTTGAGCTAGTTTTAACAATTTTGTACCCAGCCCTGAATTACACTCCTCCATATTGGCCATGCTTTCACTGGGGTTACTCTGTCACCCCCTAGTTAACTCAAGTCATCTCAGCTCTCTTTCTTAACATTCATTCTGGAAGGTTCTTTCTCTTTCCCTCTCCTGCCTCTCTTTGTCTTCACGTTCCTTCTGGAAGGCTATTTCTTTTTCCCTCTCCTGCCTCTCTCTCTCTCTTTCCTCAAGTTCAGCTTTCCTCTGTTCCAATTGTATCTTTGCTAATGTCATGCTAGGCCCCCACCTGCCAAGAGTGAATCACATTAAATTTTGTCATGAACATTGATTTTAAACTGTTACTGGTGTTAAGAAAGGATTTGTTAAACAGATCAGCTGTGGCTGGAAAAGACATTTGCATATTAACAGACAGTGTCTGGAAGGACAAAGAATTCAACATTCAACACACAATGGACTTTTGATCACAAGTTGTTGAAAGTGAGGGAGCTCACTTTCCAGGTTGACTGCTAAGATTTTCGAATACGCAAATGGATATGGTCAAACCAGATAGTCATATGACTAACCTACTGGGCAACCTGAGTTTTTTGAATTTGTACAAACAGTTTGGGCAGAGTGTCTGTTTGCTCCTGGACTGAGAAGATCTCTCTCCTGTCTGCTCCCATCTCTTTCTCACAAGCCTCTGAATCCACTGAAGACACATGAACCCCAAGAGAGAAAAGTCTCCTACAGCGAACAAGGTTTAAGAAGAATACTGGGCCCCAACAAAAAGCAAGATCTACCTACAATCAAGGACTCTACAGTGAGCTTGAAGAACTGTAACAACTCTTCAGATATTGCCTCAAACTTTTCCACTTTATTTTTCTTCTGCTCTTTTCTGTCCCTACTTGCATGTGTGTATCGTGTAAGCAGTTAGCTTGAGGCATGGTGTGTATCCGTAGGTGTTAACTAAATTAGCGTTTAAGTTAAATAAATTTATACTTTTCTTCTTTAAACCTAAGAAAGCCTGTTTGTGCTGGTTTCTTTGCCTTATAATTGGAAAGCGGTGAACAAGGATTCACCAAGGGGGAGCTGAAAACACGGTGTGTTTAAAATTAAACCCTGTTACGGTAAGACCAGGTGATGACTGAAAGGGAACCCGAGACCTCTTTCCCACCTGGTCGTAACACTAACAATACCCTGTCGGAGTCTGCTTCTAACCCTGTTTCTGCTTCTTCAGATCCAAGGGAAAAATGGTTGGCCACTAGCCTTAGGAGTTCAGACTTCCTAGTCTTGCCACATATAGTGATCTCTCACTGCTCAGCCATTTTTCTCAACTCCTCCCTCGACATAGCTTTTAACTTATCCCAAGTTACTTCACCCTGGCTTGAGGAGCTACTAGCTTCAGTTGCAGACATGTTAGTATTCAAGCACACACAACCACAAGAAAACCTGTATTGCAATCTTGCTCTTTTTTGATTGGGAATGATTTGGCTTTCCACTATCAATTTCTATCATGTGCCTGTGGGTCAATCCTGGACGAGCCCTCAAATTTCTGTTACGATCAGGTGAGAAAGGTGTCTGGAGATCCCTCTCAGCCTTCACCTGGTCTTTCCGTAACAGGGTTTTATTTTTAAACTCTTTAGCTCCCCCTTGGTGAATCCTTCAGTTCTTCAACAGTTCAAAATCAATGTTCATATGACAAAACCAATGTGCCTCATTCTTGGCAGGTGGGGGCCTACATGGCACTGGTTTATGGTAACCCCCGGATATTGATGGGAAGGAATTCAATAATGACAATGTCATTGAATATCAAGAAGAGGTGGTTAGAGTCTCTCTTGTTGGAGATTGTCATTGCCTGGCACTGTGTGGCACGAATGTTACTTGCCACTTATCATCCTGAGCCTGAATGTTGTCCAGGTCTTAAATAAAAACAAGAAATGCTGGAAATACTCAGCAGGTCTGGCAGCATCTGTGGACAGAGAAGCAGAGTTAACATTTCAGGTCAGTGACCCTTCTTCAGAACTAGCAAATATTAGAAACGTAAAAGGTTATAAGCAAGTAAAGCGGGGCTGGGGCAAGAGATAACAAAGGAGAAGGTGTAAATAGGACAAGGTCACAGAAAAGCTGACCAGAAGGTCATAGAGCAAAGGCAAAAAATATGTTAATGGTGTGTTGAAAGGGGAACCCTGTCGCAGCTCTGGGAGGGAGGGGAAGGGTGAGGGTGGAGGTGTGGGAAATGGGCCGGACACAGTTGAGGGCTCTGTCAACCACAGTGGGGGGGAATCCTCGGTTGAGGGAAAAGGAAGACATATCAGAAGCGCTGTCATGGAAGGTAGCATCATCAGAGCAGATGCGTCGGACGGAGAAACTGGGAAAATGGAATGGAGTCCTTACAGGTACAGATAGGGTGTTAACAGACTGAAAATTGAACAGCCGCAAGTATAAACATGAAAAAAAACAATGGATAAGCAAACTGAACAAACTAAGATGAAATAAACAAAAAAATATTTAAAAAAAGGAAAAAGAAAAAAAATAACAAAAAATAAAAGTAAAATTGAGCCCGTCATGCTCTGAAATGATTGAACTCAATGTTCAGTCCGGTAGGCTGTAGTGTGCCTAATTGATAAATGAGATGCTGTTCCTCGAGCTTGCGTTAATGTTCACTGGAACACTGCAGCAATCCCAGGACAGAGATGTGAGCATGAGAGCAGAGGGTGTTGAAATGGCAAGCAACCGGAAGCTCGGGGTCCTGCTTGCGGACTGAGTGGAGGTGTTCCGCAAAGCGGTCACACAGTCTGTGTTTGGTCTCCCCAATGTATAGGAGACCACATTGTGAGCAGCGAATACAGTATACTAAATTGAAATAAGTACAAGTAAATCACTGCTTCACCTGTAAGGAGTGTTTGGGGCCTGGGATAGTGAGGAGAGAGGAGGTAAATGGGCAGGTATTACACCTCCTGCGATTGCAGGGGAAGGTGCCATGGGAAGGGGACGAGGTGGTGGGGGTAATGGAGGAGTGGACCAGGATGTCACGGAGGGAACGATCCCTCCGGAATGCTGACAGGGGAAGGGAGGGGAAGATGCGTTTGGTAGTGGCATCACGATGGAGGTGGCGGAAATGGCGGAGGATGATCCTTTGGATATGGAGGCTGATGGGGTGGAAAGTAAGGACAAGGGGAACCCTGTCGCAGCTCTGGGAGGGAGGGGAAGGGTGAGGATGGAGGTGTGGGAAATGGGCCGGACACGGTTGAGGGCCCTGTCAACCACAGTGGGGGGAATCCTCGGTTGAGGGAAAAGGAAGACATATCAGAAGCGCTGTCATGGAAGGTAGCATCATCAGAGCAGATGCGTCGGACGGAGAAACTGGGAAAATGGAATGGAGCCCTTACAGGAGGTAGGGTATGAAGTGTCGTCAAGGTAGCTGTGGGAGTCAGTGGGCTTATAATGGATATTAGTAGACAGCCTATCACCAGAGATGGAGATAGAGAAGTCGAGGAAGGGAAGGGAAGTGTCGGAGATGGACCATGTAAAGGTGAGAGAAGGGTTGAAATTCGAAGCAAAGTTGATAAGGTTTTCCAGTTCAGGGCAGGAGCAGGAAATGGCACCGATACAGTCATCAATGTACCAGAAAAAGAGTTGGAGGAGGGGGGCCTGAATAGGACTGGAACAAGGAATGTTCGACATATCCCACAAAAAGACAGGCATAACTAGGACCCATGCGGGTACCCATTGCAGCACCTTTTTCTTGAAGGAAGTGAGTGGAGTTGAAGGAGAAGTTGTTCAATGTGAGAACAAGTTCAGCCAGGTGGAGGAGGGAGGTGGTGGATGGGGACTGGTTGGGCCTCTGTTCAAGTTGTCCTCGTCTTGCTGCTTGAGGGCATGCTTCATTATCTGAGGAGTTGCGAATGGAACTGAACACTGCAATCATCAGCGATCATCCCCACCTCTGATCTTATGATAGAGGGAAGGATATTGATGGAGCTGCTGAAGATGGTTGGGCCTGGGACACAACCCTGAGGAACACCTGCAACGATGTCCTGGTGTGCAGGTGATTGGCTTCCAAGAACCACAACCATCTCGCTTTGTGCTAGGTATGTCTCCTCCCACTGGAGAATTTTCCCTCGATTCCCATTGACTTCAATTTTACTAGGCTCCTAAATGTGATGCTCGGAAATGCTGCCTTGATATTATAAGCAGTCACAGTCAGTTTGAACCAAGGTTGTAAAGAGGCCTGGAACTGAGTGGTCCTGGAAGAACCCAAATTGGGCATTGGTGAGCAGGTTATTGGTGAGTAAGTGCCACTTGATAGCACCATCGGTGACCCCTTCCAACACTTGTATATAATTGAGAGTAGACTGATGGGGTCGGTAATTGGCCAGATGAATATGTGCTGCTTTTTCTGAACTGGACGTGGCTGGGAAATTTTCCACTTTGTTGAGTAGATGCCAGTGTTGTAGCTGTATTAGCATAGCTTGGCTTGTGACACAGCTAGCTTTGGAGCATAAATCTTCAACACGACAGTTGGGATGTTGACGGGACCCATCGATTTTGCTGCATCCAGTGCGCTCAGTCATTTCTTGATATCCTGTTGATTTTATCGAATTAAACTAGCTTCTGTGATGGTAGGGACATCAGAAGGAAGCCAAGATGGATCATCCACTTCGCACAGCTGAGTGAAGATGGTTGCAAATGCAAATGCTTCAGCCTTGTCTATTTCACTCATGTGCTCCTATTTGGCCGTTCACCACCATTCACGACTGCATGTGGCAGGACTGCAAAGATTTGATCTGATCGATGGTTGTGGGATCACTGTTTAGCATGCATGTAGTCTTGTCTTATAGCTTCACCTCATTTTTAGGTAGGTTTGGTGCTTGCCCTCGTACGCTGTGCTACGTGCCTCATTGAACCAGTATTGGTCCCCTGGCTTGATGTTAATGGTGGAGTGAAAGAGATGCTGGCCCCTGAGGTTACAGATCATGGAGTAATACATTTTGCTGTTGCTGATAGCCCAGAGCGCCTCATGGATGCCCAGTTTTGAACTGTTGGATCTGTTCAGAATCTATCCCATATAGCACAGTGGCAATGCGGCACAACACAATGGGGTGTATGCTCAGTGTGAAATGTGTAAGTTAGAGTATGAGAACTACAGCTGTTATGCCTTGTCCTTTGATATTTTATAAAAAAAATAGTTTGGCAGAAATATTGAGCATGTGAACAGATGGGGCTATGCTTCCAGCCAATATTCACTGCAGTAGGATATCTATGCACAGTTTGCTAACTCTGAACAGTAATAAATTGATAGAACCCATCGGGACATGATTTTAATTGGTGCCAATATAGATACAAGTCTGGTCTTATTTGGAACTGCTTGCTATGAGATTGGTTTCTTATGTGATTGCGTGTCGATCTCCAGGCTGCTATCACAAAAATATTTGTACTAAATTTCTTCTGTGTGTTAGTTTAACATATTCCACTCAGAGCTTTTGATACACCAAACAACAACATTTTTGTTTCTCAATTTTTAAAATTCATTCTTAAAGGAATCATTTTCAGAATGATTTTTATTTTGGGTGTATAGCAGATTGATGTCTAAGAGTAGGAGTAGGAAAGAAATGTGATTAGCAATATGAATGCTTTCTTATTTCTTAATAGCAGAAAAAAAACATGTGGTCCTAAATTTGCTAGAGTTGAAAACTGGTGCATTGCAAGCTCTGACTAGTATAAATGTATTTCGGAGTCCAGGTTTAAAATGGATATAGGGGCCAAACTTGAAATGAGCCCTGGGTACATGTCAGGCATCTGTCAGTGCTGCCTAGTTAAATACCTGACTGATTTAGCAGTAGTTCAAATGCCCATGCAAATCAGGCACAGGCCTCTGCACTGCTAAATTGGTTATCATTGTGCCCTTTTCACGCCTGTAAAACAGACACATACTAATACTGAATTTAGGCCCCATGATTCCTCCATAATTCAAATATCACAACTGCTGTCACGGTGTCTTTTGAAAGAAGTATGATGTATCTAAAGGGAGTACTTGTAGATGTTAAATATCTTTAGAGGCCTATCATTTTAACTCTCTGCCCCTCCTCCCAATCTGATCTCTCTGTCCTCAGCCTCCTACACTATTCCAATGAAGCTCAACATAAGCACAAGTAACAGCACCTCATCTTTTGATTGGATACTTTACTGCCTTCTGGACTCAACACTGAGTTCACTGGTTTCAGATCATAACCTCTGCCCCCATTTTTTAGGTGGCACCTGTTGGTGATGATTCTGCTATTTCCATTTTCACCTCCCATAGATCCATCATTTGTTTCTTTATTTGTCCCGATACCATCTCCTCTTGCCTTGCATTATCATCCCATTTGTCAATTAATCAGATAAAAGTCAAGCCTTCCACGCTGTCACAGACCGTCCCTTTTGTTCTTTCCCTCCCTCCGCCCCTTTCCCTGCCTTTGTACATGCATAAAACCTGACACATCTCTAATGTTTTCCAGTTCTGATGAGAAGTCATCGACCTGAAAAGTTAGCTGTTTATGTCTCCACAGATGGGGTGGTATTTCAAATCGTGGGTCGAAACTTCAACGTCACGATGATTTCCAAGTCTTGACCCTGCACCGATGCGAAAATGCGCATGGGTCTCAATTTTTAATCAGAAAGCGATTAATTGGCCTGGAGTTGCATTTGCTGCCTAATTAGCAGTGGCGAACGCAGGAAGGAGGTGGGATCAGACAGCAGAGGGCCCGATTTAAAGGGCGTGCAGCAGCCATTGTAGAGAACGCTGCTTGTTCAAAAAAATGAAAGCACAACCTGAGCAGAGGGCAGTGGGCAGGGAGGGCCTCCGTGCAAGGGCAGCCCCCGTTTTGCTGATGACTCACTGGAGGTAGTTACTGCATGCAGGAGCATTCTGTTCCCTGCCAGCAGTAAGAGGAGGCCTGCAGGACTGACCAAGAGGGCACGGCTAGAGGTGGTACATGAGGTCAGCAACAGAGAAGTGGTGAGGAGGAACTGCTGGAGTGCCGGAAATGCTTCAGTGACCTTCTAGGTCTGGCAAGGTGAGTGGCAAGAGAAACCCAGATGGTATGCCTCCTGGTCAGCAATCACCAGAGTTCAAAAAAGAGGGGCATCATGAGGGCACAGAGACTTCACCTCACCATGGGAGAGGGGTGTGCTTAGGTGCCTTGCTGACCCATAAGCATCGGTAAGGAACTCAGTGCCGCTGATCAGGAGGCTGGAGTGCAGACTGCAATATTGTCTGTGAATGAGAAGTTGCAAGTGGTGAGGGAGGGAGGCATTGTCCTAACAGCATCATTCTTCACTTTACAGGCCAAAAAGGGTGTTGAATACTCAGGAGAACGAGAGGGCACATCTGGAAGGTGGAGCGCCCCAGCTTGCGGTACTGACGCGATTCGAGGAGCAGGCCCTTGATGTGCCCAGAGTATCCAGTCACAGGGACACTGGGGATGGAGAAGTGGGAGTCCACCACTGATAGGGTGAAATGATCTCAACATCTCCATGTTCAGGAGATACATGGCAATGCTCCCTGTGCCACGAGCTGTCAAGGCATAAGCTGTCATCTTATTTTAAATAGCCGAAGCATCTGTTGACTGTCCTGATCTCTCATCACCATCTTCTCTTATGTCTCTCACAGGACCAACTGCAAAGAGACAGCAGTCCATGCTCAGAGAACAAGTTCCTGAGAAGTCAGATAAGGAAGAGACCTCAGAGCCTGCATCATCACATCTCACTAACGCACCCTCCACCAGATCAGACTCTTGCACCTCGGTGGGTCCTCGTGCATTATTACAGAAGGTGTCAGAGGGCGAAACACACATCACTTCAGAGCAGGAGGATTTGGGGGAGGTAGAGTCGGCTGTAGCTGGTCCCCCTCAGAGAATGGAGGACAGACACAGCCCTGCTCGGCAGGATGGAGATGCATTGCCTCAGGAGTCACAAAACAGGTGGCTCCACCTGAGGAACTAGTGTGAGATGTGTGCCCACATGTCAGAGTTACCTCAAGCTCTACAGAGCCATGGGGTGAGAATGGAGGAGTCCATTCATCTCATCTGTTCCACAGTGATATAATTCTTTCAGCATGTGAGCTCCTCCATTGTGAGGGTGGCCAACCTCTCGGAGCGTCAGGTGTGGCATCACTCAGAGTGGATGCAGGAACAGTGCACAACCATGCACATTATGGATGCCAGATTCAGCAGCATTTGTCAGTCAGTGCTGTAAATGGTGCAGACAAACATGGAGTGAATGCCAGCTGTGTCCCACCTGGTGGTCCTCTCCAGCGATCAAGGGCGCCATAAAAGGGCTGACAAGGTAACATGGTGATGAGGGGGCCAGTCCTCATGGGGCTCCATCATCATCATCCTCCCCCATGGCCTCTTTGACAAAGACCCTGTGACTGAGGCTGTTCCCACAGCGTTGTTGGTGCAGCAGCCTTTGGAGCCAGGGAGAGCGCACCTCATAGGAGTGGCTGTCATTGGAGGCCACTGTGTATGTAATATCCCTTGATGGTTCACTTTGGTGTTTATGATATAAATAATAGTTAACTGTTAACCCATAAAACACTGGGAAAGTTGTTGCACTCAGTCTGACTTATGTGTTTCCATTTCATGTTGGCCAAACTCTGGAGAATAGGAAGTCAGGGTTGACAGAGCGATGGAGCGTGCTAGTGAAGATTGTGTTAGGTGTAGACTCTGGAACCTTTCTGTCCCTCCTTTCTCACCCCTTCACAACCATTGCCTAGGGGTCTGCTTCTGCTCCGGTTAGTCGGACCAAGCTCACAGAAGCTCAATCCCATTTCAAACTTAGAACCAAAATCCAGGTCTGGCCCTTAAATGAGCTGCCAATAATCTCACTGATATACTTAACTGGCCAGTTCCGCAGAGTGGGTAGGTTGCTCTTCTGGCTCCCGCCGGCATGCCAGTTTTGTGTTGGGAAACCTGCCCGCCTAACCAAGGGGCAGGCTTAAGCGACAACCCACCCCCGTTCTTGCCCTCACTGATGATTTGATATCCCGCCCATTCTGTCTGAGTTGTTTAATATTTCCAGCATTTTCTGTTTTTACTTCAGGTTTCCAGCATCTACAGTATTTTGCTTGTGTCTCAGAAATGTATACCCTGGTTAACCATCTAGCCATCAATTGTTATGCTTCAGAAACAGCATGCAATTTATTTCCTCCCAGTGCCAGCTCCCAGACTGCATTAGTCCTTGTATTCTTTGAAAAATTTGCCCCATGGAACTTATGAAACTCATTAATTGTGTGTTTTTTTAATGGAAGTTATATTTTCACATGCAACTTGTGACAGAAGAGTGATGTTTTCTTCATCCATATTTTTCCAAACTTTTAATTATTTTTTAACTACTTCTGTTGAAATTCATCCTTAGGGATTTTTTTCATTATTAATGTTTCTCCAGCAAAAATAATTGCTCCATGTGTTGTTTTTAAAATGATCTTATTGTTTTAAGTACCTAAGTTATGCCAGTTTTAATTTAGCACAAACAAAATTTTTAAGAGATAGTTTTAACACATATATGCTCAATCTCCCATGTGCTACACATTGGGAATCACTACTCCATTCAGGCAAGGATAGAGTGCAGGAGGATAATTGAATTTGACTAAGAATGGTTAAGAGGCAGATGGTAAATGGAGGAAGGCTGGGGAGGGGGAAAGAGGTGGGGGGGGAGAGGAGGGAGGGGTTGGATGAGAATAAAAACTGGGGAGGAGTGAAAGGGAATAGGCATTATGGGGGGAGGAATGGGAAGGGGTGATGGGGAAGAGGAAGAAGGCAGAGAGACAGAGACATGCAGGTTGTAGAGGGCGAGGTGAGAAGATGAGGAAAAGGGAAGGGGAGGAAAGACAGAGGAGGGAATGAGGGGGAAAGAAGCAGGAGAGGAAGGAGAAAGGAGGACAAGGAATGTTACAGGAGACTGGGAGGATGATGGGAGTGAGAGGAAATGGGGAGAGGGTGTGATGGGGAGAGTGAGAAGAGAGGGTGAAAGGAGGAGGTGGAAGAGGAAAAGAAGAGTGTAAGGGGAAAAACAGTAGGGGAGTTTGTTTATCAAAAACTGCTCGGTTGAAGGATGGGGGGTTATCACTTACCAAAAGGCAGCTCGGGGGCAACAGGGGATGAAATTTAGGGCACACCTGTTCAGTTAAAGGATTGTTGTCAGTTATCAAACAGCAGCTGTGAAGGTCGGGGGTGCTTTTTGAGCTCATTTTAAAAAACATCCATAAAAGGATACATTTTTGAAAAATAGGAGGGGCCATATTGGGCAGACTAACAGGAAACTAGGAGAGGACAACAAGAAACTAGGGCAAGATGAGAAGAAACTAGGACAGGTTAACGGAAAAATAGGGTAGGAAAACAGGAAACCATGGTCTGGTGATTTCTGTAGGGGCAAATGAATGAGCTCACGGAATGAACAGTAGCAGATATGAAGATTGGGCAGCTGAGATTGTACACCATGAGAGGGAAATTACAGTGGGCCAGAAGGACAGGGAGAGCAGTAGCTGCAGGGCCACTGAGTGGTCAATCAATGAGTAACAGATAAATCTTATACAACTGCTGGGAGGTATACTTGTGGTGGATGGCAGGACTGAAGGTGAGGGAGATGTTTTGAGTTTGTAGTAGGAAGCTGTTATGTTCAGCAAGAAAATAAAGGTTTCTAATAAATCCCTCAGCAGTCTGGAAATGCACTCACCAGCGGACAATTTTGAATTATTACTGTTTGTTTAGACATTAGTGGCTTGCATTTCGTTGATTAATGGTCACATTGCATTAGACAGCATAATGTTAGAGCCACAGTGGGCCAGAGGTACTTAACATATTGAATGCCAGTACATGAACACAAAAGAAAAGTAGGGAGAGAATTTATCTAGTTGGATGCACTGAATGATCCAGGTTACACTTTTTGACCTGTCACAGAACAAATTTTGCGGTGCTAAAAGATAGACTATAAAAGACTTGTATGAACTCTGAGAGGGAACTCTAGATAATCAGAAAGCCTGGAGCTCTGTTCTAATTGTTGGTTATCAAAGCATCTTTCCTTACCTTTTCTGTAAGGGAGAGTTTTTACACCTGAGCTTGTGACATTTCCAAGGTTGTCAGACCCAAAATCTGTTAGATAACAGGTGCACTGATACTGGCAATAAGGGTAAATGATCACCAGTATGAAGAAGTCCAACATGAAAAGTTTCATGCTATTGTAAGCTTTCCTAAAGACTGAAAAGCAATCGATTACACATACATATTCATCTCTGCACCGAAGCTGGTTTTGGGAGTCATATAAAATAACTTTCAAGTGATCTGTAATTTTAAATGAAAAATTAGCTTATCAATAAGTTTTGATGCTCATCTCATGATTATATTTCTTAGCTACCACTTGCTCATGGATTCATTCAGGAATCAGTGGAGGGGAGTTGTTCTGCATAAAAAAATTTCATCAGTGCTATCCTGTTGGACAATCTCATTTTTTTGGAAAGTAAGGAGGAGAGGGAGGTACCACAGAAGAATAGTAACAGACTTCAGGAGGACATAGACAGGCTGGTGCAATGGCCAAACACATGCAGATGAGGTTTAACGCAGAGAAGTAGGAAGTGATTCATTTTGTTAAGAAGAATGATGAGAGGCAATGTAAACTAAATGATGCAATTTTAAAGAGGGCATTATGACCAGGTGAGAAAGGGGTATAAGGGTTCCCTCGCAGTCTTTGCCTGGTTTGACCGGAATAGGGTTTTATTTTAAAAACACAGTGTTCCTAGCTCCCCCTCGCTGAGTCTCAGCTAGGGAAGTTTCATTTAATTCATTCTCTGGGTCTTCTAACTTTCCAAAGAAAGTCTCAGACAGGCAGATCTCATGATCATCTGACTGCAGTGCCAACTCAGGCTCCTCCAGGGGAGCTGGTTTGATCATGGCCTGATCCCCTACACATTCAGGGAAACTGCCGGGGACTGTCTCCTGCCACTGCCCTGTCTCTCCGACCTCCTGAGGTCTCTCTTTCACTACTGGGAAGCTACCACCTTCATCCCCGCCAGATCATTACCTAGGACCAGGTCAACCCCGTCCACAGGCAAACTAGGGACAATCCCTAGGGTCACCTTTTCCGAAACTAGGTCGCACCCCAGGTGCACCCAGTGTACAGGTACAGGCATACACTGTCCTCCAATACCCGTCACCACTATTCTGGTGTTTACTGCACTCTCTGGGGAAAATGTCAGGCCCTTTCCCAGTAAGAGGGATCGAGTGGCCCCTGTGTCCCTGAGAATTACTATGGGCTTGCTTGCACCACTCGAGGGTTATGAGGTTACTCTCCCATCAGGCACAAAACCCTGATAACCTTCAGGAATCCTATTAACTTTTCCTGAACTTGCAACAGTAAGCTTCCTGGGTCTTACTACCGCTGCAGTTAAAGCCACAGCTTGTTCTGCTGTGCTTTCCATCAGGGCCCCTTCTCTTTCACAGAGCAAGTGTGCCCTGACTAACCCTACAGGTTTTCCCTTTAGTTTCCAGCAGTCAGCTCTTAGATGCCCTGCTTTATTACAATGGAAGCACACAGGTCTCCGAGTCTCATTCCTACTTACAGCACCTTCCTTTTCGGTCCTCAGTATCTCCTGCTTTTCTTTCCCTCCCAGGACTGCTTGGGCATCTATCACATTTCCACCCTTTGCCCTTCTCGGATTTGTGGGAGTGGCTAGGAAAGGGTTTCCCCTGGGAAATCAACTTATAAATGAGAGCAAATTCATCAGCCAGGACTGCAGCTTG
This sequence comes from Heterodontus francisci, assembly GCF_036365525.1. Taxonomy (NCBI): domain Eukaryota; kingdom Metazoa; phylum Chordata; class Chondrichthyes; order Heterodontiformes; family Heterodontidae; genus Heterodontus; species Heterodontus francisci. Next base: position 71,853,169 of record NC_090384.1, read on the forward strand.
CCGGGCTCTATGAACCTTCTGTTCCTCGATATGTGTCGTTATGGAAAGTGGGCGAGAGTTTTTAAATTCCTCGAGCAAAATTACCTCTCTAAGATTTTCATAGCTGAGCTGCCCTCTTAGAGCCCTCGGCCACTGGTCAAAAGCCAGCTGCTTAATTCTCTCAAACTCCAGGTAAGTTTGATCAGCTTGCTTTTTGAGGGTTCTGAACTTTTGGCTATAGTCTTCAGGTACTAACTCATATACCCCGAAGATAGCACTTTTTGTCAGTTCATAATTTGATGAACTCTCATCTGGCAAGACGGAATAAATAGGCTTTTCCTCTTAGCTTGCTTTGTAGCAACAGAGTCCAAGTCTCAGCTTGCCACTTTAACTGCCTTGCTAGTTTTTCAAAAGATACAAAAAAATTCTTCCACATCTCCCTCATTGAATTTTGGAATCAATTGAGAAAGTTTTAACAATTCTGTACCCAGCCCTGAATTACGATCCTCAATATTGGCCTTGTTTTCATTGGGGTTACTCTGTCGCCCCCTAGTTAACTCAAGTCACCTCAGCTCTCTCTCTTGGCATTCATTCTGGAAGGTTCTTTCTTTCTCTTTCCTCTCTCTCTTTCTTTCTCCGGTCTTGCTTTCTCTCTTTCTCTTTCCTCATGTTCCTTCTGAAAGGCTCTTTCTTTTTCTCTTTCCTGTCTTTCTCTTTCTGTTTCCCTTTCCCTGTCTTCTAATTCAAGTCTCCTCTGTTCCAATTGTACCTTTGCCAGCAATACCCTGTCAGACTCTATTTCTAACCCTGTTTCTGCTTCCTCAGATTCAATGGAAAAATGGTTGGCCACTAGTCTTAGGAGTTCAGACTTTCTAGCCTTGGCATGAACAGTGGTGCCACACTGCTCAGCCATTTTTCTCAACTCTTCCATAGACAGTGCTTTTAACTTATCCCAAGTTACTTCACCCTGGCTTGGGGAGTTTCTGGCTTCAGTAACAGACATGTCAGTATTCTAGCACACACAACCACAAGAAAACCTGTGTGGAAATGTTTTTTTAAAAATTGGGATCAATTTGACTTCCCACTTCCGATTTTCTCATTTGTCTGTGGGTTGAATCTCAGACGCGAGCCCCCAAACTTCTGATTTGACCAGGTGAGAAATGGGTCTAGCGGTTCCCTCAAAGCCTTTGCCTGGTTTAACCGGAACAGAGTTTAATTTTAAGAACACCGTATTTCTAGCTCCTCCTCAGTGAATCCTTGTTCACTGCTTTCCAATTGCAAGGCAAAGAAATCAACCAGACAGGTTTTCTTAGATTAAAACAACAAAAGATGGAAGTTTATTAACCTTAAAACTCTAATTCAGTTAAAATGACTACGAATACACGATGCAACCACACTAGTATACGCAAGCAGTAATCACACATGCAGATAGAGTCAGAAAAGTAGAAAGAATAAATGGGAAAAGTTTGAAGCAATAGCTGGGATTTATTTACAGTCCTTGGAGTTAAATGTAGTGTCTTTGATTGCCGGTTAGTCTTGCTGTTTCGTTGGGGCCCAGTGCACACTTTAAAACTTGTTTTAGGAGTCTTTTCTCCCTTGAGGTTTAAGTGACTTCAGTGGATCTGGAGATTTATGAGAGAGAGAGAGAGCTAGCCAGGAGAGAAGTTCTCTTCTTCCAAGTTCAGTAGCAATCTGACCCAAACTGTGCTGTGAGCAGTTCAAACAAAACTTGGGCCAGCAGGTTAGTCATGTGACTAGCTGTTTTAACAAACTCCTGCGTTTGTGGATTCTCCATCTTAGCAGACACCCTGGAATGTTGGCTTTCTTACACATTCAATGTCTAGTGATCAAAATCCATTTTGGTTAATTGGATCAGGGAACCATTCTATTGTCTCAAGGAAATATCTCTTAGTATGCAAATGTTTTCCAGCCACTGTTGATCTCTTTAAACAAGTCATTACTTCATTCCAACAACAGTTTAAAATTAATGTTTCTATGACAAAATTAATATGCCTCATTCATGGCAGGTGGGGTCTTCAAGACAAGGGTTTGGGAACAGAAGGACTTGGAGCTATTCATACAGAATTCTTTGAGAGTGGCAGAACAATTTAAGAAGGCTGCTGAAAAGACATATGGGATCCTTGGTTTCATAAATATAGGTATAGGGTACAAAAACAAGGAAGTTACGCTTATCCTTTAGAAAGCACGTGTTCGGCCCCAGCTGAAGTATTGTGCTCAATTCAGGGCACCACACTTTAGGAGGGTGCAGAGGAGATTTACTAAAATGGTATCTCTTATGTGGAGTGACTGGAGAAGCTGGGATTTTTCTCCTTAGAGCAGAAATCAATTTGATAGACATTCAAAATCATGACGGGTCTTGATAAACTAAATAAAGAGAAGTGTTGTAACTGGAGGACATAGATTTCATGTAATTGCCAAACAACGAGCGGCAACATGTGGAAAAAAGAAGCACATTACACATTATGATCTTTAATGCACTTCCTGAAAGGTTGATGGATGTAGATTCATTAGCAACTATTAAAAGGAAATTAGATAAATATTTGAAGGGAAAATAATTGCAAGGCCATGAGGAAAGAGCAGGAGAGTGGGACTAATTGGAAGATCTTTCAAAGAGCCAGCACAGTCATGAAGGGCTGAACGGCTCCTTTGGTGTTGCATCATTCTATGATTCCATATACTATTTAGGGGTAGATGTCGACAAGTGAACAGAGTGCCACCAGAGAGGTCATACTTAGTTGGGACTTCATGTAGACATCAAGAGCTGAATTTTCAATCGATGGTGTGGGTGGGCCTGGAAAATCATGCACTCAGAAGGCGTCACTGGTTTCCGATGCATCAGTGACATGATTAGATTTTCAAAGGGAAGGTAGAAGGGAGTGAAGTGATTTATGACTTTAACCCCTTATAGGGACTAAACCAAATCAGGAGTACATCCCTATGAATCTCCTTTAATTAACCTCAAACCAGACAAATTCTTATAGACACTTATTTGGATCCAAAGAATTGAACTAGCTATCCCTCAAAGAAAGAAAACTAACAGAAAATATTACCATCTTTTGGATAGCCTATTTTTAACAATTATGGCTAAGTCATAAATATCCCAGATATTATAAGGGTCTGGGAATCTCTCTTCAATAGCTATCTCTCCAGCTAAAGAGACACAGAGAGGGGGTTCTTGTAGTTACATACAGAATGCTACATGAGACTATTTATTAACTTTTATATATTTATTAAAGAATTTAACATGCAATACACTTTTAATTGGATATATATATCACAATAACAAATATTACTGAGTGATGTAGCACATATTCTTATTTCTAACATAGAATCCACAAGTTTAACCTTGCTAATGTTACAGCAAAATATCTTAGAATATCCATCAAAATTTAAAGTAAACTTTTACCTTAAATTCCCCGAGTAAACCATGGGGTGAGAAGTATTGTTTAAGGAATTCAACACTTCTAATTTTTTGCTTCAGAAACTCTCATGTTTATTCTGTTTCTGAGGTATCATCCGACCTTTTAGCATATAGGCATTACCTTTCTGTGTGTGTTTTTCTTGCTTTTAAAATCCATATTTGGTAGTATCATTAACTAACATCTCCACTTAATGTTTTACTGGAATTCCCCTGCTCTTGAAGTTGTGAGCATTTACCTGGTCAAATGTTTATAATTGTGTTTTATTGTAGGTTGAACCCTCTTTGTGGATCAGTCTGCCTACATTTACCAACACCATTAATTAATTTAATTTATGGACACCTTTTACTGATGTCACATAGGATATTTCAATGGGTTGAATTTTCCCGGCACCTTGACACCGTGGGTCATGGCACAGGGGCCGGTAAAATTCTGAGCAGAGTGGCCCGCCTCGACCCCGGTGTCGAAAAGGGCCCACCGCAAATTACCGGTGGCGGAGGGACCTCGGTGCGGCCCCCTCCCTGCCGCATGGCGGCGGCACCACAATTAGAATATGCCAAATGGTACTTACTTTTGCTGATTATGCAGCCCGCCACCTCTCCATTTACATTTCCTGATTTTTCGATGAACGGGTGGCTGTTCCGTGCCGTCCAGTTCACGATTGGAAAAGCCAACGGGTCCACAGATGCAGAAGCTTCCTCAGCAGAAGGTAAGTTTATTTTCAGAGGTCTCATTCTGCATTCCTAAAGGGAGGAGGAGTGGGGACATTACAGGGGTCTCACTCTGCATACTGGGGGGGAGGAGGGAGGGGGGGATACACAGAGTTCTCACTCTGCATTCTTAAAGGGGGGCATCTGGGATTACTGGAGGGAAACCTCTGCTGGAATGAAGGGAGGTACTGTGTACCATCTCTTCATTAACAGCGATGCTCTGTGTTTGTGAGGGAGCAATGGCACACTAGGCACCCTGCATGTGGGGAGGGTGCCAAAAAAGGATGGAGCATTAAAGTTATATGGATGGTGGGGGCAATCGATTCAGCTGGTAGGATCTTGATGTGGTTATGCTGTGCCACTCTGCGTTTTGGTCAAGGTGGGCAATGCCGTGGCACACCACATCGTTGAACCAGGAAATCAGCTGATGTACCCTGCTCTGTTAGGAACCTTCGAATACATGAAGGGTTGAACTTTATTTATCACATGGAAATAGGTATGGCTCATTCCAGATTGTGTGATCCTCTGCTTGTGAAGATCCATATGCGCCAGAGGCAAAATCAACAGGCAGGTGCAATCCACGTAGAGGCACCTCCCAGTCGTGAGCAGCAGTCCCCAAGGGAAGCTCATCATTACATTTGCCATGCATCTACAGGTCCCACATGACATGCCATCAGATGTCAGAGCACCAGTGTCATAGATGATTGCGTATGTAGAGAGGGTGGTAACACGTCTCTGTGCCCTGCTGAAGGATGACCTGCAGCCTATGGGCGCCAGTGGACATCCCATGCCTTTGTTCCTCAAAGTGGCAGTGGTTCTCAAGCCTGACGCCTCTACAGCTTTTTAGGGGCCGAACAGAGACCTTTGTGGGGTCACACAGTCAGAGTGTATCGCTGCATCAGGGAGGTCACCAATGCCCTGCACCGGAGGGCCAGTGAGGATGTCCACTTCAGGATGGACTCCCACAGCCACGCCCAGAGGGCCAGTGGTTCTGACACCATTGCCGGAGAACCACAGGTTATAATGTTCATAGACTGCACTCATGTGGCCATCAGGCCTCCTGCCAGGCTACCATCTGCAGGCATCACCATTAAAGGAGCCCTCTCAATCTAGGTGAAACTTGCTGGGAACGTGTGACCGCTTCTCAGGCAGCTGCCATGAAACCTGGATCTTGCGCCAGTCCCGGCTGCCACTGTTGGTCACTGAACTGGCTCAGATGGAGGGGTGGCTTCTTGGAGATAAGGGCTATCCTTTGCAGACATAGGTCCTGACACCAGTGAGAGACTCCACCACTGCTGCAGAGGAGAGATACAATGCCAGCCACTGAGCTACATGAGCCACCATTGAGCAGGAGATCTGCATGCTGAAAGAGCGCCTCCAATGCCTGTATGGATAGGGTGATGCCCTGTACTATGGGCCAAAAAGGCCAGCTCCTTTCTTTGCTGCTCTGCACAACTATGCGCCCAATAGGGGCCAGGCCTGGCATGATGATGAGAGATGTCAACAGGATTCCTCTTCGGACTATGAAGACGCTGAGAACCTACAATATGAAAGATGCATGGGGGGGGGGGGCAGATGGCACCCAGGCTCTGCAAGCAGGGCTGGGACTGTGCCAGGCATGTACGGAAGTGGCTTGTCAGACAAAGGCTGTCTGCTCCATAGGAACTGACATGAGCTCTGCAAGTCACACATCACCCTCGTTCACCTGCTGTGCACCAGTCCACATCTGCAACATCCCCGTGTAAACCATTAGAGGCAGCAGCTGACTGAGCCAATGTTCATGTCACTGCATCCGTGGAGACGCTCATGAGTAATGGTGGCAGGGCAATGATGTTATTGCATACATGGCTCTCCTGAAGGGCCAACAGTGCAAAGGGATGAGACATTGGTGCTACATACTGGCACACCATCATTCACACAGAGAAAAGGACACACATGTTGGTGAGGAACATTTAGTGAATGACATATTAACATTGCTGTGACACCTGTGCATTCCCATTTGTGTTAGTGTATTCTCTGTAAACCTCTGTAATATCTTTTATGTTATAGAGTTATGGAGCACTGAAGCAGGCCCTTCGGCCCACCGAGTCTGCGCCGACCATCAACCACCCATTTATACTAATCCTGCATTAATCACATATTCCCTACCACATCCCCAGCTTCCCTCAATTCTCTTATCACCTACCTACACTAGGGGCAATTTACAATGGCTAATTTACCTATCAACCTGCAAGTCTTTGGCTGTGGGAGGAAACCGGAGCACCCGGCGGAAACCCACGCGGTCACAGGGAAAACTTGCAAACTCTGCACAGGCAGTACCCAGAACTGAACCCGGGTCACTGGAGCTGTGAGGCTGCGGTACTAACCACTGCGCCACTGTGCCACCCCACAGTGGTGTATTTAAGTCTTGGAATATGCAAATTTTAAGATTATTCACCCAGATGCAGCACGCCTAGAAGAAGGAATGTTACACCTGAGTGGGAGAAGAGGATCGCAACTTCACCTGACATTGGGATACAGCAGGGTATGTATGTGGCAGCAAAGTGGAAAGTGCTGAGGTGACTCAGCAGGTCAGGCAGCATCTGTGGAGAGGGAAGCAGAGTTAACTTTCGGGTCTGTGAACTTGGACAAGTTAGCTCTGCTTCTCTCTCCACAGATGCTGCCTGACCTGCTGGATTTCTGCAGCACTTTCTGCTTTGCTGCCAGATTGACAGCAGCCCCACTCTTCAGTAGTCAGGTAAGTATTTCTTTGACAGCTGTCAGGAAGTAGGTGCTGCACAACTGTCAAAAATTCTCTCACTGTGCCGAATATTCCACCTCTCCCCATGTAATATGGGGAGGGCGGCTCAGTGCTGTGATTCTGATGAGCCACCATGTGTAATATCGGGGGGGCTCTGCGGTGGCTGCTAATTGTGGGAACCCCGCTGAATTGAAATGGTGCTGCCGCACAGCGTGGCTCCCGAATAAAGTTCAGCCCAATGTGTGTGTTTATCCTCCACATTTCTGGCAACAGAGACTCTAAAATGGTTTTCCAACTTGTTCACCTTCTATTGTAACAGGAACCTTGAAAGACCTTGAAATTCCTAACTCTACCTTCTTAAAGGGGAATGTCAGTGAGTCTTGAAAACTGACCATTTACTCAATCTCTAATTCTAAAAAGTATAGGATTAACTATATCTAAATTCTACCTTATTAACCCTGTTATACCTATATTCCATCACACTGCCCTTTTGACCAATATAAAGGCGAACAACGAAAATAGGATGTTTCAACGAAGTAATGCCTGAAATATAAACATTCACTAAAGTGTCATTACCTATTATGTAAAACAGTGCAATAATACAAAAGACTACATTGAAAACAATCATAGTCTGTGTTTTTACATGGATCATCTAAATTCTCCAAAAATCAATCTTTTACTTCTATCACAAAGTTCAGAATAAAACTATGCAAAGTGTCGGTGATCTGAGGTCGCAAAATGTTCAATAAGACGACTGTAGCTCGACATGTCAAAAATCAATGTTCAATCGATGAAACCATGTGATGAGGTCGAGAAGTAAGGTTCCATAGCTGCCGCTTGATCTTGAACCGATAAAGTCCTGTTGAGATAAAATATGTTTTAGTCTATTTTCAGTCACATTCCTGCCAACGTCCTCATACCAGGAATAAAATGAAAAGAGCTTAACATCAGGGTTAGAAGTGTTAGTCAGAACCTGACTATTTTTATAACAGGTGTACTTTTCTTCAGAAGCTAACTTGGCGATACAAAGAAGAGCCATTCCACCATGTTTTCCTTAGTACCATTACACTCTTCCGATGTTATGATGAATAAGAACATCACTTGCATTACCTCCCCTCCAAATGTCACTCAGGGCAAATGCTTTATTTCTGCTTCTCTGCAAGAAATCGCATTGTGTGTGGTGTTTGAGCAGTAAGAAATCTCTGGCATGTGACATGCACTGCCTGCAGCCGGAAGACCTGTAACAAAGAATCCTCCTGTACCTTAATCCTTGCTTTACATAAGCGCAAGTCCCATCACTAAGAGTCTTCAATGCTTTGTTCCTTTCACACAGTGTTTCCTTCTTCTGTTGTTGTGACTTGACAATCGCTCGTTGTGCCAAGAGTAGTTCCCTGTGAGGTCCTGCATGGGGAACAACAGTTACTAACACAGTTGGTTGCAGTTTGATTGGCGTTTTTTCCGATGCCATCCTTCAGGCGGATCCTGAAAGATAGTATACGACTGCACCTTGTATTTTTCCTCCATTCGTGTACCCTTCAGGACACCTCTTCAGGTTGTCTACAGAGACAATTTTAAAAGATAGCTTGCCATTTGGCTGGTTAGCAAATATTTTGACAGTTCTTTCATCAATAACAGAATGTATTTGAACAGGGTTCTTCCACTTAGGTCGCAAACCAGGTTTCTGTTCAAACTTTCTCTCCTGAACCCACTCCCCGTTTGCAGGTTGCCAAGTTTTGTTAGTTACCTGTTTTTGTCTATTCTTCTCTCCGATCCTCTGATCAATTTCATGAATTTGATTGGTTATACATTGTTTTAAATTAATTGTTGCTGTCGGGTCAAGGAGTCAGAAAGCACAGAGGCAAAAAAAGAACCGCGAGTAAGTGGTGTATGCATTTCAACACCATAAATTAAATAATACAGTGTTCTAGGGAACACTGTCCCTGATGTACGGATGGGCACTTTATTTAGTGATAATTGTACCTCTGGAATGATGGCGGCCCACTTATTTGCTCTGATTCTCAACAGTTTGGTCAATAGCTTTTTTAGTTCCTGGTTTTTATGTTCCACCAGTCCCGCTGATTGCGGATGACGTGGTATGCTGTGCTTTAACCCAATCCCCCTTTGCATACAATAGTGTTTGAAAACCTTGGAAACATCTTGATCAGAGTGCACCAGCTACAATAATGATGTCAGTAATAACATTGACAAGTGCAGTTTCCAAAATCGTTTTTGTGAGGACCAGCCAGCAGAAAGAAGTGCAGCCATCAACACAAACGAGAACATGTTTATTCCCCATTGATGGGGTTAGTGGTCCAATGAAATCAACAAAAAATTTCTCCATTGATTTATTAGGCTTCACAGGAGCCAATGGTGGCGGTTTGATAAGTGATGATTTGTTGATCAGATTACATGATTCACAATTTGCCACATATGTTTTACCGGCTTTAAGCATGCCTGGCCACCAATATAAAGGAATCAATTTACAGAATGTTGTTCGGGCACCACTATGTGCCTGACCTATACCCCTGTGAGCTTCTTTTACAAGTTGTTCTCGGGCGTACTTCCCGCACGCTCTTGGACAACTTACCCAGTATAATACCAGTCGGGGTCTCCGAATAGAAGTACTTTGATGGATTTTTTTTTTAGATTCTCTTTTGTCGGGTCTAATAGCTGAATCAGTTTCTCATCCTGATTAGCTGCCCGTTTTGCCCTAGTGATTACATTAACTGTGGCAGGCCCCTCTTGAGGGTCTGTCATGCAGACTGAATGTTTTGCCTGTCCATCTGCAAGACTGTTGCCCTTTGAATGTAGTAAACCATTCATGCCAGGGTACATGAATTACCTGACAATTACATTTCTCCTTTCGTAAATGGAGATATCTTCCCACAATGATTTGTGTTTTCCGGGTTTACCTTTATGATTGATAAAGCCTGTTTACTCTCGAAACACAAGGTCTTGATTGTAAGCCCATTTACAATAGTCACTATCTGTAAAAATTAATGCAGGCTTAATAGTGTCTGCCTTTTTAAAAGCATACCGTAATACTGCAGCTTCAGCATACTTAAAATGTGTCAGGACCTAATCTCAACTAGGTTTAAAGTGAACTTTAAAGGAAATTTCCAAACCTCAAACATAGAATGAGGGATTTTTGATTTAAGATTCACAAACTGTGATCAAGAGTTTGCCATCTCTAGATTCTTAATACCACTGACAGTAAACATTCCCTCCGTACCTACAAATCTAAAATAAACCTTAAAGACTAACGTATAAGTATAGGATTGTGATAACAACAAGACCCTTTTTGGGTGCCTACTGAAGTGATTTATGAATTTAACCCCTTATAGGGATTAAAACAAATCAGGAGTACATCCCTATGAATCTCCTTTAATTAAACTCAAACCAGACAAATTCTTATAGACCGATGAAGGGTCACTGACCCGAAACGTTAACTCTGCTTCTTTTTCCACAGATGCTGCCAGACCTGCTGAGTGATTCCAGCATTTATTGTTTTTATTTCTTATAGACACTTATTTGGATCTAAAGAATTGAACTAGCTTTCCCTCAAAGAAAGAAAACTAACAGAGAATATTACCATCTTTTGGATAGCCTATTTTTAATAATTATGGCTAAGTCATAAATATCACAGATATTATAAGGGTCTGAGAACCTCTCTTCCATAGCTATCTCTCCATCTAAAGAGACACAGAGAGGGGGTTCTTGTAGTTGTATATAGAATGCTACATGAGACGATTTATTAACTTTTATATATTTATTAAAGAATTTAACATGCAATACGCTTTTAATTGGATAAGTATATCACAATATCAAATATTACTGAGTGATGTAGCACATGATCTTATTTCTGACATAGAATCCACAAGTTTAATCTTGCTAATGTTACAGCAAAATATCTTAGAATATCCATCAAAATTTAAAGTAAACTTTAAAAATGCAAAATATGCTTTTGCAATATGTTTCCACAATTGATGATGTAATGATGATGATCACAAATCACAAATTAGGATTTCAAGATGTTTATTGATTATCACAGTTAGTAGACCATTGGGATTTACAGCACTGGTTTTACAAATTATCATAACTATAATTAAAGGAGTTGCCAGCTTCTGTTAATTAACTATTAATAGAGCTTCCTTGCACTGTAATATGTTACTTGGAAGTTAACCTAGTAGTATATGATAGTGCAAAAACCTTATAAGAAAGCACATGGGTCTTAGCTGAGAAAGCATTGCGCAGAATGTCACTTAGACATTCAATATTGTGTCCAAACTGCATCACTTATCTGCTGCAGCAAGCTTAAAGTAAATGTTATTAGCCATTGCAATGGTAGGAAGTAAATCTCATAGAAGGTGTGTCACCAGCATTTAGATGGTACACATTTCGTTGCTAATGATTGACGGGCAATGAAATGCTGACCTTCTAAGTGTGGAGAAATTTTCTCTAAAAATAAGTTTTATTCCAGTGGCTAACAAAAGAATTATTGAAAAAGTACTGTCTTGCCATGAGTTGGTGCAGGGATGGAAGAGAAAATAAGGCTGAGAAATGGATTGAGCCAAGACATCGCAGACAAAGTAAATATGAGCTATAAATTGAGTTGAAACATTGTACAGTATTCTCTTCTGGAAAGTTAATTGGTGAAGGATGATACTAGAGCCAATCTTTACTCAACCTTACATTTATTTACAGAATGAAACATTATAAGCATACACTTCCTAACTTAACCACACCACAGTTTCAGTGAAGGTCTCTTTATATGTGCTTTATATGTGCTCAAGTGAAACCTCGATTAATTCCCTCTGCCTGCACATAATTAAACACAATTGAAATGATAAAACTGGCATTTATATAGTGTTTTTCATGACCATCGAATGTCTCAAAGTGCTTTATGGACAGAACTGGTCCTAACCAGCTTGAAACAAACAGTCTTATGATCAGAGTTGTGACCAGAGACATGTGACTGGAGCTCAGGTTTCAGTTTGGAAGAATACTCTGCAGTGGATAGGAGCAGAAACAGTTATCTGTTGTTTTAAAAAGGCAGGCTGCAGGCTGAGGAAATTGGACTCTGAGAGATGACCATGAGCGAAAATGACTTATGGCAGCTGTTTTCAGTGACTTAAAGAGTTATCAGTGGGACCACGCCATCAAGACTGGTGTGGGCCAGGCCGGGATTGATCAAGAGTTGACAAGATGGAACTGTTTAAAGGAAGATTGTTTCTCTCGCTATTGATAGGACATCATTACTTCCTTATCTGCATCCTGGAGGACAGGACTTGGAAAACTACCTTAGGAAGTTCCTGATTTTGAAGAACTTTGTGATAGTTTATTGCCATCTTGCTGATAGGACTGCTCAGAGGACTTGTGAGAACTATTTTTGTGGCATCTGATAATTAAAGTGTAACATTAAAGATATATAGTGACTGTAATCTAACTGTTAGTTCATGTTTAATTTATGTTGGTTTTGGTTTGAGTGTTAAAGTAAAATTTATAAAAGTGAAATCTTGTCCATTTGGTTTTTGTTTCCTAAATTGGGGTCAGTCAGTGGATTTGATTCTTTTGGTTCGTTGGTGAACTCTGAGGGGATCATAACAACTGATACATTTAAGGTGTTTCAGGGAAGAATGACAATGACAATTTGAACATTTATGGCTGCCAGATTTGAGAACAAACTTAAAGAGCTCAAGTTGTTTGTATTAGAGAAGAACGATCCGGGTCTTAGCCATGTCAAGTGGTAAAAATAATGATGAAATAAGATACATATTTGACTTGGACTACAACTGCAGAATTAATGCTACCTGTCAGCACAGAAGAAATGCTGCACTGTCGGAGGTCCCATCTTTCAGGTGAGATGTTAAACTGAGTCTTCCCTCTCAGGTAAAAGATTCCATGGCATTATTTTGAAGAAGATCAGGGGAGTATGCCCTGGTGACCTGAACAATATTTACCCTTCCATCAACATTGCCAAAAACAAATTATCTGGTCATTATCACATTGCTGATTGAGGGATCTTGTGCACAAATTGGTTAATACATTTCCTAAATTAGAACAGTGACTACACTTCAAACATACTTCATTGGCTGTAGAGTGCTTTAGGACATCCTAAGGTCATAAAAGGTGCTATATAAATGTAATTGTGGCCAGAACTTTACCTCTCCTGGCAATTCCACGGTCTGGGAGGTGGAAGTGGGTGCTGAACTTGCTCCTGCTCTGTGCTCAGCTGCTGCCCCGATCGAGAACAAACTAACCAATCAGCGTCTCGGAGGCGGATTAGTGGCTGAAAAGGGTGTGTGCGGGCAGAAGGGTAGTGTCATTGGGGGCGGGGTTAGAGCCGGAAGAAGGTGCTAAAAGACATTTAAAAGGGCTTTCAGCATCATCAGTGTCTCTGAGAGGGCTACCGACATTAAGGAGGACAGTGGGAGGAGCTTGAGCTGAGCAGAAGGAAGAGACCTGTCTGAGGGGGAAAGGAGTGTAATAGCATTTAAAGGGGTGACTCTTTAACCATAAACTCCACCTGAGACCTTGCAGGACTAGCATCTGCTTGCTGCAATGGTAGAGAGAGGCAACCAAATGGTATCAAGGTTCTCAGAAGACTCCCTGCATGTCCTTCTCCAGGTGGCTGAGGCAAAGTGGGAGGTCCTCTTCCTAGCAGACAAGAAGGCATTGTTGGAGGTAGCGGAGGAGGTCAGCAGCCACAGGGTTGTGAGGAGGACATGGCTCCAGTGCCGCAGGCGGGTAAATGGCCTTTTACGCTTTGCTAGGGTAAGGGGCAAGTCGCAGTCATTGAAGCTTTGAACTAATACAGGAGGGTCACCAGGTGTTGATGCTGCAAAGTTGAAGCCATCCAGCATTGTCGTGTATCATATGCTGGGCACATCTGTGAAGCACAATGGTCCAGAAGTGTGCCAACTGTGCATTTCAATGGCAGGGGTTCCAGATGCAGCATGTAGCCCAACGGTTGAGCAGTTGCTCCTTCAAGTCAGGAACTGAACTGACTGCCATCTGTTTCCACAGGAGAAGAGGACCCAGAATGCCTGAGAGAGGGCACAGACTGGTGGCGGTGTGACCAACATTGCAATTCTCACCAATGTGGAGGAGGAGGCATTGCTGCTTTCAGGGGAGGATAGAGGACACTTAGTAGCCGATGGTGAGGCCATGAGCACCTGGCCAGGAGGGTGACTTTCCCAGAGTGTGGGTGAGGTGGTAGGGGGGGAGGTGGTGGTGATGGTGGTTGGCTCAAACAATGAAGGTTGCTTGCGAGATCAAACTCACACACATGCGCCACTCAGCTGTCTATGACATGTCCTTCACTTCAGAGTGTCACTCACACCTGACCATTCTGTTTTCCCCTGCAGGTCAAACACAGCAGTGGCCAGGCAGCGTCTCCAAGGCACATCCGTTCACCTTTGAGGAGGAGAATGGGACCTCAGAGGGTGCAGTGTCACATCCTTTCCCCGCATCAAGTACTAGTTCAGAAACAGTCACCTCTGTTGGGCTGTTAGCATCCTCGGATTCGTGGTCACAACCTGGTGCCATCACCGCACAAGTGCCGGACCAGCTGCCAGAGGCAGTATTGGTCGAAGCCTCTGACACTCGGAGGACTGTGGCAGGCCAGGCCAGTGCTGAGCCACATGCTAATGATAAGCCTTTGAGGACATCCATTCGGCAGGAGATGCTGCAGGGGCAGCGTAAGGTGCGTGGAGATCTGGCGGAGTTACCAGAGATGATGCGCCCTCTGGCTCAGACTTTGGAGATCTCCATCCAGGCCCTGAGTACTGCACAGTCCCGGACATCTGAGCAACTGGCTTCCTTAATTGACAGATTGGCGGCTGCAGTGGAGGGCCCAAACCTGCAGGCCCTGCAGAATCTCACAGGGAAAGTGAGCTCTATGGATCAGTGCCTTAGCGAGCTGTCAATGAGGCTTCTGCAACATCCAGAAGCTGCTCAGACCTCTAAGGGTCAGCAGGGAGGCCCAAATGAACCTCGCAAGGGCACAGGAGCAACAGCAGAATGCATCTGGGGACTCCTCTCATGGCGTCCTGATGCGTGCAGTGGTCCTTGTCCCCTCTGCCAGTGACATTAGCATCTCAGAATCCCAGGATGACACAGAGAGGTCTTGAGGTTACTCAGGGTCACCTCAACATTCCGGGGCCCTCACAGCCTTGGGCAGTCAGAGGATGCCCGCCAAGGTCATTCCAAGCCAAGGGACATCCTGTGCAGCCACTGGTTTCTGCCATGGCTGGTGGTGAGGGATCGTCGACATGCGCGAGCACTCACAACCATTTCAAGAAATCACATTTTAACTGCACATAGGGCCCACTGGCGTGATTTAGAATTATTTATTTGCTGTTAGACTTCACACAAAATGTATTAAAGTTATCACTTGGCATTTTTATCTGTCTCAAGTCAATGATGGTGCTTTAGGCGATCTTGTTGTCCTGCATAAGATAGAGACTTGGGGGAGGAGATAAATTGGGCCTTCTTGTGTTTGAGGGAAAGGTGAACCATTGCTGCTGAGATTGGCACCTGCAGTTGAGTGCTTTAGTGCTTCCAGCTGATGTGAATGCCTAAATTCAGATTGATATCAGTCACTGGGTGATGAGACTCTGATCAAGAGAAACGCCTGAGTATTAGAGCCTCTCGAGCCTCCCTTGCATTCAACTCCTGCAGACGTCCAACTCCTGCTCCCTCCACCGTACAGGTGGCTGCACCCCCTCCTCCTTCTCTTCAACCTCTTGACCATCCTCGTCTGAGGATGCTTCATGCTGAACAATGTCCTCATCCTCCAGGGCCTCCCCGCTCTGCAGTGCCAGGTTCTCTAAGGCACAGCAGACAAGAACAATGCGAGATACCCTTGCTGGCGAGTATTGTAGGGCACCACCTGAGCGATTCAGGCACCTAAATCTCATCTTCAGAAGACCTCAATGGTGACTCTTGTGGTCATATAGCTCACATCGTACCGTTCCTCTGCTTCATTCCGTGGGTTCCTCACTGGTGTCATCAGCCATATCTTCAGCGGGTAACCCCTGTCGCCAAGTATCCATCCTTGCAGGCATTCAGGAGGGCTGAATAATGCTGGCACCTGGGAGTTCCGGAGAATGAATGCATCGTGACTGCTTCCTGGATAACAAGCAGACATCTGCAATATACCCTTCCGGTGGTCACAGACAAGTTGCACATTCATTGAGTGAAAACTCTTTCGATTAATGAAAGTCCCTGACAGACCTGCCAGTGCTCTAATGAGCACATGCGTGTAGTCAATTATACCTTGGACCACGGAGAACCCAGCGATGGCGCTGAAGCTTCTGGCTCTCTCAGCCTGACTGGCGGAGTCTGTGTGGAACTTGATGAACTGGTTGGCACACCTGAATATGGCATCAGTTACCACATTGATGCAGTGTTGCATTGATGACTGCGAGACTCTACACACATCTCCTGTGGAAGCCAGGAATGAGCCTGATGCCAAGAAGTTCAGAGTGACTGTGACCTTTAGTGCGACCGGCATTGGATGGCTACCCACGCAGTTGGAAGCGACCTCCACGGCCATCATCTCACACAGAGATGTGACAGTTTCTTGGGACAGGCGCAGTCTTCTACGGCACTGGTGCTCTGACATCCGCAGTAAGCTCAACTGCTGCCAGTACACCCTGCCTGCTGGGTAGGCTTGTCTCCTCACAGGTGGTTGCTCCCAGTGCATTCTCGGGCCTTCTGCCCCTCCCCCATTACCAGGCTGCACTTGGCTTGCAGGCCACTGATTTCCCTGGCCACTTGTCCTCCTGTCCCTAAGGCACAGCAGTGGCGTAGTCTTCCTCAGTATATGACCCGCCTCCAGAGTGGACAATTCCCATGGCTGTAGTGTCCCAAATATGCTGTGAGGACAGCTATTTGCAGTCTGCTGCAAGGACAGGCACTCACAACCCCCTCCCCTACAGAGAATAAATCACTGATGCTGTGGCCCTACCAGGAATTTACTCACTCAGGTGAATCCTGGAGAGCCAGCAATATCAGCCCCGAGCTTGTACTCAACACAGAAATCAAACAGAAAGAAATGAAAAATCCAGTACCGCCAACTCCCTCACAGATACACTGGTTGCCACTGTTTTAAAGGGTTCCTGACTACCGCCCCCCACCCCCCCCCCGACCTGTTTGCCAAATGTAAAACGTGACAGCCGACATAAAATGGCTGTCAATTGAATTTTCAAGTAGTTCGATTGGCCCTTAACTGTTGTAAATCGGGCGGCGAGTGGTGTTTCCATCTCACCTGCCGTCCGACCTGCATAAGATGGGTATTGGACATCATCATGTCAGGGACCCGACCCGACGTCAATGGGCACCATTTTTCAGCTCAGTTGCCTCAGAGGATGCCTGATTTCAGAAGGTAAAATTCCGGCCTCACTTTTTCTTTTCGAAGGGCGCATATTTAGAGCGAATAGATCTCGAGTAAGATTAGAAATTAGAATGCTAAGCCCATATCCACAGAGAAGTGGCTAATTGAAACAGACTTCCAGCAAAAGCAATTGGTGCTTCTTCAAAAAGAAACTTGATAAATATTTAGTTTGATAAGGAATTAGGGATAAACACAGATTGGCTGTCTTTGATTCCATTTTCAAAATCTGTCTTCCTTTTCTGGAATCAGCAACAAAAGCATTTTCAGATTTCGGTAACACCAGTGAACTGTGAAAAAGCTACATGCCGAACTCTCATGTATAATTATCATTTGCCATTTCACAATATTTAAACAAAAGATTAGTGTATATTAATTTTATTTTGTTAACTTCCACAATATGAACCACCCAAAAGAAAATAACAGAAAATTGTAGATATTAATAAAGGAGTATTCAATGACTGTATAGAATATAAAAACAAGCATATAACAAAAAAACCCTGAGGAACAGTATCAGTGCTGATGAAATTCTGTCAAATAAAAATACCAAAAGTAATCCACTCTCCTTTCAAGTTTCTAAGGAAATGGACGTAAGGTGCATGACAGCCATGATGCCCTGACTAGTAATATTACTTCTTTTAGGAGTTTGTTTTCTACATAAAGCATATATTTCCACTCTCGATTTTGATTTTTAGTATACGCAAGCAATAAGACTTTACATGATAACCTAGTGACTCTGGGCCATCCTGCTCTTGCTGCCATTGCACATGTTCATTGAAATATTATGCCTCTAAGCTGTATTCACAGAACCTGCTTTTCCTGATTCTGACACCTTTTTGTCTTTATGGCCCCTTTTCCTACTAGCCCTCATTCTCTTATTATTGTTGCTGCTTCAATAAGGTCCACACAAAATTCTAGATATTATACCAACTCCTCTTCTTCAACTCTACCAACCAGGAAAGTACACTGTGTCTAGACTGGAGATGGCACTGTTCTAAAACGATTTGTACATATCTATTGCTTTCCCCATCTTGGCAGTTTAAATTGCATTGGTGAAATAATATTCAAAGAAAACTTCCATCTAAGTTAAGTGATTTGATCAATGTATTGAGTTCTGTACCAAACCGAAAATTTATATTTTCTTGTTTGAGAATTTGGAAAGAGCTTCCTCATTTAAACTTGTGTTAAACAAGCCACACATTTGTTTATATAGTTTTTTTCTGAGCTATTTGAACATGTTCTTATTTTGAGTTTATTACTGGTCTGAAAATTTTAATTGAAGTCTCTGCTATTAGCTACTGGAACGTTGCTGAAGGTACTTTAGGCTGATTTGGACCTTGTGAGAAACAAAGCTGTCATAAGTGGGGATCAAACCTCAACCACTGGATAAAAGATGTCAACGGTGTGATATTGTTCCATACCTTTGAGATTTTGTTTTACACAGGCACTAGAATCTATTCAATGTATGCACTGTCTTTAGGTTGTATTTGTCAGTGTGACATGCATTTAATGTGCTGAATTTTACAGATCCCCCTAACGTCGGGGGTCCTGGTGGGAGGGGCTGAAAAAATGCCTCCGGGAGAGACCTGCCACAGACCTCGACACTGGGAAGGCCCGGCCACATGTTGCCGGCAGCGGCAAGGCCTCGTGGCAGCCCACCCGCCACTCAGCAACCGAAGCCCAATTTAAATATGTTAATTAAGTACACTGTCGCCATCTGTCCCGGAGCGATATTGGTGCGGGTGGCCGGCACTCCCGTGCTTTCGAATACCTGTCCGGGGATCTGAGGCGGAACATTGGTGGGGAGGGAGGAGCATGTACGTTTTTCAGTGCAGGGGTGGGGTGGGGGTGGGGGGAGCAGTGGTGTCAGAGTCATTTCATTGATCTAGGGGATAGTGAGAAGGGGTAAAGTTTAAAGTTTATGAACTTTGGGGAGAGGGTCAAGATCAATTAATTTAATTTTTAAAATCCATGCTCCTTTAAATATTTAAATGTAACGAAAGGGCTCGAAGCCCTTTAAAAATGGCATCAGCGCCTGTGCAAAAGCAGCTGACGCCATTGCTGGGGATGGACCGCCTGCCCCCTCCACGTCATCGGGTGGTAGGGAGGGCAGCGGTCTGCTCCAGCCATTTAAATGAGCCACTTCATTTAATATCGCGGCAACTCCGCGACGTGTGCTCCGTACGGGCAGACCACCATTGTTTATATCTGCCGCCGATTTCGGCATCGTGTGGGGGGGAGGGGGGGAATGTAAAATGCAGCCCAATGGAAATCAGGGCTGATAATGTTTTATTAATCTGAGTAAAAATAACACAAAAATCATTGGGTACAGAGTGTTCATTTTTCTGTTGTTACTTCAAGGAGAATAAAAGAAGAGTTAATGAAGCCAGCAAGGTGTAAGAGGAGGAAAGAGTGGATCAGCACCAAGAATAGACACAACACACAATAATGACATAAAATAAATTTGCTGGAAATGTACAGCAGGTTAGTCAGTAGATGTAGGCATACAGTCAAAGGTTGTACTCATCACAGATGTAAAACATGAATTGTCCAGGTGTGAGTAGCAGATGCATCACTTTTAAGGAACTGGAATTGTACTGCTGCTGTCTCAATGCTGTATTAACTTAGTACTTTCAGAATAAATTATATAATTTGCATCATGACAAAATGTGTTTGGGTCCAAAGTGCAATGCCAACAGATATTGCTGTGATGTAAATCTAATTAAACTATGCCCAAGCACAGTACAATGTTTTTGGCTTCATTCCACTGAAATTCTAATTGCAATTCCAAACTGTTCGACATTTCTCATCTCAGAGTGTTCAAATATTCAGAGATTTAATCCAGTAAAATAGGCACCATAATCATTATCATTTAAGAAAAGAAAAACAGCAGCAGCATTGTGTTAATCTATTTTTTATGAACAAGAGACGGATGCACTCATAGATATTTACATTATTGTCCGTCCATTCCAGTGTCCTCATAGAGGGACAGAAAGCAGAATTAAAACCTTCACAAGTTCAGTAGTCATACAATAGACCAGTCTTACCATACACCAATATTTGAGCAAGCATGGTCTATATTAATAATTCCTGGAACTGCATATTGGCTCTTGTAGTTTAACACAAGTGTGTGCAACACCTACACTCATACAGAAAAAATGTACAGCTGACCAGCATTAGTATCAAATGATCACAATTTTAATGCATTTTTCAGGCACTAGGTATGCTGATAACTAGAAGATTGGGATGGACTTTAAAGCTCAGATGCATTGGGTGCAGGGATTGTGGGTTGGGGGGAATAGAATGCATGGGAAATCCAGAAATAAGTGAATCTTGTCTGTCAGTGTCTTTTTAACTCAGCCATGACAAGATTTCAACTCCAGTATTTAACGGAAAACTTCAAATATCCAAGTTGAAGGAGTTTGCAGTTAGGATGGAGAGCTGCAGACCTGCTGGTATGGAGTTGTGCTTCAACAATGCCTCCCCGGATGTGCTGCTGGGGGCTGTAAGGGCCTGGTGGGAGATACCCTTCCCTACTGAAGGGAGGAAGAAGCCTGGAGGTGACACTGAGTAGGGGTGCTTGAAAGTTTCCCAGAAAGTGAGCAGCAGGAGTGTGGTGCCATGCTCCTGTATTCAATGCTGAAAGCAGGGCAGGAGAGTGTCACAATCACCTACAATCCTGATATATGTATCACTCTAACCTCCACTTTGCCTTCTTAAGCCTACTCCAGTACATCACTCCTCACACCAACTAACCTTGCAGGTGCACTCATTCCTCTCTGTTCACGTATTTATTCACGTTCCCATCTATCCTTCCATCACTGACACTCATCCTTATACAATGCCCTGCCTATCCCTCATTGTTACCCTCTCCATACATTGAGTGAACACATCCCATTATTCTCACTCATAGTTCTCTATTGTCCCTCCTTGTAGGAGAAGAGAGCAGAGAACAACAGGGATGGGCAAAAAACTGCAGGTGGCCCTCCAGACATCTCTCAATTGACATCTGCAGGGGAGGAGTTGCTGGACATCAACAGAGCCTTGGCATGCCTGGGCAGAAGAGATGGAGTGTTGCCACTACCTGGTAAAATAATTATATATCAGACAACCATATGACATACGACAATCAGTCATATTGACTTGATATCAACAGTCACTGAAATATGATCATGTGCGTAATGGTAACTTATTCTTACCTTCACAGTATTCATTCACATCTTTTATCTTCCACAGCGCCTTCACACATTCAGCAGGAGGTGGTCCAGACAACTTCTCAGAGGAGATCTCTCCCTCTAAGGGTGCACCGTCACAGTACTTATGTAGACCATGCACCAGCTCAAATACTCCCACTTGGATGGAATAACTTAGAGAGTTAGTTGTGTTTCCCCATGGTGACCCTACTTCACAAGTGAGCAGGAACAGATGGAGGTGGAGTCAGGAACAGAAGTGTAGAATCCACACCAGAGGGTGCGGGACTCACCAAGCCCTGCTTAACTGGATGCAGATGATGTACCCTGGCCGGGGCGGAGGGGTACGGGGGCGGCTTTTGAGGAACAGAATACTTTATAAGCAGCAGCAGAGAGTGTGCAATGTACTTGCGGGCATTTCAGCCACAATGTGCACCATTGCAGAGAGTTTGGAGGGGTCTGTCTCAAGCATGAGTGGCATGATGTCACAGGCTTTTGCGATGATGTCTTCTTTAATGAATAATACCCTAGTCATGGCCTTTCATTGCTCCACTGATCTACAGCAAAGTGTTGTCCAGCACATTACCTATTAGGGGAGTGCAGCTGCACCATGAGACGGATGATGGTGAAAGGGGACATGGTAGTGGGGACTTGGCTCAAAACACTTCCACTGCTCACCTGTTGACATCCCCCAACTACCACCCCCCCCCCCCACCCCATCCCAGTCAGTGCCCCACATGCTGCATCGAGTCCTGATGGCCAAGTCTGCCCCTGCACAGGTAAGGTGCAGCAGTCTTTGGTGACATCTGCATGGGCTCCAAAACACAGAGGGCATCGACCAAGAGCATCTGAGCAGTCAGAGTTGGGATCTGAGCAGTCTGCCTCTATCTCTGCTGAAGACACAGGGGTTGCACCATGTAGAAGTGCTGCGAAGAGGAACAAAAACGATTTGTAGTTGCACAAGGGTATGTACATGGATGTGTTACACATTGTTAGATTATTAAGTTTCTGTTTTCTATTTGAGCCACATAAATATTATTCTTTTGCACTTTCCTGTCTTGCCCTGTCTTTCTGGCTGGCAAATGGCCTTTACAGTTGCACGATGATGACTGGGAAGACATGAATTGATGGTGAGCAAGCAGGAGTTGTGAAAGGGGGGTTTGTTGTTTGTGGGATTGCTTTGTGTTAGTGGCATTGCTTGAGTGTAGGTGGGGTTGATGGAGGAGTGTCAAAAGTGGCTTTTGCATGTGTTTGTTCAGTGAGTGCAATGGAAGAACCTAAGTGACCTTTGCAATAATGAGAGCAATGTGCACTGCTGGTAGTGCATTGCCCGCATCACTTTCCTTTCCTTCTTCTCGGAATTGTCTGAAGAGGCTCTGTGCCTTGTTCCATTTGCAGGTCCAAACCTCACTGCTATGCACTGTTGTGCAGAGCATAGCACACCATGACCAAGTCTGGAGACGCTGGTTGGTGAGTACTAAAGGCCCCCTCCAGATCTATGCAGACACCTGAAGCACATCTTCAGCGTGCTGAAAGTTTGTTTAATGACACATCTGGTGGTGATATGGCATTCGTTGTATTGCTCCTGGGCCTCATTCCTCAGGTTTATGAGAGATGTCATCATCCATGTTTTAGCTGGGCATCCATTAATTGTCTCCAAGCAGCCAGCCAGTAACTCTGCTTCGAGGTGTGGCGAGATCACAGAGTGTGAACTACAGACCAAAAGCATCATGGCAGCAGCCTGGGAATCTTATGCACACCTGCATAAACATCCTTTTTGCGGATACACACCAGCTGCACATTGATGGAGTGGAAGCCCTTGTGACACTCCTGGGTGATCTATGAGTGCCTTAATTGCCACATATGTGCAGTCGATGAGGCCCTGCACCTGTGGGAAATCAGCCAGAGCCACAAGCTGGAGAACCCGCTCATTCTGACTGGCAACATTGTAGATAAAGTTGACATAATTGTCTGCACTGGCAAACAAGCCATCAGTCAGCTGTCTTATACATTTGTGGGCCGTCGACTGCGAGATCCAACAAATATCTCGGCAAAGCCCTACAAGAATTCTGAGGAAAAACAGTTGAAGTCAGTGGTGACTTTTTCAGCCGCTGGTAAAGCCTGACCACCAGGACAAGTTGGCAGCAGGTCTTGTTCTCCCATCTGATGTGACACCCTGAGCCTCCGAGACACTGGTGTTCCAACATGTCGAGAAGCCTCATTCTCTGCCTGTACCTTGTGTGCCAGGTACGGTGTCCTGAAAGTTGCAGCTTTCTGCTGATCCCCTCTCTCCTGTCAAGCTGCAAGTCTGTGATCAACAAGCTCTTTCTGGTGCAGCTGCTGCTGGAGCTGTTTCTGCCACTCCTGCTGCTTCTGGTGCGACTGGTGCTGTTCTTGCTGCTCCTGGTCAACTTGGTCCTCAGCATAAGTGACATCCATGTTGATCCATGCTCCGAAATGCAGATCAAAACTCCGAATCTCCGAAGTGTAGAAAACATCTCCAAAGTGTGTAAAGTAACCTCCAATGCGTGTAAATGACCCTTTCAACAGAAGTACTGTGAAGAAGGGCAATTAGGGATGGGCAATAAATGCTGGCCTGGCCAGCGTCGCCCACATCCCATGAATGAATAAAAAAAAGAAACTCTTTCACACAAACACGTAAGACAGTAGTTGTGAGTTCTGAGTACTTATTGACATAGTTCCTTGTCATGGCTTCAATCCCCTCAGTTGCTGCTGTGTTCTCACCTTGCTTTCACTGGCAAGTTCCTGGAAACATGGGAAACCATAGACCCAAAGGTAAAGTGCAAAACCCATGTCAATATTGCTCTAATTACGCAATTAACATATCTCAATTGACAGCCTGCCTCTCTCGAGGGGGTGGTGTTCATGCAGCCTAATGTGCTACAGTGAAATATGGAAGTCAGCAGGTTGGACTCAGCTTCCCGACATGCTCGGAATTTTGCCCAATTTATTTCCCCACCACCAGAGTTCCATATGTTTACCCATGGTAAAAATCCCTTTAATGTAATGATATGACTTTTGCAATGTAGGACTTTGTAATGCACAATGCTGCATGCAGCTTGGCTTTTCTAGGTGATGTATTTTGATATACAATGAATTATGAAGGCAGCATTAATGGTTGCAAAATTTTCATGCCAATTTTGATCCTAAAATTGGTAAGATACGGAGGAGTTGCTGGCATGAATGACATTAATTACATGTGCCTCTCCATCAAAATCAAAAGAGGAACTTACTGACATTAAATGGGTTGTTATTTTAGTATGATTCAGCATATATGGAATAAGCTGACAGATTTATATACTAGCACCATTTAATTTTGTCTGATTTTAATAAAGGAAGGTCCTATTTGGAACCAGATTACAGTTAACTGAAATAATCTGCACTATTCAGCCCAATACATTTTGCTTGCAAAGTTTATGAAAGTATGATGTGATAATAGTGCAGTGAGGATAACAGGATATCTCCCTAACCATTGAGATTTAAGAATCGGGAAACAAACCCAAGAAGAACTTAAAAGGAGGGTGAATTAGAGGGTGAATTCAAGTCAAATCAGATACAGAATAATAAATAAAAATAGGGGAAGAAAGATTGGATTAAGATCGAGAGAGAGAAAAAAGACAGAAAGCGAAAATTAAATGTAAAATTTGACATTTTAGAAATTTCCACAGAACATTTAAAACCTGAAGGAAAGAGACTACACACCTGTAATAGTTAATTTTCAGTGTAAGAGAGGTTGATTGGCAGTCATTAATACTTATCACACTGTTTAAAGGGTACTTACGCTTGGAATGACAAGATTTAACTTTCTGTGGTGAATTTCATGGACACATAAAGGGCAAATACAGCAAGTTCCTAAAAGGAAATAGGGAGGCTAAGGGAGCTTTCACAAAGCCAATGGTGGAGCAGTGCAATTCAGACATTAATTTTTGGATATTCACATTTCACTGTGTATCTGCCCCTTGCTTGAAGTTGCTGTACCATTTAGCCATAAATAATGGCAAGTGCCATTAGTCTTGCCATAATTTCGACAGCAAATTGTGGCCCATTGTAATTGACTGACCTAAATGAATTTCCTTTCTTCAGTACTCACTGCTCTTTGATCATGCTGTTGTAAATTATCATTTTAATGTCCATTTTTAACTCTTTTTGGGGAGAAAATTTCCCAGTAAAGTTCAGAAATTTTGTTCCACAATACTTTTCCTTCAGTTAACCTGTTTAAATAAAACTGTCTGCAAAGGAAATAAGTGAAAAGTCAATTAATGATTCTGCCAGGAGTTTGATGTGTGAAAAATCCTGTCAGCTTATTTGAAAAACCTACCTATAATTTCTGTTTGAAAAAGACATTTTGTCAACTCGGGTTGGTGACAGTGTGGGGTAGAACAGTCTGCATTGTGAAGATACCTTTAATCATATGGATGATACATTAAAAATGACAAAATATCCAGAGATTAACTAAGCACAGTATCAATTTTGATTTATCCAATCTAGCACTCTTACAAGATGCTTCAGGACTGCTTAATATTCCTTTCCATTTTTGCTTTCTTTCTCACTCTCTTGCTCTTATTTGTACTCTTGTTCATTTTAGTTTCAATACAGTTTAAATAAAACAAACTAATTTATAGCTGTTTATTCTGGGCAATAAATAATGTTTTCACTCCATTGTATCAGTTTAATGTGTTTACATAACTTGGTATTAAGTGTATGTCTACACAACTCATTAGCAAATTGTAATCCACTTTTTTAGGTTGGAGTGTGCTCTAAGCCACATGATGCACATGAGTGTCCTGAAGTCTTCAAGAGTTTTTTTGTCAAAGTGACTCTTTCATGTCTGCCAGACATAGCTGTATAATCTTAACTTCTGCAACTTTCTGTCTACCTATGTCAGACAGAAGAAGCACCCTTCAAGACAAAGAACTCATAAACATTCTATTCCATTCAGTTCTACAAGAGTGCTAAAAGAATTAGAACCAAACTTTTTTTTTACCTATTCGGGGATGTGGGCATCGCTGGATAGGCCAGCATTTATTTACCATCCCTAATTACCCTTGAGAAGGTAGTGGTGAGCTGCCTTCTTGAACAGCTGCAGTCCTTGGGGTGTAGGTACACGCACAGTGCTGTCAGGAAGGAAGTTCCAGGATTTTGACCCAGCGACATTGAAGGAACGGCGATATAGTTCCATGTCAGGATGGTGTGTGACTTGGAGGAGAACTTGCAGGTGGTGGTGTTCCCATACATCTGCTGCCCTTGTCCTTCTAGGTGGTATATGTCATGGGTTTGGAAGGTGCTGGCTAAGGAGCCTTGGTGCGTTGCTGCAGTGCATCTTGTAGATGGTACACACTGCTGCCACTGTGAGTCAGTGGTGGAGGGAGTGATTGTTGAAGGTAGTGGATTGGGTGCCAATCAAGTGGGCTGCTTTGTCCTGTACGGTATCAAGCTTCTTGAGTGTTATTGGAGCTGCACCCATCCAGGCAAGTGGAGAATATACCATCACACTCTTGACTAGTGCCTTAGAGATGGACAGGCACTGGGGAGAAAGTAAGTGTGTTGCTCGCTGCAGAATTCCCAGCCTCTGGCCTGCTCTTGTAGCCATAGAATTTATGTGGCTGGTCCAGTTCAGTTTCTGGTCAACGGTGACCCCCAGGATGTTGATAGTGGGGGACTTAGTGATCGTAATGCCATTGAATGTCAAGGGAGATGGTTATATTCTCTCTTGTTTGAGATAGTCATTGCCTGGCACTTGTGTGGCACCAATATTACTTGCCACTTATCAGCGCAAGCCTGGATATTGTCCAGGTCTTGCTGCATATGAACATGGGCTGCTTCAGTATCTGAGGAGTTGTGAATGGTGCTGAACACTGTGCAATCATCAGCAAACATCCCCACTTCTGACCTTATGGTGGAGGGAAGGTCATTGATGAAGCAGCTGAAGATGGTTGGGCCTAGGATACTAACGTGAGGAACTCCTGCAGTGATGTCCTGGGACTGAGATGACTGACCTCGAACAACCACAACCATTTTCCTTTGTGCTATCTATGACACCAACCAGTGTAGAACTTTCCCCCTGATTTCCATTGACTACAGATTTGTTAGGGCTCCTTGATGCCATACTCCGTCAAATGCTGCCTTGATGCCAAGAGCAGTTACTCTCACCTCACCTCTGGAGTTCAGCTCCTTTGTCCATGTTTGGACCAAGGCTGTAATGAGGTCAGGAGCTGAGTGGCCCTGACGGAACCCAAACTGAGCACCAGCGAGTAGTTTATTGCTGAGCAAGTGATGCTTAATTGCACTGTTGATGACCCTTTCCATCACTTTGGTGATGATTGGGCATAGGTTGATAGGGCGGTAATTGGCTGGGCTGGATTTGTCCTGCTTTTTGTGCACAGGACATACCGGGGCAATTTTCCACATTGCCAGGTAGGTGCCAGCGTCGTAGCTGTACTGGAACAGCTTGGCTAGGGGTGCGCAAGTTCTGGAGCACAAGTCTTCAGTACTATTGCCTATTGCTGGAATGCTGTCCGGAGCCATAGCCTTTGCAGTATCCAGTGTCTTCAGCCATTTCTTGATATTATGTGGAGGAAATCAGATTGGCTGAAGACTGGCATCTGTGATATCAGGGACTTCAGGAGGAGGCCAAGATGGATCATCCACTCAGCACTTCTGGCTGAAGATGATGCAAATGCTTCAGCCATGTCTTTTTCACTGATGAGCTGGGCTCTCCCATTGTTGAGCATGGGGATATTTATGGAGCCTCCTCCTCAGTTGTTTAATTGTCCACCACCATTCATGACTGGATGTGGCAGGATGGCAGAGCTTAGATCTAATCCGTTGGTTATGGGATTGCTTAGCCCTGTCTATTGCATGCTGCTTATGCTGTTTGGCATGCAAGTAGTACTGTGCAGTAGCTTCACCAGACTGTCACCTCATTTACAGGTATGCCTGGTGCTGCTCCTGGCATACCTTCCTGCAATCTTCATTGATCTAGGGTTGGTCCCCAGGCTTGATGGTAAAGGTAGAGTGGGGGATATGCCAGGCCATGAGGTTACAGATTGTAGTTTAATACAATTCTGCTGCTGCTGTTGGCCCACAGCTCCTCATGGATGCTCAGTTTTGAGTTGCTAGATCTGTTCAAAATCTTTCCCATTTAGCACGGTGGTAGTGCCACACAACACGATGGTGGGTACCCTCAGTGTGAAGATGGGACTTCGTCTCCACAAGGACTGTGAGGTGGTCACTCCTACCAAAACTGTCATGGATCGATGCATCTGCGACAGGTAGATTGGTGAGGACGAGGTCAAGTATATTTTTCCCTCTTGTCGGTTCTCTCACCACCTGCTGCAGACCCAGTCTAGCAGTTATGTCCTTTAGGACTCGGCCAGCTCGGTCAGTAGTGGCACTACTAAGCCACTTCAGGTGATGGACGTTGAAGTCCCCTACCCAGAGTACATTTTGAGCCCTTGCTACCCTCAATGCTTCTTCCAAGTGGTGTTCAATATGGAAAAGCACTGATTCATCAGCCGAGGCGGGGGTGGGGGGAGCGGGGTTGCGGGGGTGGGTGGGTGGTGCAGCAGTAGGTGGTAATAGCAGGAGGTTTCCTTGCCCATGTTTGATCTGATGCCATAAGATTTCATGGGGTCCGGAGGTAATGTTGAAGACTCCCAGGATAACGCCCTCCTGACTATATACCACTGTGCTGCCACATCTGGTGGATCTGTCCTGCCAGTGGGGCAGGACATACCCAGGGATGGTGATGGTGGTGTCTGGGACTCCGGGACATTGTCTGCAAGTTGTGATTCTGTGAGTATGACTATGTCAGGCTGTTGCTTGACTAGTTTGTGGGACAGTTCTCCCAATTTTGGCACAAACCCTCAGATGTTAGTAAGGAGGACTTTGCAGGATCGACAGGGCTGGGTTTGCCATTGCCATTTCCAGTGCCTAGGTCGATGCTGGGTGGTCCTTCCAGTTTCATTCCTTATCTTAGATGTTGTAGCAGTGGCTTGCTAGGCCATTTCAGAGGGCATTTAAGAGTCGACCACATTGCTGTAGGTCTCCAATCACATGTAGGCCAGACCAGGTAAGGACGGCAGATTTCCTTCACTAAAGACATTAGTGAACCGGATGGGTTTATACAACAGTCGACAATGGTTTCACGGTCACCACTAGACTAACTTTTTAATTGAAGATTTATTAATTGAATTCAAACCCATGTTCCCAGAGCATTAGCCTGGGGCTCTGGTTGCTAGTCTAGCGACATTACCACTATGTCACCGCCTCCCCTAACCAAGAATTCTATTGACCAGTTTGAATGACATGTGTTCCAAGAGTTGAGCTCTTCTGGCATCAAACTCCTCACTGAGCCTTCTTGGTCCCTTAATGAAGCTTCTTAGGCAGCCCCTTGGGATCGACGATGACTTGCTTCCACTCTGGTACAGTGGGTTCTGAGATGTCTGATAACGTGTGATCTGCAGACTCTGCCATGAGAGGCAGGTGGTATTTGAAAGGTCAAATAGATAAGTACTTTGGAGGTTTGTGCACTCCCTCTGACGTCTCGACTTCACCTCCGCATGATGAAGCACCAACCCTGAGACATTCCAGATCAATCATTTACTCCCTAACTTCTCAAGTCTTTATTAACAAGGGACTTCACACAGATTCAGATAAAGGAGGATATCTTTATGTTCCCCCGCATGAACTGTCTCCAGACCTATTCTCATGATGACTTGAATTCTATCTTTCACAAGGAAAGATTTGTTTGCATAAGCCTTTGTGCCTTCGTTAGGATCAACCCCTTCCTTTTTGTATAATCACTCTGACTACTGACTCATTTTGAGAACACATTTCAGACAGTCTGAATCTTTTCAGAACATAGTTGAAATACACTATCTCTCATTTTTCACTTATGCATAATTGGTGCTATCAAATGAATTTCATAATTTCTGTAACAATGTGGTGAAATTTTTTTGGAAGTGTGTAAATTATTCATTCCCATTTCAAATCCTAGAATTCTAGTATTTATTAAGGAAAATAAAAAGTAAAGATGGTGTACATATAAACTTTAAAATTGGTGCAACAAATTTGACACTCAACTAATTACTTCCATATTACTGTCATTTATTTATTTGCCTGCTCAAAAGAGTCAAAAATAATTAGCAGGTTATTATATGAATATAATATTCATACAGAATTGTGAAAAGGACATTGATATTGCTGAAAAATGACATCTTACATTTCTGCT
Organism: Heterodontus francisci; assembly: GCF_036365525.1. Lineage (NCBI taxonomy): Eukaryota > Metazoa > Chordata > Chondrichthyes > Heterodontiformes > Heterodontidae > Heterodontus > Heterodontus francisci. The sequence continues at coordinate 71,883,877 of NC_090384.1, forward strand.
GCACCTTTCAGAATACAGAAGACACAATCCTTTTATAAGGCTCTCTTGCACACCACAGATTTAGATAAAACATACTTATTTATAGCTCTCTGACCAACAGAGCACAGCATAAAATATATGAGAAGACTAGATTTTATTGCTTCAAAATATTACTGAATATAGTATTCATTTTAAGAATGGTAGAGTCAGGTAATGACATGATACAATTATGTGATGATACAGTTCCTACTGGGCCCCCATGTGATTGTACGAGTAACTGACTGATGTTTTTGGAAAGCTCTTTGAAGAAGAAAGTTTGTGATACTAACATTTGAGGCCTTAAGATTGTGGGGTAGAAATTTGGCTTGGGTGGTGGTGCAAAACATGTGCGTGTTAGATTGGCCGCCCTTTCTGTGCAGCATCTGATATTTAATTTCATTGACTGCAATTTTACGCCACCACTGAGACCAATTTTTACTCCTTTGTCTTTTGTTCTGTTTTCCATAGCATTCAGAAATTCTGTTATTAGAGTTCAAGGCAGTACTTCCAGTGCTGAGTCACTGATAGTTCCTGAATGTACCTGTTTTCATGCATTTTGAGATGAAGAAAAATGGGCTGAGATAGCAAATAACAAATCTAGGCATGTATATATGAAATGTAACAACTACCAATGTATTTTTAGGATTAGAGGAAAATTGGATGGCATCACATTTTAATTCAATGTTTTAAGTACTGTGAAACTTGGGTGGACTATTCTCCCTCTAAATCAATAGAGATTTGTGTTATGTCAGTCATATATAGAGCTTTCTTTTTATTAATCGCCAGTTACCTATAGCTGTCCAGTGTATTGAATTAAAAGCAAAATACCACCGATGCTGGAAATCTGAAACAAATAGAGAAAATGCTGAAATCACTCAGCAGGTCAGGCAGCATTTCAAGAGAGGAGATAGGTTAAAATTTCATGTGTGGTTCTTTCAATCACGTGAAAAGTTACCTTTTTCATTATCTCCAGAGATGCTGCCCGACTAATTAATTTAGTGTTACTTCATGTAAACTAGTATTTGATAGCTTTTAAGTAAAGTAAAACTTCTATAGTGCAGGGTCACACCCAAAGTATTACAATATATTTATCTTCAGAAGCCAAGATGTCAGAGGGCGCGCACAAACTTCCAAAGTACTTATCTACTTGACCCCACCATGCTAACCAATGAGTGACACTCTATTATGCGTCAGCTGTGGCTGAATGGGTTACATTCTAATCTATGTCCCACTCCAGGACCTAAGTGCAGAAATCAAACTTGATGCTCTAGGAGGGTATTGAGGGTGTGCTGCACTGTTGGAGGTGTTGTCTTTCCGATGAGATGTTAAATGGAGGCCCTGTTTGCCCTCTTAGGTGAATGTAGAAGATTCCATAGTGTTTAGTTTGAAGAAAAGCAGGGCAGTTATCCCCGGTATCCGGGCCAATATTTATCCCTCAATCAGCATCACAAAAACAGATTATCTGGTCATTATCACATTGTTATCTGTGGGAGATTGCTGTGTGCAAATTGGCTGATGTGTTTTATTCTTTCATGGGAAGTGGGCGTCACTGGCAAGACCAGCATTTATTTGTGATGGAATATAGGTATAATAGGCTTAATTAGGTAGATTTTAGATATAGTTAATATATTTTAACTTTTAGAATTAAAGATTGAATAAATGGGCAGTTTTCAAGACTCACTGACATTCCCCTGTAAGGACGTAGAGTTAAAAAATGTCAAGGTTCTGTTATGAACCAGAAACAACTTTTCCGGTTGGGAAATCCATTTCAATGTTTCTGTTGCCAGGGACTTAAAACAGAAACACACACATTGAAATATCTTGTGTGACATCAGTAAGAGATAACAATAAACTTATTTATGGGGTTGTTGATGCAGACAGATCAGCTCAAAAGGTTGCTTTAAGGTACCATAAAAAAGGCAATTATAGATAATAAAACAATAAATGGAATCGACTTACAGGAACAAGAGGTCAAATAAACGTAATTATAAACATTTTGACCAGATAAATGCTCACAACTTCAAGAGCAGGGGAATTCCATTAAAACATTAAGGAGAGAGTTAGTTAATGATACTACCAAATATGGATCGTGAAAGCAAAAAAAAACACACACAGAAAGGTAACACCTCTATGCTAAGAGGTCATATTACATCTTAGAAACAGTATAAACATGAGAGGTTCTGAAGCAAAAGATTAGAGGTGTTGAATTCCTCAAACAATACTTCTCACCCCATGGTTTACTCAGGGGATTTAAGGTAAAAGTTTAAATTTTGATGGACATTCTAAGATATTTTGCTGTAACATTAGCAAGATTAAACCTTTGGATTCTATGTCAGAAATAAGATTATGTCTTACATCTCTTAGTAATATTTGATATTGTGATATATTTATCCAATTAAAAGTGTATTGTATGTTAAATTCTTTAATAAATATATAAAAGTTAATAAATCATCTAGTGTAGTATTCTGTATACAACTAGAAGAACCCCCCCTCTCTGTGTCTCTTTAGCTGGAGAGATAGATATTGAACAGAGATTCCCAGACCCTTATAATATCTGGGATATTTATGACTTAGCCATAATTATTAAAAATAGGTTATCCAAAAGATGGTAATATTCTCTGTTAGTTTTCTTTCTTTGAGGGATAGCTAGTTCAATTCTTTGGACCCAAATAAGTGTCTATAGGAATTTGTCTGGTTTGAGGTTAATTAAAGGAGATTCATAGGGATGTACTCCTGATTTGGTTTAGTCCCTATAAAGGGTTAAATTCATAAATCACTTCATATTGCCCATCCCTAATTGTCCTTGAGAAGGTGGTGGTGAGCCACCTTCCTGAACCGCTGCAGTCATGAAGGGTAGGCACACCCACAATGCTGTTAGGAAAGCAGTTCCAGGATTTTGACCCAGCGACAGTGAAGGAACAGCGATATAGTTCCAAGTCAGGATGGTGTGTGCCTTGGAGGGAAATTTGCAAGTGGTGGTGTTTCCATGCATCTGCTGCCCTTGTCCTTCTAGATGGTAGAAGTTGTGGGTTTGGAAGGTGCTGGCTAAGGAGCCTTGGTGCGTTGCTGCAGTACCTCTTGTAGATGGTACACACTGCTGCCACAGTGCGTCAGTGGTGGAGAAAGTGTATGTCTGTGGATGAGGAGCCAATCAAATGGGCAGCTTTGTCCTGGATGGTGTCGAGCTTCTTGAATGTTGTTGGAGCTGCACCCATCGAGGCAAGTGGAGACTATTCCATCACACTCCTGACTTGTGCCTTGTAGATGGTGGACAGGCTTTGGGGAGTCAGGAGGCTTGATAGTTACCACAGAATTCCTAGCCTCAGACCTGTTCTTGTAGCCACGGTAGTTATATGGCTACTTCAGTTCAGTTTCTGGTCAATGGTAACCCCCAGGATGTTGATAGTGGGGGATTCAGTGATCATAATGTCATTGAATGTCAAGGGGAGATGGTTACATTCTCTCTTGTTGGAGATGGTCATTACCCTGGCACTTGTGTGACACCAATATTACTTGCCACTTATCAGCCCAAGCATGGATATTGTCCAGGTCTTGCTGCATTTCCACATGGACTGCTTCAGTATCTGAGGAGTCACAAATGGTGCTGAACATTGTGCACTCATCAGCGAACATCCCCACTTCTGACCTCATGATTGAAGGAAGGTCATTGTTGAAGCAGCTGAAGATGGTTGGGCCTAGGACATTACCCTGAGGAACTCCTGCAGTGATGCCCTGGGACTGAGATGATTGACCTTCAACACCACAAATCCTGCGCTAGGTATGACTCTAACCAGTGGAGAATTTTCTCCCTGATTTCCATTGACCTCAGTTTTGCTTGGGCTCCTTGAGGCCATACTCAGTCAAATGCTGCCTTGGTGTCAAAGGCAGTCACTCTCACCTCACCTCCTGAGTTCAGCACTTTTGTCCATGTTTGAACCAAGTCTGTAATGAGGTCAGGCGCTGAGTGGCCCTGGCAGAACCCAAACTGAGCATCACTGAGCAGGTTATTGCGAAGCAATACATTACAATAGTAACTACACTGCAAAAGTACTTCGCGGCTGTAAAGCGCAGTGGTCATGAAAAATGCTATATAAATGCAAATCATTCTTTTTTTTAGCCAATTAATTGGTGGTTGGTTGGATCTTGGAATAAGACTCACAGAAAACAATCTATTTACAGTAAACAAAATGTATTTCCTCAGAAAACAGAATCTATTTAAAACGCAGACTACAGCAAACTGTCTACAAAGTATAATTAAAAAGACACTTTATGGGCTGAATTTTATCAGTGCGCCATACTCCGTGGCGGCTTCTGTGAAGTCGGCGGCCTTCCGACCTGGAAGCGCTGCCACAGAGCCCCAGCGATATTACGCGCGGGATCTCATTTAAATGGAGGCGGCGGAGCAGTTGCCCCCCGATGAAGTAGAGGGGGCGACCGCCACATCCCCAGCAATGGTGTCTGGCGCCACCGTGCTGGCACCATTTTTAAAGGGCTTCCTGCCCTTCAGGAGAAATTTACATTTTCTTTAAAAATCTCCATGAAGATTTGTCCACGCTTGCAACCTCCTTTCCCACCCACTCCGCCCGCCGCCCCTCCACCTCAATGCACATATAGTTAGTTCTTTGGCCTATCCCACCCAAATAAGAGAGTTGTCAGTCATGACCTCCCCCCCCCCACCTCCCCCCCGCCCCCCCGGAGTTTATTCCCTTTGACCCTAAACCCCTTCCTGCCATCCCCACAGCCAATGAAAAAGGTTTTTCCTGTTGCCCCGCCTCCCGCCCTGATAATTTGACTCCCCTCCCCCCCTACCAGTGTCTCGCCTCGGAACTCCGTATGCTAATATTCGGCGGGGCCTTCTCGGCATCGTGGGTCTTGGCGGGCCACTCCGGCAAGCATTTTACGGGCCTCCCCATCACAATCCACAACGCCAAGGGTCCGGTAAAATCCAGCCCAATGAATAAAGAAATTTGCCAAAATACAAACTTCAGTGTGGGACAGCAAAAAAAAAGATAAAATTTTAGAAGATGAATTCAGTGAATAAACACAAATTAAGCGGTAAATGTTTTTTTTTATCAAGAATCTAATGAACATTATGCAATTATCTGATGCTGCAAATAGACTATTGTCTGACTTTTTCTGGCACCTATAAGAATATAAAATATAAATACTGAAGAGTTCAATGACATTGTATGTGACTTAAGAGGTCTTAATATAAAATTTAGCATTTCTTGTATCTTTCTAAATTCTTGAAAATGACTAGCAAAGGCTTCTTTCATTTTATGTGTTCCATATTTTAAAAAATATTCTTAATTGATGTATTTGTCTTTTTTTTAATCCCTTAAGCAATGGAAAAATGTGCCCAAACAACCTCCCCTATATATTTTGCAAATTATTCCAATTTTCGCTCAAAACAGAGCACATTTTCCAAAGGTAGGAGGGCTAAGGCTCCCTATCTTTGTAGCTTTGTGTTCAGGATATTTAAATGGTTGGTGATAACAACTATGAAATAAACCTTTTGTAACCAAACAGGATCTGTTAGTTCATCAGGTTCACATTCCGTTTCACGCAAAAACATCTTAACTTCTATACATGCTACAAATTGAGCTAAAATATTTCTTCTAGATAGTCAACGTATTTTATTATGAAGAATAAGATCAGAGTATTGACTGTTTACTTAAGTTATAAATTTGCAGAAATACCTGAGACCGATAAAGGTTGAGAGCTGCAAATGTAACGTGAAGGACCAGAGCAGTACATTGCCGATCCCTGAACTAGGGAAACTAGAACTCATAACTGAAACTACAGCAACTCCTTCCCAATAAAAGCAAGGTGATTTCTCCACAGCAAAATGCAGTGAGTGCAAGATAGTTACATAAAACAAATTATCTGTGGAAGATCAGTACTGGTCACTTATAGCAGTGCCATTTCCAAGCATGATTGATGGAGGAATTTTCCAATCATCTCCATTCTGGCCTGGAATAGTGGTGTCAATCTCAGCACTTCTTTTTCTTTAGATGCTGGCTGATCTGCTGTGCATAGTCAGAAACTATTTTTGTTGTAAATGAAACTAAACATAGTCAGAAAGATTAATAATTGTTCAGGTAAGAATATAGCAATAATATAAAAGCAAAATACTGCAGATGCTGGAAATCTGAAATAAAAACAAGAAATGCTGGAAATACTCAGCAGGTCTGGCAGCATCTGTGGAGAGAAGCAGAGTTAACGTTTCAGGTCAGTGACCCTTCATCAGAATATAGCAATGTTGGAGAGCGTTGATCAGCTAGATGCTCCCAATCAAAACAATTTGTGTGAAACCAGATTTTGAGAAGAGTAGTGAAGAGCCTGCAGATTGAAAATTGCTAATAAAAGGTGGACATTGAAGATTGTGCCAAACTACAAACAAAAGGCAGGGCTGCAGAACAAAAGAAAGTATTTACATATGTAACAGAGCTTCTATCTGTTTGCTCAGATCGATTGCTTTAATTTTATCCCATGTATATCCAACAGTCATTTTGAAATGAATTCAGTGAGTAATTTCCAAATACTATTGACAGGAAGCAAATATTGCTGTTACATTGTTAATGTACTCCCTTATACAGTCATCAATGATAGCCTTATAAAAGCAATATATAGCTTGAACATTTATACAATGATTTAAATGATTTTAGATGTTCTTCAGTGATTTACAGCAAAGAATGAAAAATACACAATCATTAAACATTATTTTATTCACTCTACCCTTGAAATGCAGTATAACATCTATATTTTTATATGCTTGAAACTTCTGCAAGCAATTAACACGCATCAACAGTTTTACCAATTATTGGGGTAACATAGAGAGTAATAAGGCATGCTTTGTCTAATTCTGCTAGTTGACTTGATTACATAGCAAATGATACCCTCTGATTGATAGTTTGCTTGACACTTATCTTTTTCCATACACAAAAGCCAATGTCATACATTTGATTTAATTATTGTGAATAATGGAAGCCTATCTTGAACATGACAGATAACATGAACAAGATGCAATGCTTTGCAATCTTTAAGTGACCTATATAGCGAATTGCGGTTATTGGTCCTGATGCGCTGCTCATTTATTTTGCCTTTGCACTTTTTGATGTGAAATAATAAGAATTAAAGGTTTAACCTTAATCCCTTGCATTTATTAAAATATTTTTCACCCAAATAATAAATTACTCAAAGCATGGAAGAAGACATACAGGACTATGTTAAATCAAGACAGACACCGAAGGGAAATAGTCCAGATATCTATTTCAAATTTGTTTTCTTATGGTTTGCAAAAAGTACCATCCTTTCAAAAAATTAGATGGAAATGTTCATGGTTAAATGTGAAAGACAAGAGAAACCACAGGAAGTTCGATGTATCCTGTTGTAAATATTTCAAATATTACAACATTGTAAGATGCTACTGAACTCATGTTCAATGCAAGAGACCAATGTGAATAACACAAACGTTCAGACATTTCAGGACTTCACATAACCCTTTTTTGAGGACAAGGAACCTAACAATCAACAACAATTAGCTTTTTGCCTCTGCCTCATTGTTAATTCTATGTTGGAATGTGCCTATTATTTCGAGTGGCTTTTCAGTGAATGCTTTGTTCAATATGTGCACCTGCACAAGTTTAAATGACTGCATCAGCTAAGAGACCCAAAATAATGACTATAATCAGGATGGCTGCATTATTAATGGTGTATCCTAACAATGATAAGGTTAAATGTTGCATTTGAAGATAAAATCAATGGCTTTCATGATAACCATGGTAGAGTATTTAATGCAGCATCTACTTTAACAAACTCTACTGCCTGTTGATGGAAAGGTTCCTATCCCTCAGATTTAAACTTTGCATCTATAATACAGGTGTACTCTCCCATAGTAGTGAAGCTTGAACAAGACAAGGAATATCCAAGTTTTCCGTACATAATCTCCAGAATATATTGGTCATCCTAAAAAGGTGAAATCCAACAATGAAGTTATACCAACAATGATGCTATAGATGTAAACTTGCACACAATGGGCTGGTGAGGCCGTTTGGAGTGGGAATTGAGGTGTGGGATGCTGCAAAATAATGTCGGACGCATCTGCCTGGAAATCAGATGGCATGACGTCAGTTCTGGATTTAGTCAGCAGCGGGAAAACTCCAAGGGGGCCTTGTCGCCCTGACACAATGGGAGTGTATATTAAATTGCTGAAAATCAACAGGCACTTAGAGAGGTTTGAGTTAATTAAGGATAGACAGCAATGATTTGTAAAAGGCAGATCATGCTTGTCCAATGTAATTGAATTTTTTGATCTAGTAACAGAGAAGGTTGATGAAAAGAATGTGATGGATGTTTGTTTATATGGATTTTAAGAAAACATTTGATAAGGTGCCACTTAAAAGGCTGGTTAAAAGAATTGAGGTTCATGGAATAGGAGGGTCAGTGTTCAATTGGATAAAAAAAATTTGTCTTAAGAGCAGAAAACAGTGAGTCCTTTTAAATGGTTGTTTTTCAGTCTGCAGGTCGGCAGACAGTGGTGTTCCCCAAGGGTCAGTGCTGGGACCACTGCTTTTTTAATTAAATATAAATGACTTGAATCTTGGAATACAAAGTAGAATTTAAAATTTTACCAATGATACCAAACTTGGATATGTGGTAAACAGCGAGGATGATGTAAACTGCCTGCAACAGGACATAGGCTAGCAGAATGGGCAGAATGGGCAGAAAGGTGGCAGATGGAATTTAATACTGACACGTGTGAGGTGATACTTTTTGGCAGAAGGAATAGGGAGAGGCAATATATGCTTAATGGCACAGTTCTAAACAGTGTGCAGGAACAGAGGGACCTGGGGGTGCATGTGCATCGATCTTTGAAGGTGGCAGGACATATTGAGAGAGTGGTTAGTGAAGCATATGGGATCTTGGGCTTGATAAAAAAAGCCATAGAGTATAAAAGTAGGGAAGTTATTCTGAACCTTTATAAAGCTCTGGTTTAGCCCCAACTGGAGTATTGCATCCAGTTCTGTTCACCACACTTCAGGAAGGATGTGAGGGCCCTTGAGAGGCTCCAGAGGAAATTTACCAGAATGGTTCCAGGGATGTGGGAATTTTAGTTTCAAGGTTAGGTTTGAAAAGCTGGATTAGTTTTTTTTGAACAAAGGAGATTGAGGAAAGATTTAATACAAGTTTACAAGGTTATGACAGGCTCAGATAAGTTAGACAAGGAGAAACTGTTCCTATTAACTAATGGTACAAGAACTAGGAGACACAGATTAAAGGTTTTGGGCAAGAGATGCAGGGGGAACATGAGGAAGAGCTTTTTATGCAGCGGTTGGTAATGACCTCTGCCCACAAGCGTGGTGGAAGCAGAGAAAATCAATGACTTCAAGAGGAAGTTGGATGGCCACTTGATTGAAATAGACTTGCAGGACTTTGGGGATCGAGCGGTGGACTGGGACTCACTGGATAGCTCTGCGGAGAGCTGGTATGGATTCAATGGGCTGAATGGCCTCCTTCTGTGCCACAAATGACTCTATAACTCTATGACTTCACTCGCCTGATTCCATTCCTACCTATCCAGTCACAGCCAGAGAATTACCTTCAATGCTCTCTTTCTGCTTCTGCACCATTACCTCTGGTTTCTCCTAAGGATCTATCCCTGGCCTCTTCCTATTTCTCATCTACATTCTGCACCTCGGCATTATCATCCAAAAACACAGCATCAGTTTCCACATGTATGCTGACAATACTTAGCTCTATCTCAGCACCACCTCTCTTGATCCCTCCACTGTCTCTCAATTGTCAGACAATTCTAACATCCAGTGCTGGATGAGCAGAAATTTCCTCCAACTAAATGTTGCGAAGACTGAAGCCATTGTCTTCGGTCCCTGGCACAAACCTTGTTCCCTTGGCTCCACTCCATCCCTCTCCATGACAACCGTCTGAGGCTCAACCAGACAGGTCACAACCTTGGTGTTATATCTGACCCCAAGATGAGCTACTACTACATATTCACACAATTTTTAAGACCGCCTATTTTTACCTCTGTAACATCAACTGACTCTGCCTAACTCTGATAAAAGGTTATTAACCTGAAATGTAAACACTGTTTCTCTTTTTGCTGGTGCTGCTTGACCTGCTGAGTATTTCCAGCATTTTCTGTTTTTATTTTAGATTTCTGTATCTGCATTATTTTGCTTTTGTCTCCACTTCTCTACCTCTCTTTCTTCCTTTAAGATACTGCTTAAAACCTACCTTTTTGACCGAGATTTTTGTTATCTGACCTAATATCTCCTTAAGTGGCTTGATGTCAAATATTATTTGGTAACTCTTGCAAAGTTTCTTGGGATGTTCTATAACATTAAGGAGCTATGCAATGCAAGTTGTTGTTGTTATATTTGTAGTAAAGTGGGGGCAAGATTCACAAGGTGGGACTGAAGGACTGCAATTGGACAGTGGCAGTTTGGATGGTGATGCTAAGGATTGTGGAACTGTTGGTGTATTGGTGGTGGGATGGAAGATCAAGTGACGTGCTCTTGAATGAGCTTCTCAGTGAGAGCTCAGGCAGCTTGGGGCACTGGTGGTCTATATTACTCCTGCTCTTCCTCCACTGCACTCCTCCTGCTGTACTTTTTGCCGCCCAGGGTTGGTTTCTCATGATGGCAAAGTTATGGAACAAGCAACAGATGACCACAATTCTGGCTGCCTGCTCAGGGGTGTACTGCTAAGTTCCTCCAGAATGGTCCAGGCAGCGGAAGTGTTACTTGAGTATGACGATCGTTTAACCATGTTTCTTGTGGTGGCAGGGCTCATGCTGTAAGCCAGCTCTGTAGTTGTGCCTGGGTTTCAGACAGGATTCATGAACCATGTCCAGAGGGTATATTCCCAGTAGCTGTAACTTGATGACCTGGTTGGACTACAACCTGGGCATACCAAAATCAGTAAAACGGTCCTCCAAGAAGTGCAGAACTGGAATTTAAATACATTATTCATTACTTGAAATAATTCTGGCATGTGTTCAGAAGCCTGATCCAATATGGCAGATGGCGCACTTCTGGCATCACTTACTGCCTGCCATATTGGAGGCTTAGGCACCCGTTTAATGCCTGTAAAATGGGTGTTGCATGATCATATTTATAGGTCATTGTTTCGGCAATAAGGTTTAGTTCCCTTTAAATTGTTGCAATTGTAGTTTAGTCCCTTTAAAATAGACTTCATTAGCTTATGTGAGATAACGGGGAGGAAGCCATGCTAAATTCATAATCTTTAATGTTCAGAAGTGTTCTGTTGGATACTGATTAATTGACACTGTAGGCAATTTTGCAAATGTGCAGTAATCCATACTGAAAAACATAAGACACAACATCAGTTTGCAGTCATTGCGAGCTGTCAGTTATAAATACTGTTGATTTTGTACCTTAAATGTTTTTACATTGGAATATGTCCAGTGATATTAAATTAATAAGAGCATACAATGTGAACGGCTGAAGGCTACTATCTACAGGCATAGATTTGTGACTAGAAAATACAAAATCCAAGCTCAGACATGGTCAGATTATATAAACCAGAAAGTACATTCATTGCATTTCTTTTATTATTCACGAAATTGATGATTCATGGAATAATTACATTTATAGAACTATACCAAAAAGGAAGAACCTTTCTACTCTATGTGTGATTGAAACATGTAAAGGGGTGATTTTTGTGGTGCCTCCACCCTAATTGAACTTCAAAATTTACATGGGACACAGAATTGCCAAATTATTGCTGGTTATCTGCTGATTCCAATTTTTGGATTGATCTTGCTTTAGGTGGCCAGAGCTCCTACGAGAAAAGGTATAGGGGGTTGCTAATGAACTTTTGCAAATTGAGTTCAAATGACATTGTCAAGACCCCTAATGCCATTTTCATTTAATGATCTCATTGCGACCAGTGCTGATCCCACACACAAACCATGGCTGATACAAAGGATTTTGATAGAGTAGATAGGGAGAAACTGTTTCCATTGGCAGGAGGGTCCATAACCTGAAGACACAGATTAAAGATAATTGGCAAAAAGGCCACGGGTGGGGGAGATGAGTGTTCAAGGACTGGAACCCACTCACAGACTCTGACCAGCATCAAATGGTGCAGTCTGGAAACCCAGCAACAGAACAACTATGCCTCGTCTTCACTTCTGCTCTCCAGAAAACTGCCAGCACCACAATGAGCTAGAACAAACAGGTATCTACATGAGACCAAGTACTCTTCCCCCAACAAGTCGTCAACCTGGAGCCCCAAGCCTTCAGACATGGAGGATAAGGAGAGGCAAAGGACACGCAATGTCCTGAGAAGGCAGAGGAGGAATGAGCTGAACCATTGCCTGTTGGATCTACGAGATGAGGTGCCACAGCTTTCCAAAAATGACAAGGCCTCAAAAGTGATCATTTTGAGAAAAGGAGCAGAGTATGTTAGCAGGCTGAAGGCAGAGCAACAGAAACTGAATTCAGAGAGGGAGAAACTACAGCCAGAAACAGCAAGTGACCTGAAGGCACTGTGGAGCGTCATTATGGAAGGCTGGCCTGGTATGATAACAGAGGTGCCAGAAACCCTCAGATGCTTCTGGCCTTACAGAGATGAACTCAGTATCTCTAGAGGCATCACCTTCAAGGAAAAACAAGTGATTGTGCCCAAAGTTCTCCGAGAGGACATCCTGGGCTAGATTTTAAGAGCCCACCACCAATCTCGGAGGCGACCTCAGAAAATGGCGGGAAACACGCCAAAGAGCTGCTGCAATCTTAAGTGCTGCAGCTCATTTAAATAGCTAGCACTGCCCGCCCCATCTAATCTCATGGAGGGAGTGGGCTGTCCATCCCCGGCAATGGCGTCAGCTGCCTGTGTGCAGGTACTGGTGCCATTTTTAAAGGGCAGCCAGCCCTACCACCCAATTAAAATTTTGAAAGTCCTATCCCCTAAAATTAAATAAATAATTTTCTAAAACCCCTTTTCCACCCCCCCCCCCAATAACAATTACAAAAACTATTCGCTCTTTCCCCCAAAAAACACTTAACCTTTTACATCTGACGTTTTCGCCCTAAACTGTACAAAGTTTAAGGTTCAACCCTTCCCATCATCCCCTACACCCATTACGTATATTTGATCCACTACTCACACAGCCCCTGCACTGACAAATTTACCTCCTACCCCCTCCCCACCAGTGTGGCGCCGCATTTCCCCCAATGGGGATCTGAAGGCATGAGAGTGCCAGCCACTGTGCCAAAGATCAGGCCCTCAAGATCTCAGGTAGGTCCATGTAGATTTATTAATTTTATTCATTTGAATATTTAAATTATGATTCCATTGTCCAGTGGCGGGGGGGGCCACCATGGATTCTTGCCCCCGCCGGGAGGATCGGGCCGGGCCCTCCTGGCGTCGATGTCCGTGGCGGGCCAAATCCGGAGCCATGTTCAGGCGCACCCCCACCCCCCCGCCAAGGAACCCGACAGCTGGGGGAGAGCAAAGTCCAACCCTTGTCACAACTTCACCAAGGCCACATGGGCATTGAGCGAACAAGGCGACTGGCACGAGACACCGTTTATTGGCCAGGGGTCAATAATGACATTGAAAGGTTCGTGAGGATGTGTTTTTTTTATTCATTCATGGGATGTGGGCGTCGCTGGCCAAGCCAGCATTTATTGCCCATCCCTAATTACCTTTGAGAAGGTGGTGGTGGTGAGCTGCCTTCTTGAACCGCTACAGTCCATGTGGGGTAGGTACAACATCAGTGCTGTTAGGAAGGGAGTTCCAGGATTTTGATCCAGCGACAGTGAAGGAATGGCGATATAGTTCCAAGTCAGGATGGTGTGTGACTTGGAGGGGAATGTGCAGATAGTGGTGTTCCCATGCATTTGCCACCCTTGTCCTTCTAGTTGGTAGAGGTCACGGGTATGGAAGCTGCTGTCTAAGGAGCCTTGGTGAGTTGCTGCAGTGCATCTTGTAGATGGTACACACTGCTGCCACTGGTGCATTGGTAGTGGAGGGAGTGACTGTTTGTAGATGGGGTGCCAATCAAATGGGCTGCCTTGTCCTGTATGGTGTCGAGCTTCTTGAGTGTTGTTGGAGCTGCACCCATTCAGGCAGGTGGAGAGTATTCCATCACACTGCTGACTTGTGCCTTGTAGATGGTGGACAGGCTTTGGGGAGTCAGGAGGTGAGTTACTCGCTGCAGGATTCCAAGCCTCAGACCTGCTCTTGTAGCCACGGTATTTATATGGCTACTTCAGTTCAGTTCTGGTCAATGGTAGCCATCAGGATGTTGATAGTGGGGGATTCAGCGATGGTAATGCCATTGAATATCAAGGAGAGATGGTGAGATTCTCTCTTGTTGGAGTTGGTTATTGCCTGGCACTTGTGTGGCGCGAATGTTACTTGCCACTTATCAGCCCAAGCCTGGATATTGTCCAAGTTTTGCTGCATTTCTACACGGACTGCTTCAGTATCTGAGGAGTCACGAATGATGCTGAACATTGTGCAATCATCAGCGAACATCCCTACTTCTGACCTTATGATTGAGGAAGGCCATTGATGAAACAGCTGTAGATGGCTGAGCCTAGGACACTACCCTGAAGAACTCCTGCAGTGATGTCCTGGAGCTCAGATGATTGACCTCAACAACCACAACCATCTTCCTTTGCGCTAGGTATGACTCCAACCAGCAGAGGGTTTTCCCCCTGATTCCCATTGACTTCAGTTTTGCTAGGGCTCCTTGATGCCATACTCAGTCAAATGCTGCCTTGATGTCAAGGGCAGTCACTCTCACCTCACCTCTTGAGTTCAGCTCTTTTGTCCATGTTTGAACCAAGGCTGTAATGAGGTCAGGAGCTGAGTGGCCCTGGCGGAACCCAAACTGAGCGTCACTGAGCAGGTTATTGCTAAGCAAGTGCTGCTTGATCGCACTGTTGGTGCCACCTTCCATCACTTTACTGATGATTGAGAGTAGGCTGATTGGGCGGTATATGGCCGGGTTGGACTTGACCTGCTTTTTGTGTACAGGACATTCCTGGGCAATTTTCCACATTGCAGGGTAGATGCCAGTATTGTAGCTGTACTGAAACAGCTTGGCGAGGGGCGCGGAGCACAAGTTTTTCAGCACTATTGCCAGAATATTGTCAGGGCCCATGGCCTTTACAGTATCCAGTGCCTTCAGTCGTTTCTTGATATCATGCGGAGTGAATCGAATTGGCTGAAGTTTGGCATCTGTGATGCTGGGGACTTCAGGAAGAGGCCGAGATGGATCATCAACTTGGCACTTCAGGCTGAAGATTGTTGCAAATGCTTCAGCCTTATCTTTCGCACTGATGTGCTGGGCTTCCCCATCATTGAGGATGGGGATATTTGTGGAGCCACCTCCTCCAGTCAGTTGTTTAATTGTCCACCACCATTCACGGCTGGATGTGGCAGGATTGCAGAGCTTAGATCTGATCCATTGGTTATGGGATCGCTTAGCTCTGTCGATCGCATGCTGCTTAGGCAGTTTGGCACGCAGATAGTCCTGTGTTGTAGCTTCATCAGGTTGACACCTCATTTTGAGGTATGCTTGGTGCTGCCCCTGGCATGCCCTCCTGCACTCTTCATTGAACCAGGGTTGTTCTCCTGGCTTGATGGTAATGGTAGAGTGGGGGATATGCCAGGCCATGAGGTTACAGATTGTAGTTGAGTACAATTCTGCTGCTGCTGTTGGCCCACAGTGCCTCATAGATGCCCAGTTTTGCATTGTTAGATCTGTTCAAAATCTATCCCATTTAGCACGATGGTAGTGCCACATAACACGAAGGAGGGTATCCTCAATGTAAAGGCGGGACTTTGTCTCATTAACGACTGTGCGGTGGTCACTCCTACCAATACTGTCATGGACAGATGCATCTGCGGCAGGCAGATTGGTGAGGACGAGGTCAAGTATGTTTTCCCCTCTTGTTGGTTCCCTCACCACTGCCGCATACCCAGTCTAGCAGATATATCCTTCAGGACTCGGCTGGCTCGGTCAGTAGTGGTGCTACTGAGCCACTCTTGGTGATGGACATTGAAGTCCCCCACCCAGAGTACAGTCTGTGCCCTTGCCACCCTCAGTGCTTCCTCCATGTGCTGTTCAACATAGAGGAGTACTGACTCATCAGCTGAGGGAGGGCGGTAGGTGGTAATCAGCAGGAGGTTTCCTTGTCCCTGTTTGACCTGATGCCATGAAACTTCATGGGGTCCATAGTTGATGCTGAGGACTCCCAGGACAACTCCCTCTCTACTGTATACCACTATGCTGCCACCTCTGCTGGTCTGTCCTGCCGGTGTGGACAGGACATACCCGGGGATGGTGATGGCAGTGTCTGGGACATTGTGAGGCATGCCAGAGCCACTAGCCACAACAACGCAAAGAACCTCGACACCCTCATGAGATTTTGTCAGTCCCTTGATCCAAAATAGCCACTGATCTATTTTCCATTAATGAGAAGACTTTATCGTCGTTACTGACTATTTCTCCAAATTTCCAATTGTCAGACAGGTAAAAGATACTTCAAGCACAGTTGTCGTAGACACATTATGTTCAGTCTATTTGGTGCACCTGAAGAAATCATTTCTGACAATGGGCCACAGTATATGGGCAAACCTTTCAGGGATATGTGCGCCAAATGGCATGTAAACCATGTTACGTCCTCACCACATTGCCCTGGGTCTAATGGTCTCACCGAGTGAATGGTCTGCACAGTCAAAGCACTTATCCTAAAGTGTATGGCAACAAAACAAGATCTTCATGTTGCCATGCTCCACCTCAGAGCTAAACATATGGATATGGACTTACTGTCACCAGCAGAGTTCATGATTGGCAGACAAGTGCAGACGGCTCTGCCAAGCCATCAACTGTTCAAATTCTCTGAGGTGCAGGAGACACTGCTCGAGAAACAGGGGAGAATGAAGATGGTGCATGACCGACACACAGGAGTGGAACTTCAGCAGTTACATGTAGGACAAAAGGTCAGGGTTATACACCCCACAATGAAAACATGGTTGCCTGCAGAGGTGTCCAGAGTGGGTGGTGAGCCTAGGTCCTACGAGATTGCAACATCTAGTGGAACGGTGTTGAGAAGGAACCAAAGCCAACTGAGAGAGGTGCCAGTACTCCAGGGCATGCTCCGATGGTGGGGGGGTGTGACAGATCAACAGGATGGCCGCCAATGCATTGACAACATGCCTACAAACCCAGGACAGCCAAGGGTGAAATCGATATCCCCAGAAGGTTATACCACAACTAGATCTAGAAGAGTTGTCAAACCACCAAAACAATTAATGGACTCTTAAGCCTCTACATTTGTAAATTTCACAATCTCTATTTATGTGCAAATAATTTTGAGGTTATCTAATTTTATGTATTCTTTCTATTAGCATACAAGACTTATCTTTGGAAAGAAGGGAAATGTCATGAGATTGCCTTTAAGAGTGATGTCCCTTTAAGATCTTAGTATGCTAATGAGCTATATGCCAGGATGCAGTCACGTGACTGGTGTCACGAATAGACACGAACCCCCTGTAAATTGTGTTTTGTGCATTTGAGTATGAATGTAAAGTGCCATTTTACACAGTATGTTTTAAATTTTACTTTTATGTTCTGATTGTCAAAATGGAGGAGAGAGATCATGTGGTTCAGTTTGTCCATGAGCCACACGATCCAATCTGCCTGAATTTGAAACTGTAACAGTTGAAAGTATAGCTTGTTCATTTACACAGCTGCCTTGTGCTGCCTACACACTCTTCTCCCTAAGATTTCCCTGCAAGAGGCCACAGCCTGCCTGGAGCTGCATAGACTTCTCTCTAAGGCATTTTCAACAAGAAAAATGCAAAATGAGCCACACTTTGACAAATCCAGCAAGAAAAATCAACAAGAAGACAAGCTGCAAAAACAGCAGGAAAGTCTGATTTCTACCAGTTTCCTTTTTGGCCAAAAGAAGGTGACTTCAGCCAAATCGAGCTTCCTCCATTTACCTTTGAGAGTGCAAAGAAGAAATTTGTAAGAGAAGAGATGTTTCCAACAGCTGCTCCCCTATTCGGCATTTCTAATTAGTGATCTCCAATTTATGGACTTTTTCTGCCACTTTAACGGACATTGGTTTTAACTGAAATTCATGGTAGTTTAAGTTTCTATTTAGCCTTTTTTATACCTTTAACCTTTCCCTGAATATTTGTAAGCATGTGTGGCGAAGTTAAACCCCTTCCCGAGTTTAAGAGTGTGTTAATAAACCCTACTTCTTTGTTTTAACTTTAAAAACCGTGTTGTTGATGTGGTCATTTATTATTAGGATTGAAGGGAGGGAAAGAAGTTCAATCACTCATCTATTTACG
This sequence comes from Heterodontus francisci, assembly GCF_036365525.1. Taxonomy (NCBI): domain Eukaryota; kingdom Metazoa; phylum Chordata; class Chondrichthyes; order Heterodontiformes; family Heterodontidae; genus Heterodontus; species Heterodontus francisci. The sequence goes on from NC_090384.1 coordinate 71,902,261, forward strand.
AACAGGTGGTTGGAAAAGCAGGGAAATTTGTTCAGAGAAAGAAAATATTAACTCCCTGTTCATAACACTACTTGCCAGATTCACACTGGAACTATAACACCCTAGAGGCAAGTCATGTAAGTAGATAGCTCTACACTGTATATACTTGTTAGCTGTTTAATAAACCTCTTTGAGACCTTCAATCAACTGGACATCGCGCATCTTATTTATGTTGCATCAGACAACATATAAAGCTTCTCATTTCCATGAGGAGAATTTTTTTTTAATACAGTGAGTTTTTATGATCTGGAATGCACTGCCTGAAAATGTGATGGAAGCAGATTCAACAGTAACTTTCAAAAGGGAATTGGATATAAAGAAGATATTTGCAGGGTTACGTCAAAGAGCAAAGGAGTGGAACTAATTGGATAGCTCTTTCAAAGAGTCATCACAGATACAATGGGCCAAATGTCCTCCTTCTATGGTATATGGTTCTATGATTCTATTCAAGAGGTTGCCGTTTCCACTGATTTTAAAGGGATCCTCAGGGGCTGCCAAGTAAATTGCTGGAGTCTTTTGGGAGATATTTTGCTTATTACATTTTTTTCACTACTTAGACCATTTGAAAGTATTTGTGCTGGCTGTAAAATGTTCTAAACTATCATGAGCTTCTACCAAGTCAACCTTATTTTTCATGGGGTTCTTTTGGCAATTCGACTCTGGCAAAAGGAGATAGAAGAGCAGCAGGAGGAATCAGCAATCGAGCTGCAGCTGCAGAGAGAGCAAGTAGAAGGATGGGTGCCTGTGGGAATCCTTACCTTTTCAACAGAGTGCATAGACCCAGGATAACCTACACTGTGTTGTACAGTGCATAAGAAGGTAACATTTCTCAAGGGAGGCTGTCATAACTAGTACAACATTTCTTGTTGCAACCAAGGTCACGACGGATCTGCACCTCAGTTTGGGATCTATAGGGACCAATCTGGCCCAGCTCGCTTTCAGAGTGGGCTTGAGTCAAGGAGGTCCAAATGCACAGTTATCTTGAGAAATGGCATTACTGCCTCTTTCATGGCTGCGCCTCAGCACTGCCACTAACGTGTGGGAGAGCAGACTGCAGGATGTTTGTGATCCGACTGATGACCCTATCCATTTGGTCTCGCATACTATCCGAGGCAGAGGAAATAGTGAGCCCACAGCCTCCATGGTCTTAGTATGAGCATCACTGAGAGATGCTACTACTGGTGGACACAGCCCTGCAGGGAGCGGACAGCTGCAGCATCCATTGAGGTGATCACATGCTCCATGATTGGCTGCAGTGAGTGCCAGAACCCCAGGCAATTTGGCAATGACTGCTTATACATTGTCCCCTGTGTAGTGAAAGTTTCCTGGCGTGCAGTCCAATGCATTGAGCAATCACTGGTGCACTTTTTTTTTTCAAGGCTGTGTCCCTAATGTATACAATCTTGTTCCCCTTCACATGGGGACATGAGTTGGCTCTGTGGTGAATGTTTCTTGGACCGGTCTTTCCATTTGAACTTGCTCTTGCTAACTTGTGATCAATGAATCACCCAGTGCAGAACCCATTAACACTTTGCTTGGATAGATAGGGTGCAGATTTCTGTGCTAGTATAGAGAGTGACAGTGCATCTTCAAGATGTTCTCCCCCTTGGTCTGTGCAGCTGCAAGGCCCAATTGGCTGATGGATCTCGAGTAGCAGGCAATGTAATTGACAGTATTGACAGGCAGAGAGATCTGGGCGTACAGGTCCACAGGTCACTGAAAGTGGCAACGCAGGTGAATAAGGTAGTCAAGAAGGCATACGGCATGCTTGCCTTCATTGGTCGGGGCATAGAGTATAAAAATTGGCAAGTCATGTTGCAGCTGTACAGAACCTTAGTTAGGCCACACTTAGAATATTGCATGCAATTCTGGTCGCCACACTACCAGAAGGACGTGGAGGCTTTGGAGAGGGTACAGAAGAGGTTTACCAGGATGTTGCCTGGTCTGGAGGGCATTAGCTATGAGGAGAGGTTGGATAAACTCGGATTGTTTTCACTGGAACGACAGAGGTGGAGGGGCAAAGTTTACAAAGTTATGAGCGGCATGGACAGAGTGGATAGTCAGAAGCTTTTTTCCAGGGTGGAAGAGTCAGTTACTAGGGGACATAGGTTTAAGGTGCGAGGGGCAAAGTTTAGAGGGGATGTGCGAGGCAAGTTTTTTTACACAGAAGGTGGTGAGTGCCTGGAACTTGCTGCCGGGGGAGGTGGTGGAAGCAGATATGATAGCAACGTTTAAGAGGCATCTTGACAAATACATGAATAGGATGCCAATAGAGGGATACGGTCCCCGGAAGTGCAGAAGGTTTTAGTTTAGGTAGGCATCAAGATCGACGCAGGCTTGGAGGGCCGAATGGCCTGTTCGTGTGCTGTACTGTTCTTTGTTCTTTGTTCTAATGCACAAGCAGGTCATCATGCAGAGTGTGTGAGTGAGAGAGTGAGTTAAATTGAAAGAGAAAAGGAAGGGAAGATGCCCAAACACCTTGTTGTACATCGCCTCCAGCCTTGTCATCTCTAATACAGTCAGCACTCTCTCTGCAAATGATATTGATGGCAGCCTCTTTCATTGGTGACCAGATTTGTAAAGACACAAGAAATCTTTTTATTCTGGTGCTCTTTCATCTATTGTGTGACAGCATCTCTGCCTAGAAGTGTGGAAGTAGGCTAGCCTATGTGTTTTGGTGAGATTTGCAAGGTATCTGAGCTAAGTTAGCATAGTGTGCATGATGACAGGAAGAAGCAGCGATTCTGACCAAGAGAGGAAAGTAGTTATGGGAGCAGTCACAGGTATTGAGGGAGTGAGTGAAAGTAGTAGGCAATGCAATGAAGTGGCTCATTATGATTGGATAAGAGGTGGGGGAATGGGTGGTGGTGGTGGGAAGGATTGATAGTCCTGTAGCTACAGTAGGGTGCTGTAGGACTGTTCAGAGAGTAATAGAGGTGTAAGGGAAGTATTATCTTGGCAGTCCTGGTGAGGTCATTATGTTTCGTCCAGCTCTTCAGCCTGGGAACAATGCTTGTTGCATTTACATACTTTGCCGCTTCGCCATTGCTGCTGAGAAATTTTTGTGGGCATCCTTTTCCCATTTGAGAGGATCAGAGTCTCCTTGCTAACTTGATCCATGAGTATCTGTAACCCTGCAGCAGAGAATCTTGGGACCTTAATTGAAGTCATGCTACCTGCTGCTCTGAAAAATTATTGTCCACTATCAGTCATTGGTAAGAGCAGGTCTAAACATAGATTCAAGCAAAATTGGGCAGGCAGCCTCCTGTTCCAATTGTTGTAATGGATGCAGATTTAGATATGCTTGAGGTCACACCTTAGCTTAGTAATACCACCGCCCCACATCTCCCAACTTCCTCTTCCCTGCTCAGCTAATATCAAAGTTCAAGGATTAATTCTATTGTGCTTTGCAGATCATGAAAACAAAATATACCAAATGATTTTCTGTGGCATTCCTTACATATTGTCTGCAGATGTAAGTTTAGCATGGTCTCTTCTAGGGTGGAACGGGATTTTCATATGAACATACAAAAGAGATGGATACTAAAAGACCAACTGGTCAACCAACCTGCCCCAACCAGACAGACTCCGAACTATGAGCACCATCAATCCTTCCACTAATCACACTGTCTCTTGGGAAAGGCAAAAAAAAAGAAAAGGAAAAATCACTGGAAAATACCTTTTTGATCCCCTAAGGGCAATGAAGCAAGCTACAGGAGATTTCAGTAACTTTAAAATCCTCATTGTCTACCACCAGAGCTCCTTCCCAACTTAGCTACACTCTTTTTTTTCTCCCTCACCAACTGCACAGAGCAACATCTCATCCTTGGTGATTTCAATCGCCATCTCAGCTCCTATTGTTATGTCACCTCTGAATTCACTGCCTTCCTGTTCTTCCTAAACCTCTCCCTCCATATAAGCTTGGCTAGGTATCTGCTATGGCTTAGTGGTAGCATGCGCTTCTCAATGTCGTGGGTTCATAATCTACTCCTGAGACTTGAGCATATAATTTAGGCAATACTTTGGTGCAGTACGGAGACACTATTGAAGAATCAGTGGTGCCTGTCTTCCAGATAAGACAGTAAACTAAGATGTTGTCTGCTCTGTCAGGTGGATGCAAAAGATCCCATGATGCTATTTGAAAAAAAACAGGGAAATTATCCTGGCCAACACTTATGCCTCAACTAGGACGACTAAAACAGATCTTCTGGTTATGTATGTTATTGCTATATGATGATACATTCAGTTGGGTTAATAGTTGAACTAGATACAAAACTTAAGTGTGCACACCTTGAAAATGGGGAATAATAATAAATAGTTTTGGAGTAATTCACACAAGGAACAGGAGGGGCAATCCATTTAGTCCAGGCAATAATGCATAGCTTATGACATTTGTAGGTAAACATGCCTCCCCAATGCTCTCTGATAAACTCCAGCCAGTTACCAGCTCATTCTCGTCTATTGGCTATAACTGTGCCAGCTCTTTGGCGAACTTCTTCTTTGGCTTCCTTGTCTCGGGAGACAATGGGTAAGCGCCTAGAGGTTGTCAGTGGTTTGTGAAGCAGCGCCTGGAGTGGCTATAAAGGCTAATTCTAGAGTGACAGACTATTCCACAGGTGCTACAGATAAGATTGGTTGTTGGGGCTGTTACACAATTGGCTCTTCCCTTGCACTTCTGTCTTTTTTCCTGCCAACTGCTCAGTCTCTTCGAATCGCCACACTTTAGCCCTGCCTTTATGGCTGCCCGCCAGCTCTAGCGAACGCTGGCAACTGACTCCCACGACTTGTGATGAATGTCACAGGACTTCATGTCGCGTTTGCAGACGTCTTTAAAGCGGAGACATGGACAGCCGGTGGGTCTGATACCAGTGACGAGCTCGCTATACAATGTGTCCTTGGGGATCCTGCCATCTTCCATGAGGCTCACATGGCCAAGCCATCTCAAGTGCCACTGGCTCAGTAGGGTGTATATGCTGAGGATGTTGGCCACCTCGAGGACTTCTGTGTTGGAGATATGGTCCTGCCACCTGATGCCAAGGATTCTCCGGAAGCAGCGAAGTTGGAATGAATTGAGACATCGCTCTTGGCTGACATACGTTGTCCAGGCCTTGCTGCCGTAGAGCAAAGTACTGAGGACACAGGCTTGATACACTCGGACTTTTGTGTTCCGTGTAAGTGTGCCATTTTCCCACACTCTCTTGGCCAGTCTGATAGCAGTGGAGGCCTTTTCCATGCGCTTGTTAATTTCTAACTACATATAGTATTTCAGTACAATAAACATACATCATACCTTGGATGCTTATAAATGCATTTACATGCATTTAGTCATCTGATTTTATTAAATTTTAGTCAAGGTCACAGACAATTTCATATAGACATTTCTACTTTGTACAAACCCACAAATTATAGACATCTATTTAAGATGAGAATGACATGTTTATGGATGAAGGTGACATAGCTTCAAGATTCTTCGTATTAATTTGACAGTGCCTGAGGACAATTGTGAATGACATTTTGGATGTGACAATAATTCATCCTACCAGATGTTTATTACAAAGTGCTTACTTAGCCTTGGTGTCAGCCTCTGCTTAGTGGTAACACTCTCATTTCTGAGTCAACAGTTCACGGATTCAAGTCTCACACTAGAGATTTGAGCATGCAATCTAGGCTAGCACATCAGTGTAGTATTGAGAGAGTGCTGCATTATCAGACATGTTATTGGATCAGATATTAAACTGAGGCCCCAGCTGCCTCGCAGGATGTATTAGATCCCACAGCACTATTCGAAGAAGCTCTAGAGAGTTCACCTGGTGTCATGTCAATATTTATCCTCCTACTAACATCAAAAAACAGATGGCCTGATTATTTATTTCATTACTGTTTTGCTGTTTGTGGAACTTGCTATAAGCAAATTGGTTGCTGCATTTTCTACATTACACTACACTTCAAAAATACTTAATTGCCTGAAGAGCTTTGGGACATCCTTACTCTGTGACTGGTGCTATATAAATGAAACTTATTTATATTAGTCCAATTGTCATAAGCTACTTTGTCATCACCCTGAACACACCCTAAGATCAAAGCAGGTTAGTACAATTATCAGGCCAAATTGTGGAACTTTACAAGCAGGACAATTGACTGAACACAACTTAAGTAAAATATTTTTATGAAGCATCTATTTAACTTATGAAGGCAGCTTAACATGAGAAATTATGGTCAGTGATTTAAGAGGATAGTACAGCAGAAGCTCACAATTTACAGAACTATACATAATCAAAATAAATCTAAAACATAGATTTTTTTGGAATGGCAAGATCTTAAAGATTTTCTGAAACATTTGCAGATTTAGGTGCTCTGTTAATGACAATTGAGCTCTGTAATTAAAAAGCAATAGAAATGGAGGAACATTTACCAAAATTAGTCCTAACAGCTAAATGTTCGTAATTTATACTGGAAAATAGCCTTGTATGAATAATGAAATGTTGTTAGTAGCTGAGATAATCTAGTGGATAATTAGGAAGGACCAGGTTATTGATGAACTCATATCAATATGCTGAGCTGAAACCTGCTTTTACCAATGAGTAGAAATAATTTCTCAAATTTCCCTGTTAACAGGGAAAATGGAAAGAAAATCAAACAAAGATATTCCAACTTGTTCATTTCAAATATCCTGTTATGAAAATGATTCTGTTTTGTTAAAACATATCTTTAAAGGAATTTATGGTTAAGCTGAATAAATGTTGGACCAGTTTTTATTTTAAAGAGAGAACCATCAAGAGGACACTGAGAAAGCTGGACTGGCAACATGGCTTAGGTTAGGGATAGAACAGAAACGCTGGTAACAGGGGCAGAGAGGTGACAAGCGCTCCTTTGATTGACAAACCCAGTAGCAGCAGAGCACCTGGAAGGGCAGAAAAACTGACAAAGCTTTCTGGTTATGTGTCAGAGTGAGTGTGTTTCATCTCCCGGAGTGAGTTAAAGTCAAGTCTGGTGCAGAAGAAGGAGAGAATTCCAAGGAAGAACAGAAGGCTACAACCCGGCTTGCTTTCCAGCAATTCCCTAAAAGACTTTGAGAAGTCTATTGTGTCAATTCATCTTGTTTCCTGTATTTGAAGGAAGCCTGCTAAAAATAATTCTCAACACCGCCAGAAGGGAACTGTTCTGGAGGGATCTTGGTGGCCTGTCTGCATGTGCTGGGAGGTTGGATTGTCTGCCAGTCTAGGTGAAGTGTGTCTCATCTGTTGTTTTCTTCAGGGGTGGGCAAATGATCTGCCCTGGTTTTTTTTTTGGTCTGTAACAGAGCTCTGATCCAAAAATCCCTTCTTAATTTTTTTCGATTAACCAGTGTATATATGTATGTGCGTGTGTGTGTGTGTGTGTGTGTGTGAGTGTGAAGGTGCTAAGGTAAAAGGGAACTTTTAAAATTTAATGTTGGGATTTTTTTTTAAATGATCTGTGTGTTTATGTTTTACCTCATTACTAGTTAAGACTTGTTCTATAATAAACTGTTCATTTTGTTGTTCGTTAAAGAAACCTGGTTAGTGTGTTCTATTCTGGGAAAATTTAAAAATATATGTTGTAACCTGTGGAGAGTGATTGAATTAACAGTGCATTCCTCCCGCTTCAGTTGTAACAATCCACTAATGCATTTTTGCTAGAGATGTAAATATTTTGGGAAAATATACAGTAACTTTGTAAATATAGCCGATAGGCAATCAACAAAAGACAATTCTTTTACACACGTACATTTATGATAATACATTAAGTGAATGTAAATTCATAACCTGAAAATGATTTTACTTATGCTCGATAAATTCTTAGTAACAAAATTAATTTTAATCCAAGTTACTATGGTGGTAATATGTTTTACATTGCTTATAGCCAAGGCAAGCTTAGTCACCTCAAATATAATGTGTTCGGTGACTTCTGTTATTTCTTTGATCGGCCAAATCACAGGGCGTTCAAGAATAATCATCATTATAATTGGAGTATTGTATGGAAACATTTTCTCTTTCAATGGTTTCACAGCAGTTCCTGTAAATGGATTTTGACCCTTACAATTATGAAGCTACACTGTTCAGATTTGTGTGACCCTAATGATATATAATTACCCTATTACAATGGTCTTATTACTGGATTAAACAATATTTCATAATACGTAACAACTCTATTGGAATAAGCAGAAATTACATTCCAACTACTGGATATTCTCTTCCTTTTTCAGGCTAAAGCAACAAATAAATTGATGTACAATTTGACAAAAAATAAGCACAGAAGAATGTATATACTTCGCATAATGGTAAGTAATTTCTATGATGTGTCAAATATCCTTTTCAAGCAATATCTTTGGGCAAAGACAGAATCATTACTATAGCAATTTTGCCTACCTTCAAACTTTCAGTCTTGCTGTTATTAAAATTGAATTTTTAAAAAATTCTTTCAAGGGATGTGAGCATCACTGGCAAGGCCAGCATTTGTTGCCCATCCCTAATTGCCCAATGAACTGAGTGGCTTGCTAGGCAGTTAAGAGTCAGAGGGCAGTTAAGAGTCAACCACATTGTGGTGGGTCAGGAGTCACGTGGAGGCCAGACCAGGTAAGGACAGCAGATTTCCTTCCCTAAAGGAAGTTAGTAAACCAGATGGGTTTTTACAACAATTGATGATAGCTTCATGGCACGATTACTGAGACTAGCTTTCAATTTCAGATTTTTATTTTCATTGAATTTAAATTCCACCAGCTGTCATGGTGGGATTTGAACCCATGTACCCAGGGCATTAGCCTGGGTCTTTGGTTTACTAGTACAGTGACATTATCACTTTGCCACCATCTCCTCTTGTGATGTATGTAACATAAGATTCACGTTATGAAATCCTTCAGAATAAATTTCAAAATGACTGACGTGAACAGCCTGACAATTTATAATCATGCCCGGCATCAGAGGTATCCTTCCTTGTAACCCTTAATTTCCTGTCCTGCATATTCTTCTATATGTTTCAATGTGGTGGAAGATATCTGAAAATGTAAAGTCTTACATGACGGTTGTAGGATGTGTGTGCCCTACTCATGACAGCTTAAAATAAAGTTCAGAAAATGTCTGCTGTTTTTATTTCCTATTGGCTGCATAGTTGTTGATAGCAGAATGGTTGCATACAATCTGTAATCTTGTTAAGCGAATTACTTTTTGTGGAATCAACTCATATTTGCTTGATAGGAATTGACTGTAATAAAAATGTTTGTATTGTAAAGCATTTGAAGAATGATAGCTTCCACCTTATTGATGCTCTTGCGCTTCTATGCTGATCATCAATTAACACAGGAAATGCAATTCAACTTTTATCTTAACTGTTTCACACCAGAAATGAATTATGGGTTGACAAAAGTTCATGGTCTGTAATTCTCATTCTATTTCTACTACTAAACATTCACTGTCCAGTATAATAAACTTCAGCTGCAACAAAATCGAATCTGCAATTACCCATTGTTGCAGGGTATCGAATTGATCAATATTCATCTTCTAAAGTTTATGTTTCATTATAATTTCTCAAGTGTAAGGAAAATGGATGAAGCAGCCTTGCCCTTGTGTTACTAAAGCAATGAACCAAGTCTTTGGCACGCGGAAAAACTAATTTTCTTGCACTTCTTATTTTCTTCTTACTGGCAAAAAATACAATTTACAATTCCCCTGTGTACACAAGGACAGTACCATAGATCTCTCTGTTCTCTGCAATCAAGGAGTTTTCAGCTTGACTGTTGGAAAATGAACTTTCTCTGCATCTGTAATGTACTTTAAAGTAAGTCTTAGTGCAAAGTTAGAAATTTTAGGCCTGTAAATATGAAATAAAGTTGATCCGAGTGCTGATTGAAGTTTATATAGTAGTGCGAAATTCTGTGGAGTGAAATCATACATATGCATGTAATTCCTTTCCAATTTTAATTGACATGTTAACTAGATTAAAGTAGAAAAATGTCCCACATGTACCTTATTGACTTCATATGTTTACATCACATAATATGATTTCTCTTCCCTGTCATTTGAAGAAATACAAATGAAAGCATAATCTGTGTTGCTAAACAAATTACAAATTACACACTTATCTGGATTCTTTTAGGGTTCATGTACCTCTTAGCTATCAGCGTGCCATGAATATGTTTACTTGTCCTGCTGCATCCATTACCAAAGGCTGCTCATGAGTATATTAGTTCTGGTTTGATTCGATTTTATGTGTTAAAGTGTTGATATGGATGTTTTATTGGTTTAACCATGTCAATCTTTTCATTCAATTAGCTGAAAAATTAGCTTCTGGAGCTACACTTGTTGGGTCAAGAAATTCAGAAGCTATTTGGCTAATTCTGAGCACCACTGATATTGGACCTTGGTCAAAATTGTCATAAATGACACATAGTTGACCTCAGATAAGTGAGTTGCACGGTGCAGTCAGGGAAGGGGCACTAGTGAGTGTGTGCTATGGATCAAGACAGGAGTTAGTGGGCCTGGAGGCATGGAAATCATGGAGCTTGCGTCATGGGAGTGGTAGAGTCTGGAGTCATAGGGTTGCAGAGCCTGGAGCTATGGAGAGGGAGATTGGGGGTCACAGGGGTCTGGGTGGGAGAGGTGGGAGATTGAGAGTCGTGGAAATAGAGAGGAATGGGAGATCTAGACTCTGGCTCTGGGGGATGGGAGAATGGAAATAGGGCATCTCGGGGACAGTGGGTGAGAGATTGGGGCATTGAGGTCTTGGAGAGGTGCAATCAGGAGGATCCTTTAATGTGGGAACAGGAGGAGCACTCCTGCTTCTCCCAGGTTCATATTCAGGTAAGTTACTCACCTTGAATAAAAGCAAAATACTGCAGATGCTGGAAATCTGAAATAAAAACAGGAATGTGCTGGAAATACTCAGCAGATCTGGTAGCATCTGTGGAGAGAGAAGCAGAGTTAACGTCTCAGGTCTGTGACTTTTGATCAGATCTGGCTAAGATTAGAAAAGAATTAGGTTTTAAGCAAGTGAAGGGGGTGGGTTTGGTGGGGAAAAGAACAAAAGGGAAGCTGTGTGATAGGGCAGAGGGTAGGAGAGATTAAATAACAAAGCTGCCATGGGACAAGGCAAATAGCCTGTTAATGCTTGTGCTGAAAGACAAAGCATTAGTCCAGACAGAGTGTGAATGGCAGAATAATGAGCAGCCATGTCCACATGGAAAATAGACACAAATTAAAAAATAAACTAAAATAATAAAAAAAAAATAGAAAAATATAAAAACGGCCAATCCATGCTCTGAAATTATTAAAGTCAAGGTTGAGTCTGCAAGGCAGTCGAGTGCCTAATCAAAAGGTCAAGTGCAGCTCCTCGAACTTGCGTTGATATTCACTGGATAAGTCCAAGTTTACACAGGATGTGAGGTGAAAGGCCAGCCAGGAAAGCTATGGAATATTGGAGTCAAGAACATATTATAATACAAATATATTTGAAGTAAAAGTCCTTCTATCTGCCTCGTTGAAAGGAATTAATAAAATGTAATGCTATGCTATTGTTTTTGTGGAATAATTTAAAATATATAGTGCTACTTCTCTTTTTGTGTTTCTCATCACTGCTGGGGCTGAAACTGGCTTGATTTATTCTTTTGAAAAAGCAAACAATTTCTCCACAGCTCCGTCTATATCCCTGAAAAAAGTTTCTGTTGCTTCCTGGTGTTCATAACTGTTGAGCATATTTGAAAATAACACGTTATTTCACACATATAACTGAAAAAAATCATACAGTCTGTTCTAAATACCCTTCCCTCAAACTTTGCAGACAACGAATGAAACTTGCAACATTTGTTGAGTTAAGTTGGTGTACAGCTGGCCTTTAAACATCTTGACCTGGAAATTCTCCTCCCTCTGATGTGGTATCATAATTGCAGTGGAGTGGAACATATCCTGGTGAACTCAAAGAACTCCTAGGGTCAATTAATTTAAATATTGTGGATAGCACAAGCGTGGGATTCCCCCAGCATTGGGCCTGATATGTGTGGGGGCTGTAGGGTGGGGGGGAATTTGCACAATTTGGGAAAGGTGTCACAGAATCACAGAGTTGATACAACACAGAAGGAGGCCATTCAGCCCGTCATGTCTGCTCTCCGAAGGAGGAATTTACTTAGTCCCACTCCCCTGCCTTCTCTCCATATCCCTGCACATTCTTCCCTTTCAGATAACTATCCAATTCCCTCTTGAATGCCTCAATTGAACCTGCCTCCACCAGACTCTCAGGCAGTGCATTCCAGATCCTAACCATTTGCTGCATGAAAGAGTTTTTCCTCATGTTGCCATTGCTTCTTTTGCCAATTACCTTAAATCTGTGGCCTCTTCTTCTTGATCCTTCCTCCAACGGGAACAGTTTTTCCCTATCTACTCTGAAAGACCCCTCAAGATTTTGAATACCTCTATTAAATTTCCTCTGAACCTTCTCCAAGGAAAACAGTCCCAACTTCTCCAATCTAGCTACATAACTGAAGTTCCTCATCTCTGGAACCATTCTTGTGAATCTTTTCTACACTCTAATGCCTTCACATCTTTCCTAAAGTGTGGTGACCAGAACTGGGCTCAATGCTCCAGCTGAGGCTGAACCAGTGCTCTATACAAGTTTAACATAACTTCCTTGCTTTTGCGCTCTATGCCCCTATTAATAAAGCTTCAATAACTGCTCTGTCAACCTGTCCTGCCACCTTCAATGATTTATGTACTTATACACCCAGGTCCCTCTGCTCCTGCACTCCCTTTAGAATTGTACGCTTTATTTTATATTGTCTCTCCATGTTCTTCCTACCAAAATTAATCCCTTCATACTTCTCTGTATTCAATTTCATCTGCAACTTGGCCGCCCATGGATGGGTGAAGCAGGGGTGCAACTTCTGCTTTTATAGGGTTCCCTGCTGTTAAAGAACTGAGTAAGATTTTGGTAGAGGGACTGCAATGGCTGGAGGTAAAGGTGGGAAAAGTAAACTTACAACTATTCAGAGGCTGATGTGAAATGTTGCTGGTACAAATTAGAGATAGGAGAATGCAATAGTTGGAATACCAGGGAAGTAGTCATTATCTGCAGCAGCATGGGCCATGGATGAAGATGGCTATGGCTATGAGTGAGGGCTCCATAACTCCAAGGAACCCTTTCAGGGTTAGTAGAATCTTAATAACCTCACTGGGCCAGCAAGGCCAGAATGTTTTCAGATGACGAACAGGGCAGATAACTGAATCACAGAGAAACATATATATTCCTTCGAACAATCATTAAGTATTACCCTTTAGGATTACATGGTACCATGTTTCTTGTCTCAGAACCAAAGTCATTTGGCAGCATTCATGTTAAGTGTGTCACATTCTACAACACATGCCGGCACACTGAAGTTTACAACCTTACTGATTGTGACTGCAGGATCTGGAGATTTCAGCAGCCAATAAACACAATGCATTGCTCTTGCGGAAGACAACACACTATGCAGGGATCGCCAGGCTACTGGAAGTAGGTCATGCCGACATATAGCATTTAACACTATATGAAGAGGAATCAATGGCGACAATTGGCTTCAGCTCTTGCCGAGTAGCTCGGTATGGAGATATGGGAGTCTCCGAGCATTTGATGAATTTGTGAGAAGTTATACCTTCTCTTATTTCTATGTATTTTTCAATCTTTCACCAACTATTACTTTCCTTGTAAAAGATCCAATTATATTAAAATAGAATGCTAGCGAAATAGATCAAAGTTAACAGTACTGTTTTATCCACCAGATGCTGTAAGCCAGGAAACAGGGAAAATATTTCTGATGTCTAAGAATATGCAGCTGCCACTGGTCAAAAGTCAAGCAATTAAGATGGAAAGGAAAGAAATACTATATAACTAGTCGAACTTAAGGACAAAGCCACAGGAGATTAATTAACTGAGATGGAAGATTATTCCCTGATGGTTCAAAATTTCTTCTGGGATCCCAATGTGGGTGAGCATTTCTAGCAATGTCTCAGCTATGGTGGTCCATCCATGCATTAGAGAGATACCATGTTTGGACATTAAGCTGTGTAGTATGCCATGATTAATACATACTGTTTCGCTGTATAAGTACTATTAGGCATGGAACCTGTGATATTTATGCCCAGTCCTAACTCTGAAGTAATATTCGTATTTCTTTCAGTGTCATGGTATGCAAGCTGAAAACTTAAAATCTGCCCAGCCTGGGAGGCAGGGATATTGTTGGACTTGTTGTTCCTGGTAATCTATTAAACATTTAATGCTTAAAAGTGCAGTTCTAACCATGGCAGGGCTAGGTATTCTTAATGTGATTAGTACTTGGAGTGATTTAATGCTATTAGGGGACAGTAAACTGCACTGGCAGATTTACTGTCAGTTTTGCATTTTGCACATACTGTTAATGACCCAGTGGTAATGGTTACTGGCACAATCGTTGAGAACAAATTAAACCAATCAATCATTAAAGAACACAGTAAGAGAAAAAGGATCTTATAATTTTCAAAACAAATTCTGGTGTTACAAACAGGTAAGAAAGTGGTCTAGGGGTCCCTTTCAGCCCTCACCTGGTCTTACTGCAACAGGGTTTTATTTTAAACACATTGTGTTTTCAGCTCCCCCTTGGTTAATCCTTGTTCACCGCTTTCCAATTATAAGGCAAAGAAACCAGCACAAACAGGCTTTCTTAGGCTTAAAGAAGAAAAGTTGAAATTTATTAAACTTAAACGTAAACTCTAATTCGGTTAAAGCCCTACAGATACACGTCATACCCCATGCTAGCATGAATACACAATACACACATGCAAATAGAGACAGAAAAGAGCAGGAGAAAAGTAAAATGGAAAGGTTTGAGGCAATATCTGAAGAGTTGTTGTTATGGTTTTTTGAGCTCACTGTAGGGTCCTTGATTGTAGGTAGATCTTGCTTTTTGTTGGGGCCCAGTATTCTTTCTAAACCTTGTTCGCTGTAGGAGATTTTTCTCTCTAGGGGTTCATGTGCCTTCAGTGGATTCAGAGGTTTGTGAGAAAGAGATGGGAGCAGACAGACAGGAGAGGCTGTAGCGAGCCAGCCAGGAGAAATCGTCTCAGTCCAGGAACATTCTGCTTTCTGCCTGAACTGTTTGTACAAATTCAAAAAACCCAGGTTGCCCAGCAAGTTAGTCATGTGACTAGCTGGTTTGACCATGTCCGTTTGTGTATTCGGCCATCTTAGCAGTCAACCTGGAATGCGAGTTCCCCCACCTTCAACGTCTGGTGATCAAAAGTCCATTGTCGGTTGAATGTCAGGGAATGGCTGCTTTTTCCTTCCAAACACAGTCTGCCAATATGCAAACATCCCTTCCAGCCATGGCCAATCTGTTCAAAAAGTCCTCCCCTTACTCCAGTAATTGTCTAAAATCAATGTTCATAACAAAATTAATGTGCCTCATTCTTGGCAGGTGGGGGCCTAGCATGACACTGGGGTTGATGAATTCCACTTTACTTCAGCCACAGCAGTATAAAGATGCTCTCAGAAGTACAGATACACAACTGGAACAAAGGAAGCTTGGAAGCCATTGTCCTGCCAACATAATTTACTGGCTAGGAACTAATTACCTAACTCTTTCTGAAAGGCAGTGCCTGGGGAGATTTAAGCTCAGCAGACAAGTTGTAACTGACCTGTGCAGAACTGCATACTAGCTTTCAAACTTAGGATGTTATTTCATGTATAACCAATGTAGTACAAGGCTCTGAAAGGGTTAATGGTTGAGACAGTGAGAGTAACCCCTCCCATTGTAGTGATGACGTTGTAATAGTCACATGAGCAGTCGGCTTGGAAGGAGCTAGAAGCACTTTGAGAAGTGCTAGCTGGAGATCCTAATGGAGAGTGTAAATAGATTGTAAATATAAATCAAGGGTTAATGTTCAGCCATCCAGAGACTCATGACCTTTATGAAGAGCACTATAACTACACTGCCAACAACATACTAAATCGTGACAGTGATGTACATCAACCACGAAGCCAGGAATGTCACAGCTATTAACTTTTAATGTATGGGATCATTCCAGTTAGCTTGCACGGATTACACAGGGATCAGTCTGCCATCCACGTTGAATTACATATAGATCACTGATCCGTTGCTCAAGAGAATACATCATTACATATAGAACTGACCAACAGCAATGAAAAAGCTAGGTACATAGTAGTGCCAACAACACATCAGTTACATTCCAAGCAACTAATCATAATTATTTTACATATGTACACAAGAAAGGATTTGCTTCCATGAATATCCATTTGATCTTAAATTCATAAACACAGTTCTATGCGACCATTCTGGTTCAATCATTCATCTCCACAATATTTTAACAAAGGGTTGCTCAGTGGATGACAGTGGCTGCCACCTCAAAACATGTATGCTTACCCAATTGTTTTTAGTCATTTTACTTTTTGCCAAGATGGTTCAAGACTGGCCCCTGGGCCTTTGCAAATGGTTAATGAAAGTCGTGTGCAAGAGAGACATTGAGTAATTTCCTCTCCTTATTAAATGCCAACTCAGTGGTAGGCACCGACCTATGGGGGCAAGTGTCACATGCAGTTTAAAAATCATTACTAAATCACTCACTTCTGGTACTGATTCTATTGTGTGCCTGAATATCAACTCCTCTTGTATGCTGCCAACTTTTTCCCTATCAGAGAAGAGAAACACAACATTTGAAGCACAATACATTTTGTTTAGCGATGGCAGAAGCACAGACCTTGAAATTACTACCAGTCCATCAGACCGAGGCCAGCAATTTTATCATACGGATCACAGCTGCAGAAAAACTAGCCCGGCAGGGGCAGTAAACACAGACCCATCTGTATGTGTAATAAACAGCAGCTACGCATAAATGAGTTGTCCTTTACAGAGCACAATTTCACTGACTCCTCCGAGGGATGTAAAGTACTGAGAAAATTGCCAGTATTCAGGTTGGTGACATTTTCGAAGAGATGTCCTGAATTATTAAAAGCTATATTTACAAATGATCATTGCAGAGAAATTGAGATAGTGCAAAGCACAAGAGAGCTGAATGGGAAATGATGGTGAAATTGTTCGGCAGCAGTGTCCAGGTACTATCCTGAGGAAATAAAATTCCAAAGTAAGGATGGAGGAATTTCTCAATTTGCAGAATGGCCTTGTTGGAAGATTCAGGGAAATTCCAAACTCACTGAGCTACAGTTTACAATGCTTTCAGTCCACACAAACAAGTAAATGTTTTAGTTACAGTAACAATGTTGGTCAGATATTAGGAGAAGCTTTATTATTATCAGCCATAGGCAATTTAAAATAAACGATAACCACTTTCCATCTCTGCTCCTCGTTATCTCTTTAGCCTCATTGAGCTGAATTTCACGCCACTCCAGTGGGTCAGTTGGTAGCGTGGGGATGGTGTAAAATTAAACGGGAGGCCTACCCACCCCGCTCCCACCTCTGGTCAACTTAACGGCTACTTAAGGGCCCGCGCTCGCCTCCACGGGTATTTTATCGTGGCAAGCAGGTGTGCTGGGGACGTGAAAGGCCGCCCAGCAATAGCTGCCGGCCTTTCCACGCCCGGGGGGGGCATGGCGGTTGGGCACAGGGTGCCCGATTGAGGGCCGGTCCCGCCTCCCAACCCACCCCCGGGACCCAAGACACCCCCTTCCCCCGCTAATGACCACTCCAGCCTCACCAGGGAAGGACCAATACCCCTGGTGAGGCAAGCCCTACTTACCTCATCTCTAGGCTCCATGGCATCAGCTGGGCTGCAGTCCCAGCAGTGGCCACCACTCCTGGTAGTGCTGCTAGGATGAAGCACTCCCGGCTCGCTGATTGGCCGGCAGCTCACTGAGGCGGGACCTCCTCCCTCAAGAGGGTGGAAGTCCCGCCTCAGGACAATTAAAGCCCAGGGACCCGGAAAATACAGGACGAACCCCCGGGTTAGACGGAAGCGGAATTTCCCGTCCGCCTAAGGTAAAATCCAGTCCATTCTCTTTATTTCTTCATTTTCTCTCTAATGATAATTACATTCACTTTATTTTTTTTATCCATCTCTTTATCTATTCTATAGCTTTATTTCAAAGAGACTTTAACCCAGTTTTCTCCACCTCACTGATCCCACCACTGATTTGGAGCTGCAGTCTAAATCCATACAATTGCCCTCTGATTGGCTGAGAACTGGGTTGATGAGCTGTTTTTGTCAGTCAGTCAATACATGGCGCTCTGAAGATTGACATAGTTGGTTCAATAATTTATCAGGCTATTCTTTGGCTCAATTGGGATAATTGTCTTGGGGCCCATGGAAATAAGCACAATGCATGGCCAGCATTCAAAAACAGCACTGGGCATCAGTAATGCACATCCAAATTTCATCTTGGCCTCTTTTTAAATCATGTGGGTGGGTGTTGAGGCCTTCAATTGGGCACACTGATGACAGCCCAGGAAATAAAAGTGCCTTTAAAGGGTCAGGGATATTTTAGGGTTATAGAATTGCCTATGGAAGAAACAGTAAACTCTGAGTTGAAAATTTATCAAGGCATCAGACTGCAAAGACAAATTGTGGAGTGCTTCTGGGAACTTATTTGTACTAACACATATTTTACAATTGGCAATGTTAAAGACTAAGAAGTGGGAAAGCAGTATGAATGTATCAGAAATGCCTTTATAGAGTATAGGACTAATATGGATGCCCTGCTTTGATGATCAGTGGTTGCAGGAAGCAAAACAAAAAATGGATGTTGTATTTACCCACCATAGAAAGAAAAAAGAAAAGCTTGTATTTATATAGCGCCTTTCACAACCTCAGGCCATCCCAAAACTCTTAACAGTCAATTAAGTACTTTTGAAATATAATCACAGTGCTAATGTAAGAAACATGGCAGCCAGCACAAGATCCCACAAACAGCAATGTGATAATGACCAGATAATCTGTTTCAGCAATGTTGGTTGAGAGATAAATATTGACCATGACACCAGAGAGAACTCCCATGCTCTTCTCCGATGTAGTGCCAGTGGATTTTCTCATTCACTTGAGAAGGTCTCGGTTATGGTTTCATCTAAAAGGTGGTACCTCCGACAGTGCAGCACCCCCTCAGTACTGCTCTGGTGTCTACCTAGAAGCTAGGAAGAAGGTTCTGAAGACAATGGCATTCGGGGCATGACAAGAGGTGGCTGCAGCTATCAGCAGCTCTAGAACCATGACAAGAAGATGATTACATCAGGAGACAAGATGTGTGACTCTTTACACTGATATAGAAAAAAATGTTTATTTGCCCATTGGCTACACCCGAGTGTTTTCTGTCACTCAACTCCATGTTTGAACCCCTTCAACAAGTTTTTGCCCTGCCACAGCATAGAAACTGCCCTTAAAAGTCATAAATTACATCCTATGTGACAGTGACTGTGGTAAACTATCACTCCTCATCCTATTTTCAGCTTTTGTCATTGTTGACCACACCATCCTCTCCAATGCCTCTCCTCCATTGTTCAGCTGGATGGGATTGCCCTCACCTAGTTCCATTCCGGTGTATCCACTCATAGTAATGGAATCACCTGTAGTGTCTTCCCTGCCCACACCTTTACCTCTGGTGTTCCCCAAGGATCTATCCTTAGTCCACTCCTATCTCTCATCTACATGCTGCCCGTCAACAATATCATCCAAAAGCTCAACATCAAGGTCCACATGTATGCTGATGACATCCAGCTTTACTTATCACATCCTCCCTTGACCCTTCCACTGCCTCTGATTTGTCATGCTGCTTGGCTGACACCCTGAAATTTGCACCAACTAAATACTGGGAATCCCAAAGCCATTGAATTCAGTCCCTACCATAAACTCTGTTCCCTAGCCACCAACTCTATTCCTCTCCCTGGCCACTCTCTACAGCTGAACCAGACTGTTCGCAACCTTGGCATCCTATTTGACTCTGAGATGAGCTTCTGACCCCATATCTGCTCCATCAACAAGACTGCCTATTCCCACCTCTGTAACATCGCCCATCTCCACCCCTGCCTCTGCTCATATGCTGTGGAAGACCTCATCCATGCCTTTGTTACCTCTAGACTTGACTACTGCAATGCTCTCCTGGCCTGTCTCCCACCTTGCATCATCCATAAACTTCAGCTCATCCAAAATTCTGTGCCTGTATCCTAACTAACAACAAGTCCCGCTCACCCATCACCTCTGTGCTAGTGTCCTACATTGGCAACATCTCAATTTTAAAATTCTCATCCTTGTTATCAAATTCTTCCCCTTCCTAGCTTTGTAAAATCCTCCAGTCCTACAACCCTCTGAGTTCTCTGCATGCCTCCAATTCTGACCTTTAGTGTATCCTCGACTGAATTTGCTATACCATTGGCAGTCATGCCTTTGGCTACCTATGCCCTAAGATCTTGAATTCCCTACCTAAACCTCTCTCTCTGTCTATGTTTCTCTTTAAGACCCTTCTTAAAACCTACTTCTTTAACCACGATTTTGGTCACCTAACCTGATATCTCCTTATGTTGCTCAGTGTTGAATTTTGGTTGATAATGCTCCTGTGAAGAGCCTGCAGATGTCTTACAACATTAAATGTGTTATATAAATGCAAGTTGTTAATATTTTTTCAAGCATTTATTTAAGTTCCTGTTAAATGTTATGATGGACTCCAATTGCCACTTCTGGCAACGGATTCCATTATTCCAATAATCCTTTCTATAAAAAATCTCTTCTAACCTCCCATTTCATATTTTTGGTATATCAATCATAAATTTATGTCATCTCTTTACTGAGTCATGGAGCAGTGATAGTAATCTTTTACTATTCATCTTTTCAAACTTTTGCACACTGTTGTAGTGTTCCCCTGACTTAACCTTCTCTGCTTCAATGAATACAGTCCTAGTTTTCATGCCTGGTGTCATTATAGTGGATCTATTTATTACTTTTTGTAGTGTTCATATCCTTTCCATAACAGAAGAATCAAAACTGCACACAATAATCTAACCAATGTACTGCACAGATCATCATCTTGGTTCCGGGTTCAACTCCCCTTCAGGACTTGAGCACAAAACTCAAGGCTGACATTCCAATGCAGTACTGAGAGAATGCTGCACTGACTGAAGTGCCATTTTTCGGATGAGACATTAAACTAAAAACCCATCTGCCCTCTTAGGTGGATGTAACCGATGCCATGGCACTATTTGGAGGAAACGTAGGGGAGTTATCCTGATGTCCTGGCCATTATTTATTCCTCAATCAACATTATAAAAAAAGATTGTCTGGTCATTATCACTTTGCAGTTTGTGGGAGCTTGTTGTGTGCAAACTGGCTGCCACGCTTCCTACAGTAGTGATTACAAAAGTACTTCATTGACTACAAAGCACTTGATGTCCAGTGGTTATGAAAAGTGCTAAATAAATGCAAATCCTTTTTCTTGGGCGGCACAAGTGGCGCAGTGGTTAGCACCGCAGCCTCACAGCTCCAGGGACCCGGGTTCAATTCTGGGTACTGTCTGTGTGGAGTTTGCAAGTTCTCCCTGTGACCACGTGTGTTTTCGCCGGGTGCTCTGGTTTCCTCCCACCGCCAAAGACTTGCATGTGATAGGTAAATTGGCCATTGTAAATTGCCCCTAGTGTAGGTAGGTGGTAGGGAATATGGGATTACAGTAGGGTTAGTATAAATGGGTGGTTCTTGGTCGGCACAGACTCGGTGGGCTGAAGGGCCTGTTTCAGTGCTGTATCTCTAAATAAAATAAATAAATAAATAAAATTTGGATCTGTAGCATCACTGGAGACATTGAGAAGGGCACTTGAACAAGTCTTTCCTGGGTGCATTGGAAGCCACTGAAGTGGTGCGATCATGATGTCACATAGCCCGACTGGCTGATGTGATGCCAGTTTTCCAAATTTGGACCATGCAGATCCAATCAATGAATTCATACGCCAATCACCAAGAATCAAGCATTCAGCTGCAAGAGGGGCCCACCACTAAAATTATTTAAAAACTCAGGCACCCAAATTGCAGGTAAAATAATTTTGAATAACTGCTGTGATAGCAAAGTTTCTGGAAGTACTCTGGAGTGTTTTTGGAGGTGTAGTGAGTTGTTGGATTTGACAGGGAGGGCCAAGTTATGGAGAGTGTAGCAGACCACCACAATGACTGAAACCCTTGCAGGAGGGTATTGGAGGGTGTCACTCAACCAGTCCAGGCACCGGAATCACATCTTCAGAAGCCCGATGGGCTGCTCAATGGTTGTCTTGTTGAGCCAGAGGCATTGGCTGTATCGCCTCTGCGGTTCTGTCTGGGGCTCCCGCAGAGGGGTCAGTAACCATCACTTCAAGGGAAAGTTCTTGTCCCCTAGGATTTATCCATGCACTTTTGGGGGTTGGAGTGAAGATCTGAGGCAGCCTGGACTGGCAGAGGAGGAAGGAGTCATGACAGTTACGAAGAAAACAAATGCAGAGATAGAGGAAGCTCTTGTTGCACTCATAGATCAGTTCGATATTGAGGAAGTGGAAGTGTCCCTGTGATGACTCACAGTGGCTGGTCAGTTGGTGCTTTGTTGGCCACATGGGAGTAATCGATGGTGCCCTGCACCTGGCGGAATCTGGCAATGGAGGCAAAACCCAATTCCCACTGTCCTTGCGAGGTTGTGTCTGTCGTTAAATGAACGCGCTGTCCAGCTCTGGCATAGTGGGCATCAGTGACCAGCGAGATGCAGTGTTGAGTAGCTATTGTTGAGATGCCACTAAGGTCTGGAGCTGATCCTTGGAAGGAGCATGAAGCAAAGACGTTGAAGGTCACAATGATTTTGATGGCTACTGGCAGGGCATGATGACCAGTGCTGCGAGGTCTTTGGTGATGAGGGCACAGATGTCTGTGACCATTTGTCTGAAGAGCTGCCTGTTCAACTCCAGAAAGTTTGTTGTAGAAGGATAAGGCTGGAGCCTATATTTACTCAGTTTCACATTTATTGTGCAGAATAAAAGGAATACAAACATGTAGCTCTTCACACAAATCTCTCTCCCAGTCCGAGTGAGCATCTGCTTTCAAGTGCTCAGCTAAAACCCCAATTAACTCCCTTCACCTGCATATAATCACACAATTAATAGATTCCCTTCTTTCTTTTACAATACAACTTAAATTAACATGCTCAAAAAGTATTTCAAAATAAATCAAAATTAAATTCCTTATTGGGCACAAAGTTTTTTTTTTACATTGTGAAACGCCCCTCATCCAGCACCTCCAACAATTTCTTTGCATTCGCATTTCTCTTTGTGAAACAATTGGATAGCTGATGACTTGCATATACCCATTTGAGTTTGGAGATTTCCTTTCTCTCCAGCATTTGTTTCAATCCAGTGAGGTGAATACGTAATCTTTTCTCACTCACACTTTTTGTAGAGTGTACATTGCCCCACAAAGATTGATTATCCACATAACATTCAATGGGTATCCTATCTTCAGGATGTCCCTAGTTAAGAATTCCACCCAAACTATTTGACAAATAGAACCCCATGTTCACTGCCTCCACAAGACCCAGTGTTTCAGCAGCTATCGTGCTCTTAACAACCCATCTTATTTCTTAGCCTCCCGAGCTAAAGGACAATATTTCCCATTTTCACCCATCAGAAATATTATGAAGCAAGCTGCACTCGAATACCCAGCAGCAAGATTAGCATAGAGTCACAGAGTCAGAGTTATACAGCACAGAAACAGGCCCTTTGGCCCATCATGTCTGTGCCGGCCATCAAGCACCTAACTATTCTAATCCCATTTTCCAGCATTTGGCCCTGAGCCATATGCTATGGCATTTCAAGTGTTCATCTAAATGCTTCTTAAATGTTGTGAGGGTTCCTGTCTGTACCACCTCTTCATGCAGTACGTTCCAGATTCCAACAACCCTCTGGGTGTAAAAACTTTTCCACAAATCCCCTCTAAACCTCCTGCCCCTTACCTTAAATCTATGCCCCCTGGTTATTGATCCCTCTGCTAAGGGAAAAAGTTTCTTCCTATCTAACCTGTCAATGCCCCTCATAATTTTGTATACATCAATCATATCTCCCCTCAGCATTCTCTGTTCTAAGGAAAACAACCCTAGCCTTTTCAGTCTCTCTTCATAGCTGAACTGCTCCAGCCCAGGCAACATCCCAGTGAATCTCTTCTGCACCCTCTCCAGTGCAATCACATCCTTCCTACAGTGGGGTGACCAGAACTGTACACAGCACTCCAGCTGTGGCCTAACTAGCGTTTTATACAGCTCCATCATAACCTCCCTGCTCCTATATTCTATGCCTCAGCTAATAAAGGCAAGTATCCCATATACCTTCCTAACTACCTTATCTACCTGTGCTGCTGCCTTCAGTGATCTATGGACAAATACACCAAGGTCCCTCTGACTCTCTGTACTTCCTCGGATCCTCCCATCCATTGTATGTTCCCTTGCCTTGTTAGTCCTCCCAAAATGCATCACCTCACACTCCTCAGGAGTAAATTCCATTTGCCACAGCTCCGCCTACCTTACCAGCCCATCTATATCATGCTGTAATCTCAGGCTTTCCTCCTCACTATTTACAACACCACCAACTTTTGTGTCATCTGCAAACTTACTGATCGTACCTCCTGTATTCACGTCTAAACCATTAATGTACACTACAAACTGCAAGGTACCCGGCACTGATCCCTGTGGTACACCACTGGTCACAGACTTCCACTCGCAAAAACAACCCTCAACCATTACCCTCTGCTTCCTGCCACTAAGCCAATTTTGGATCCAATTTGCCAAATTGCCCTGGATCCCATGGGCTGTTACCTTTTGAACCTATCTCTCATGCAGGAGCTTATCAAAAGCCTTACTGAAGTCCATGCAGACTACATCAACTGCTTTACCCTCATCTACGCATCTAGTCACCGCCTCAAAAAATTCAATCAAGTTAGTTAGACATGATCTCCCCCTGACAAAGCCATGCTGACTATCCCTGATTAATTCCTGACTTTCCAAGTGGAGATTAATCCTGTCCCTCAGAATTTTTTCATGATGCATGTGAATCATCATGAAAAATTATTAGCTTCATGTTCTTTGGGTCCCTAAGGATGGGAACTTCCTTCAGTATGAAGTGATTTATGACTTTAACCCCTTATAGGGACTAAACCAAATCAAGCGTACATCCTTACAAGTCTCCTTTAATTAAGTTCAAACCAGACAAATTCTTATAGACACTTACTTGTGTCCAAAGAACTGAACTAGTCTTCCCTCAAAGAAAGAAAACTAACAGAGAATTTACTATCTTTCGCATTGCCTATTTTTAAATAATTATAGCTAAGTCATAAATATCTCAGATATTATAAGGGTTTGGGAAACTCTCTGCGATACGTATCCCCCCACTTAAGGAGACGCAAAGAGGGGGTTCTTGTAGTTGTATACAGAATGCTACATGAAACGACTTATTAACTTTTATATATTTATTAAAGAGTTGAACATGCCACTTTAAGTGGCGAAGTACACTACAATATCAAAGATTACTAACAGATGTAGCACATAATCTTATTTCTAAAATAGAATCCAAAAGTTCAACCTTGATAATGTTACAACAAAATATCTTAGAATATCCATCAAAATTTAAAGTAAACCTTTTCCTTAAATTCCCCGAGTAAGCCATAGGTGGAGAAGCATTGATGAGGAATTCAATACTTCTGGTTTCTTGATTCAAACTCTCATGTTTATATTGTTTCTAATATTTCATCTCATCTTTTGGAATGTAGGGGTTACCTTGCTGTGTGTGTTTTTCCTGCTTTTGAGATCCATATATGGTAATATCATTAGCTACCATTCCCACTTAATGTATTTGCTGGAAATCCCCTGCTCTTAAAGTTGTGAGCTTTTATCTGGTCAAAATGTTTATAATTGGGTTTACTTGATATCTGTTTTGTAAGTACCATTTCATTTTGTAATTTATTATCTGTAATTGATTTTTTATGGGTACCTTGTTCCATCCTGTAGAGACATTCTGTCTATATCACTAACACTATCAACTAATTAAGTTTATAGCCATCTTGTACTGATTTCACATAAGATGTTTCACTGTGTGTCATGTTCTAATTCCATTGCATCAGAGACTTTGGAAGACCTTGAAATGGATTTAACTCTACCCTTAAAGGGGAATTTCAGTGAGTCTTGAATACTGACCATTTTATTCAAACTTTAATTCTAAAAGGTATAATGTATTAATTACATCTAAATGCTACCTAATTAAGCCTATTATACCTATGTTTCATCACAAGTACACATTTCTCCAAATTTAGTTTCTTCAATAAAAACAAAATACTGTGGATGCTGGAAATCTGAAATAAAAACAAGAAATGCTGGAAATACTCAGCAGGTCTGGCAACATCTGTGGTGAGAGAAGCAGAGCCAACGCCTCAGGTCAGTGACCCTTCCTCAGAACTGCTGTTGTTTTTATTTTAGTTTTTTCAATGTTTTATTCGCCCTTAAAACACTCTCTACTTTTGGATGTTTCATCATCACGCTTAACTCCGGGACATCAAAACTAGCATCAGGCCTAATCTCAGAGCCCAACCAGTTTAATTGACCCACCAGGCTTTGCAATTGCTCGGTCTCTTCTTTAGATACATCATCATCTTTCTGTGATGACCTAAGACAATTAACTGGGATGGGGGGGAGTAACACTCTCT
Source organism: Heterodontus francisci (assembly GCF_036365525.1). Lineage (NCBI taxonomy): Eukaryota > Metazoa > Chordata > Chondrichthyes > Heterodontiformes > Heterodontidae > Heterodontus > Heterodontus francisci. Next base: position 71,928,960 of record NC_090384.1, read on the forward strand.
AAATATGATTGTTGATTCAAAGTTATTCCAGACTTATTCTGCTTAATATCTAAAACAATATATTTAAAGGCCACGCAAGCCTGTCTCCCAATCTTAAACTCTGCCTTAATCTTATTAATAACACATTTCTCAAAATCGGCAGTATCACACCATAAGAAATCATCAACGTGCATCATGAAGATGACTGAATGTTTCCCTTTATGATACCAATAAAACATTGCAGGATTGGCTTTTAGTTGAACACAACCAATTTTCAACACAACAGATCTCACCGAGAAATACCACTCCCTGGAAGCATCATTAAGGCCATAGATGCATTTGTTCAGTTTCCATAATTTTCCTTCTATATCTGCTGCCTCCTTAGGTGGTTTCAGATACTTCTCTCTGAAAAGTATCACCTTGCAGAAATGCGGCTTTTATGTCAATGGATCTACATTGAATATGTGGCCAAAAGAGCCAATGAGATTTCAAGATTACTTTTCCAGCTGGTATAGGAGAGTCCACTCGAACATCGGTATCCCCCAGTCACTCTTCAAAACCCCTCGCAACTAACCTCGCTTTAGCCTTATAAATTCCATCAGGAAGGACTCTTTCAGTACAAATCCATCTATGTGACAAGGCCGGCTGTCCCCTATCTGGTACCTCTGAACAGATTCCAAACTCTCTCCAACTCTCTAATTCCTTATGTTTCCTCAAGTTTATTGGCAGCTACTAAAACTTCATGATCACGAGGACTTCTGCTTCTAGTTCTATTCCGAGACTGCCCTCTACCCTTCATTTCATTGTGTGCTCTGTTTATACTACAGCCTCTAGTAGCACTTTGATGTCTTTCGGAACTACTGCTAGAAGATCTCCCTCGCACTTCATTGGAGGCTCTTTCTCCAGTATGTGATCACTTCCTTATGCAAGAGTCTCTTCTTCACCCACTAACAAAACTTGCACTGTGCTTTCTGAGCCGCCACTTTTTCACCCCATTCTGCCATCATCTTGAACATTTAACCAATATTTAAACTTGCCTGTAGATATTCCAGCATGCCCCAAAATTATCACATCCCTCCATTTATCAGGCCCCTTTGGAATATATGCCACCCAAGTACCTGCTTAAGGCAATTGGCCTTTGGATGCAATAGCTCTTTCCTGAGCATCATGATCGGTTACATTACTATCTAACTCTTAATCTACCTGTGCCTCAGGACCTTCATCACAAAACTCATGAGTATTTGAGGTACAAGGTACCTCTGTTCCCTCTATCAGCTGCTCAGGTTCTGAGATTTTGTAATCAACCCCGATCAATTGTGAAGAATGAACCTTACCAGTTTGATTTCCATGCTTGATAACTACTGTCTTACTATTCCGACCGATTCCCTTACCACGGCCCTTCCATTCCCTATGGTCCTCTCTTTTATCATAGACCAAATCTCCTGAGCTAAATTCCGCCTCAGATGGCCTTATGATGTCTCAGAGCTCTGCGAATTTTCTCAGAGACCTCAACCTTGATGAAAGCCCATCTCCCTGCATGTAAAACATTCAAATGTGTAGAAAAAATGGAACTAATTGTAGTACCTATTAGAGCAGGAGGACTGTCGCACAGTGCAGAAGGCAATTTGGGATTCTGCCCATAGACCGATTGATAGGCATTATATCCTCCCACCATCTGAAGTGAATTCTTTGCATGAACCGCCCATACCAGGGCGGTTGTCAACTTGCAGTTTGGCTGGTCAGCCAAGATTTTATGTAACATTTCACCCACCACTGTGTGATTCCTTTCACAAAGATCAGTGCTAGAAGAACTTTCAGCTGCAGTATTCATAACTATAATGTTCATGTTTTCACACATATCCCTGAACTCGTCATTGGCAAATTCCCTTCCTTTATCAGTCAGAAACTTAGCTGGTGCCCCAAGTCCAGTCCCCATCCATTTCTCCATAATTTTGTCTATAATCACCCTTTTGTCCTTACTATTTATTATTGCAGAAAGACTAAATCTAGTTGCTAAGTCTATAAAATGTAGAATGAAAATATTCTTGTTTTTGTCCCATACCTTTAAATCCATGGCAACTACCTCATTAAAGTCACATGCCAATGGAAGGCTGATACTAGGATGTGATGGTGTCACCCAATACCTTTTGCAAATCTCACACTTTTCACTAATCTCTTCTATTATCCTCGTATACTCTCCATCAATCACACCTGCAACTTTTAGTAGGGTTTTTAAATCTCTGACAAGAAGGGTAAGCAAATTGCCTATGCAACTTTAAGACAATTTTCCTTTTATCTCTGATTCATAATACCTGATGCCATCAACACTTCTCTAACATTCTCACTAGAAATACGAGGTTTTGTTGAGGGAATACAATAATGTCCTGACTGGATAAATTGCAAATTCATTGCCTTCCAAAAAACAATTGCCTTATCATGTTTCATATCAAGTTTCATCTGTGCCTTTTTCATTGAAGGCTTACTCGAGAGTAAGGATATTTCACTGGAAACTGCATCAGTACTAAAAAAGTGGCTTACCCCAGCAATTTTACATGGGATTACTACTTTCTTCAGTGACTTCAATGTGTTGTCATCACCAAACCTAAAACTGATAGTACTTTTATACTCCTTAACCTTGTGTCGATCCTCATGACTGAGTGAATCCAGATAACACTGTAACCAATCAGTTCCATATACTGTTGATGTACAAGCACTACCCAGTACCGAACAGTTGAACGAATCCATAACCAACACATTCATCACAGGATGAAAACTCCTTGTGACTAGTACAATTCCTTCAGCTCCATCAGTATCTTCCTCTTCTGCCTCAGAATTTTCTGCGTCATGTGTTATTTCGAAGACTCTGCCCCTCCGCTTAGGGCAGTTCATTGCATAATGATACTTTGAGTCATATCTGAAGCACCTATTAACTGTTCCTAGGGCATGCCTGGGATTCATTCACCTTTGATTGCTATTCCAATTCTGTCTTCCTCTGTAAAATTCAGACCTGCTAAAGGTGCTTTTATCCTCATTCCTCCTGTCTTTAACTCTTCCAATGTACTTAGGCCTGCTTCCAGTATCTAGATTATTTCTAAATCTTGTAAACATTGAGTCCTCCATTCTTTGTGTCACCACAGAGTGTCCCGCTTGTTCTACCAGGACTGCGGGAAATGACTGTTTCCCCAGGAATTTTTATAAGGCCGTGGATATTTAGTCCAACAGGAAGTCTTTGTCCAAGAACCGAACCCCAGTTAGAACCAGGAGCCTGTCCAAATGTAACACCCTAGCACAATCTAACAATTTAAAAGCCAGCACTGAACCAGGGATCTCCAAACTGAATTTCCTCAATCTTTTATACGGTCTGTTAAAGTTCATGATATATTCCTCCATTGAATAACCATCTGTTTTCCGAAATCTATCAAAGTCTGACTATGCCTCTTATGCATTCAATAGATCATCTTTCTTGTAAATTTAATCCAAGAATTCTAACAGAAGATCCAACCCTTTATCAGTATCCAACTGGCAAGCATCCAGTTCAGAAAACACTTTACTTCTGATTTTACTTTTGGTAGGAAGCCACAACACCAAGGCCATTCGTTGTTTCCTTTTTGGTAGAAATATAACCCGTGTCCACATATTCACTTCATTCTTCCACTGGTCATATGGTTCAGACTCCGAAAACACCAGAGGGTAATCATACCCTGACAATTTGCACTGACTTTCTGCCTTGCTTTCTGCCATATTTTTCACAATGGCCCTTGAGACTTCAGTTTCCTAGCCCCCCAAAAAATCCTATTTTCCAACCTTCAGCTTTAGGCAACCATTCTCTGCTACCGTGTTCAACTCCAGAAAGCTTGTTGTAGAAGGATCATGCTGGAGCCTATATTTACTCAGTTTCACATTTATTGTACAGAGTAAAAGGATTACAAACATGTAACTCTTCACACAAATCCCTCTCCCAGTCCCAGTGAGTGTCTGCTTTGAAGTGCTCAACTAAAACCCCAATTAACTCCCTTCACCTGCATATAATCACACAAATAACACATATAATAGCACAATATATACTGCAGTCTCCTGTGGCTCTGGTTCCCAGTCTCGTCCAGGTAGCTCTGTCTTTGACAGTCGATCCTGTATTGAGGATTTGATTTCCATTGCCTTCTTGCCCCTCTTTCTGCCCCCATGCCCTCCTTAAGCCTGAAGTTCTGCCCTTCCTGTGGAAGGTGTTGCCCCTCATTGCCACTGGGCCCAAAATATGACAGTCGTGTCCTCATTGCCAGCTGGAGCCTTCCTTCTGGGCAGGTGGCTGATCAATTGTCTTTGGCAGCCTTGCCTCCTGCTCTTCTGTCCCGTGATGCCATGAGGGGTGTGCCAACCCTTTTCAAAGTCCAGGCGCTGAGTGCCCACTCTTCCTGCTACCTGTGCAGCACCAAGGACACATCTTACCAACTGCCCAGTGCCCCTTTGCCCCACTGACCCCCTTATGGGCCAGGGCGATACTCTGGGGCAGCCATGAATTGCTCCCTATTCTTTACTCGCATGCCTTCATCTGTTCAGTTCCTGAAGGCGTGGATAATCTGTCCGCCTTTTTAAAAATAGAACTTAGCCCCGGACAAGCTCAAATTAGCTTTTTAACAAGTTTAATTGCCTCAATTGGGAGGAGCGCTGGATTCCTGTCCCGCTCTCACCCCGTCCTGGTGAATATTGCCGGTGCCAGGATCGGCACCTTGAAATTGACATGCCACCCGGCACTGGTATTTATGGGGCCCCAAAAATTCAACCCCGTAACTGATCTCGAAGGCCACCTGCTCCCAGTCCCATCTGCGGGTGGTCCTTGAGGACACCATGGCCCCCTGCGGAACCATGACGTCTCTCCTCTGTTCACCTGCTCAACTAAGGCCTCCAGCGCTACACCCATGACCCAGGAACCCTCTGTCTACCCTGGTTTTTCTTGTTTAATATTGCAGCAATAGTATTCAGCAGCAGCCTCCTGTAATTCGGTATAACTTCCCTTTAAAAGGGACAGATTGTGTTTAAGAGGAGCAGGCTGGCTACACTATGTGCTATTAGTATATGCTGCTTCACCCCTTGCTGAGTACTGAGGTAGCCAGCAGCACGGCCACCCTCAAACCAACACTACAATCAGGTAAATGAGGTGGTAGCACCAAATTTGATTGTAGTGTTTTGGTGCTACCTACCTTCACCTCAGTGGATGTGGGTAGGTCATAAATCTTGACCCTCACGCATAAAAAATGGTGCTGAACAATTTTTATCCCATTGTGTTTAGTCCTTCCAGATATAAAAAGCAAAATCTCACTTACCTTTTCATAGCTTTTTCCATCTGCATTCCTGCTTTTTAAAATCTGTTACCTGTCGTCCCTTTCATAACATTCCATTGGAAATGATACATTCAAGGAAGAAGGAACTTGTGTTTTTATAGCATCTTATATCCTCGGGACATCTCAAAGTGTATCATATCTACTGAATTATTGGTGAATTCACTGTTGTTATGTTGGCAAACACAGCAGCCAGCTTATGCTACCACAAACAGCAAATTAAAGAAATTATCAGCTTTTTGTTGTGTTGTTTAATGGAGAAATGATGGTCAAAACATTGGGAGAATTGACTGCTCTTCTTGACTAGAGTGGGCCTGATGGGTTTTGAATGAGTTAAAATCTCAAGCTGACACTGTACTTCGATAATACAAAATGTATTATCAAAGTTAAACTATATTGTCCCCATATCTCCCCACCTTCTAACCTGCACATGTCATCTTATAATCTGTCACATTTATTTGTCTGTCACACTTAATTTGGTATCAGCAGGAAGATATTATTCCTTTTATTCCAACATCCAAATCATTTATGTAGAGCTAGAACAAGAAGCAACAACACAGAGTCCTGGGACATGCCACTAAGTACATCTTGACAATGCAAGAAACATTCATATATTCTACTCCCTGCTTTATATTCTTCAACCAGCACTCTTATCCATCTGCCAATTTATCATTACTACCATGAAAGCATCAAAAGATATTCACTGGAGATAGCAGTGACAAATATTTGTAGTCTTTGTAATAATACCTTTAATATAGTCAAGATGGTAAATACTCACTGCAGACACTGTATTTTCTTAATTATGCTTGTAGATTTTTATTGTTAAGCATTAAGATTTGTAATCAATAATGTGTGTATATGAACAACATGATCTGTCATTTTCTCGAATGGGCCTGTAAAGTTCCAGGATTTATGACACAATTTAATTTTCGAAAGATGGATGACAGTGTTTCTTAATGGTGCTTTTATGTTCTGATAAATTTATGAAATAGAAACAGAATTTATAAAGAGCGATTAAAAAGGATATTGTGAAGATTTGAATTCAGAAAGTTATTAAATATTGTTTATATGGAAAAGCAACAAAAAGAAAGATTGCATTAGCTTTGCAGAAAATAAAGTGGCTTAAAGCAGCTCATCTGCCACTAATGAAAATCTTAATTTCCGGTTGCCAAATGGAATGCTCAATACTATAATATCCTGTCCCTTTTGATATATAGTTTGTAGAAGCTACAGATCTTCAATTTATTTAATCTACATTGTTTCATTTCCTAATCTTTGCTATATTTTCTTTCTGAAACAGAAAAGATGGTCCACTGAATGCAGGGGTATGGATGAAGGAATGCAGCGAAAATTATGAATTTATAATTTGTGGAGCAAACATATGCTTGCCATTTTGACTCCAATATGTGCTTTCCTCAATCACTTTCTCCAAATGGATGGGCAATGTTTTTGTAAAATTGGGGGATTCAACATCACTATTACAGCTTCCTTCCACTGTTAAAATCTGAGTTAATATGGATGTACCATGCTATCTCTCTTGGTCCCATAGCAGTTCTGTATTAACTCAGAAACTTAGATATGAATTCATGGCAAGAGTGATTTGGCAATGAACTGCATAAGTTAGATCATTGTGCTCCCCAATCCTCCAGTGGCAAATATACACCACAGTTTGCTGGATAACTGATTACAATGCATTGCTGCGAGCGTCGCAGTGAGTCAGAAGCGGCACAGCTGATGGCTGGATTTTACCAGCCCAACGTCGGGGGTCGTGGTGGCAGTGCCTGGAAAATACCTCCGGGAGAGGCCTGCCATGGGCCTCGAAGCTGGGAAGGCCCCGCCCCATGTTACCGGCGGCAGTGAGGCCTCGTGATGGTCTCCCCCTCTGCTGTTAGGTGACAGAAACCTAATTAGAATATGTTAATTTATTTAAATTAAAGAATTAATACTTACCTCATCGTGACAGCCATCCTGCTGCCATATCCCAGCTGGTTGCTGAAACTCCCATGCCTTGGAATCTCCGTTCGGAGATGCAAGGCGGTACACTGGTGGGGAGGGGGGAGGAGTTAAGTTTTCAGGGTGGGGAAAACTATTGCAATTTGTGGATGGTGGGAAGGGGTTGAAGGTTAAAGTGAATAAAGTTCGGTGGGGAAAGGTGGGATTGGAAGAAAAGTTTTTTTTGCGGGGAAAAGGCCAATCAATAAAGTCATTGTGGGTGTTGGGAGATGGAATTGAAACTCTTAATAAACTTTTCCCTTTAATTCTTTGAGGTAAGGTAACTTTAAATAATTCAACTTAAATGAAGGACTGAAAGCCCTTTAAAAATGGCATTGGCACCTGTGTGGTGGCGCCGGATGCCCAGCAGCTCGGAGCCCACCATGAATCCTTGCCGCTGCTGGATGGATCGGGCCCGGCCCTCCCAGCGTCAAGGTCCGTGGCTGGCCAGATGCTTGTGGTGGTTGACATCCCTACCAGCGATAAAAGCTCATTTTCAATTTTCCATTCAGTGCGAACGTTTAATCACAATTCTAAATGTGCCAAATATATTTCAAACTGGACAAACCAAAAATGTGAATGCAGCCAACTTCACTTTCTAATTTCTCCCTGAAGTATTATTTTACTGAGGTATGCTTTCTTCATGTTCTCCAGATGTATAATTTAACTTTTGCATATGTTATTAGTTTCAGATTTGAAATGCATGTGTGGTTGTTGATTTATTTGTACAGGAAAAGACTTACTTATATTTAGACTCATATGGAGTCTCTCAGAAATGTCTTAGCGTGCTTTGAATTTGCTTTGTGATTTGGGTGTGGGGACTCTCTTCAGTTTAATCTTGTGTTCACTAAGTGTCAATGATGAGTCATCATAGGAAACCATTTTGAATAACCATATAAAATCACATGCTACCGGGTCTCCAGTGCTATTATTTTTCAGTTGAAATTGCAGCGGCATGAACACTGGCTTAAATGCAGCAAATTTGAGTTTGCTATTGCTCTTAGTAGGGAAATGGAGCTCAACTTTTTCCTAGGGAGTCTCTCTGGAGCAGAGTAAGGGTCTTGGCAAATTAGGGTGTGGAGTAAATAATGGTGTAAGTCACCCAGGTTATAATTTCCTGGAATTTCTGCCCTATACTAATAATGCACATGTTTTCAGAACATCAGGCCTTTAATAGAAAAACTTACAGTACCAATGCTGCTGCCTCTCCTGCTTGTTATCCTGGTAGCTCTTCCACCTTCCGGTGATGGTGGATGGGTGGCATCTAGTAATGTATGAGTTGCTAACTGCTGTGAATTGTTGGTTTTTGGTGCTTGATTTTTGGTGTTTGGTGGTTCATTGGTGATGGTAGTTAGCTAATTGTAGGTTAACTGCTCTTCTTGTTCTGTATGACTCAAATAGCCATTAGATGGTTCTGGTTGTTGGAGGTCAATCATCTGAGCTCCAGGACATCACTGCAGGAGTTCCTCAGGGTAGTGTCCTAGGCCCAACCATCTTCAGCTGCTTCATCAATGACCTTCCTTCAATCATAAGGTCAGAAGTGGGGATGTTCGCTGATGATTGCACAATGTTCAGCACCATTCGTGACTCCTCAGATACTGAAGCAGTCTGTGTAGAAATGCAGCAAGACCTGGACAATATCCAGGCTTGGGTTGATAAGTGGCAAGTAACATTCGCGCCACACAAGTGCCAGGCAATGACCATCTCCAACAAGAGAGAACCTCACCATCTCCCCTTGACATTCAACGGCATTACCATCACTGAATCCCCCACTATCAACATCCTAGGGGCTACCATTGACCAGAAACTGAACTGGAGTAGCCATATAAATACCGTGGCTACAAAGAGTAGGTCAGAGGCTAGGAATCCTGAGGTGAGTAACTCACCTCCTGACTCCCCAAAGCCTGTCCACCATCTACAAGGCACAAGTCAGGAGTGTGATGGAATACTCTCCACTTGCCTGAATGGGTCCAGCTCCAACAACACTCAAGAAGCTCTACACCATCCAGGACAAAGCAGCCTGCTTGATTGGCACCCCATCTACAAACATTCACTCCTTACACCACCGACGCACAGTGGCAGCAGTGTGTACCGTCTACTGGACGGGATGCATTCGACGATACTGAGGGAATTAAGGGTAGAAATTGCAGAGGTACTGGCGAATTGGAGAATTGCAAATGTTACACCATTGTTCATAAAAGGCTTTAAGGATAAACCCAGCAACTGTAGGCCAGTTAGTTTAAGCTCGGTGGTGGAAAAGCCTTTGGAAACAATAATCCAAGACAAAATTAACAGTCACCTGGACAAGTGTAGATTAATTAAGGAAAGCCAGCACAGATTTGTTAAAGGTAAATTATGTTTAACTAACTTGATTGAGTTTTTGATGATAGTCTTAGTTAAGGCGAAGCAGTTGATGTGATGTGCACGGACTTCCAAAAGGTCATAGAATCATAGATTCATTTACAGCACAGAAGGAAGCCATTCAGCCCATCGGGTCCATGCCAGCTTTCCATGAAGAAATCTAGTCAGTCCCATCTCTCCGCTTGATCCCTGTAGCCCTGCAAGTTTATTTCCTTCAAGTGCATATCCAATTTCCACAACCCTTGTGGGCAGCGAGTTCCAGGTCATTACCACTCACTGCTTAAAAAAGGTCTTCCTCATATTCCTCCTGCACCTTATGCCCAAAATCTTAATTCTGTGTCCCCTGGTACTATTTGTTATTGGGAACAGTTTTTCATTGTCTACCTTATCCAAGCCCCTCATCAACTTGTACACCTTTATTAAATCTCCCCTCAATCTCCTTTTCTCCAAGGAGAACAACCCAGGCTTCTCCAACGTAACCTTGTAACTAAAATTTCCCATTCCTGGAACCAGTCTGGTAAATCTCCTTTCCAGCCTCTCAAGGACCCTCACATCTTTCCTAAAGTGTGGTGATCAGAACTGGACACAATACTCTAGTTAGGGCCTAACCAGAGCTTTATAAAGGCTCAGCATAACTTCCCTACTTTTATACTCAATATGGGCTGAATTTAATCGAGCCGACGGGGGTCTTGAGGCAGGGCTGAAAAGGTGAGGGGAGCCCCGCCTCGGCCCTTGGGAGACGTCCTGGTGCAATTCAACTGTACTTGGGCAATTTATTGCCCGACCCCGTGCTTCCCGTCCCTTTACAGGGGACACTCGGGAGAGGTGGCAGCAAAGCAGCGGACAAGTGGGGAAAATACTAAGTAAAAGATAAAGTGAGACCCAGGCACGGGGCCTTCACTGACCTGAGACAGTCGGGAGAGTTGGTGGCAGAGTGCTTCACTTACCCTCAGGAGTCGGCGCCGCTGACTGAACTTGACAAAAAAAACAATGACATCACAGGAAAGCCTTAAGTTGATTGCTGTGTCAGTAACTGCTGTTACGGAGTGTCTGTAAATAGCTAGGTTAGTACACTGCTATTAGGGTGCGTACGCAAATAGCTGGAAATTAGAAAAGCAGAAAAACTTTTAAATAACCCTTAAGTAGCTACCTTATAATTAATTAAGAGATGCAAGAGAAGGGAAGTAAGGAGCTGGGGGATCTACTGTTTTTTGTTAAAGTGGTAAGGTTTATTGCATTACAAAGGTCGAAATAAGTATTGTAAGTGGTGGTGAGGAGAGGCATTAATTTAAAAAAAAATTAAGACAATAATTAATTAATTAGTTAATTAGAACACAATAAAGATGGTAGGGCAGGTGATTTGTTGCAGCTACATTCTGTGGGAACTTGTGGACACCAGTGCAATCCATGGCACCCAGGTCTGCAGTAAGTGTCTATGGCTCGAGGAGCTTCAGCTCAGAGTTAATGAGCTGGAGGACAAGCTACAGACACTGCGATGCATCAGGGAAGGTGAAAGTTACCTGGATATTTTGTTCCAGAAAGTAGTCACACCCCTTAGGATAAGGTCTTCTGATTTGGTCAGTCGTCAGGGACAGGGGTGTGTGACTGCAAATTAGGAAGTTATGGGGATTGAGAAGGCAAATGTGAAGGAGAATCAGCCCTTGCAATTGTCCAACAGGTTTGATGGTCTTGCAGCTTGTATGTATGAGAGCGAGGGCTGCAGGATGGATGAGAAAATTGACCACAGCACAGTGGTAGAGGAATCCACTCAAGCATGGGCAGTAAATAGAAATGTAGTGGTAGTAGGGGACAGTACAGTCAGGGGGACAGTACAATCAGGGAGATAGACACAGTTCTCTGTCGCCAAGAGCGAGAGTCCAGAAGGCTGCGTTTCCTGCCTGGTTCCAGGGTTTGCACATCTGCTCGGGGCTGGAGAGGAACTTGCAATGAAAAGGGGAGGGTCCAGTTTTCGTGGTCCACATAGGTACCAATGACTTAGATAGGACTAGGAAAGAGGTTCTGCTTAGGGAGTATGAGCAGCTGGGGGATAAATTAAAAAGCAGAACCTCAAAGGTAATAATCTTTGCATTATTACCTCAGCCATGAGCAAATTGTCGTCGGGTAAGTAATATTTGTGGCTGACAGATTGGTGTGGGAAGAATGAGTTTCGATTCATGGGCACTGGCACCTGTACTGGGGAAAGTGGGAGCTGTACTGTTCTTCACCTGAACCATGCTGGGATCAGTGTTCTGGCAAGTCATACAACTAGGGCTAAAGAGAGGGCTTTAAACTAAATAGTTGGGGGGGGGGGGATCACATGAGGGAAGATGTGGTAAATTAAAGGGAAAGGACATGGCAATAGAGCAAGGTAGAAATAAGGGTAATGATAACTAGGGTGTGGCAGGAAGGGACAGAATATATAAACTTAAGAGTGCACCAGCAGATAAGGACAGAGTTTGCAATAATAATGGAAAGACAGAACTAAAGGCTCTGTATCTGAATGTGCATAGCATTTGTAACAAATCGCATGAATTGTCAGCACAAATAGAAATAAATAAGTATAACCTGATAGTCATTACAGAGTTGTGACTGCAAGGTGATCAAGGCTGAGACCTGAATATTCAAGGGGACTTGACATTTTGGAAGGACAGGAAACTCAGAAAATGTGGTGGGGTAGCTCTGTTAATTAAGGATGACATTAGTCCAAAAGTGAGAGATGACCTTCATTCTAAAGATCAAGATGTAGAATCAGTTTGGATAGAGATAAGGAATAGCAAAGGAAAGAAGTCACTGGTGGGAGTAGTCTATAGGTCCTCGAACAGTAGCTACACTGCAGGACAGAGTATACAGGAAGAAATAATGGTGGCTTGTAAGAAAGGTACTGCAATATAGATTGCATAAATCAGATTGGCAAGGATAGCCTGGAAGATGAGTTCATAGAGTCTATACAGGACAATTTCTTGAGCTGAACATGTTAGTGCCAACCAGGGAGCAGACTATTTTAGACCTGGTAATGTGCAATGAGACAGGAGTAATTAATGACGGCATAGTAAAGGAACCTCTAGGCAGCAATGATCATAACACCATAGAATTTCACATTCAGTTTCAGGGTTTAAAGTGTGGGTCTAAGACTAATGTCTTAAACTTAAATAAAGACCATCTAAAAGCTATGAAGACAGAGTTGGCTACAATGAACTGGAAAAATAGATTAAAGTGTAGGACAGTTGAGAAGCAGTGGCAGACATTTAAAGAGGTATTTCATAACTCTCAGCAAAGATATGTTCCAATGAGAAAGAAAGACTCCATGAGAAGGATGCATCATCTGTGGCTAACTAAGGAAGTTAAGGACAGTATCAAATTGAAAGAAAAAGTGGACAAGATTAGTACACTGTGAAGATTAGCGGTACGTCAGAAAAGTCGACAGAATTTAAAAACCAGCAAAGAATGACAAAAAAAAGAGGGAGAAATTGCCGTATGTGAGAAAGCTAGCTAGAAATATAAAACAGATAGTAAGAGTTTCTACAAGTATTTAAAAAGGAAAAGAGTAACTAAAGTGAATGTTGGTCCACGAAAGAGAGTGAGTCTAGGGAATTAATAATGGAAAATAAGGAAATAGCAGAAGCATTGAACAGATATTTTGTGCCTGTCTTCACTGTAGAAGACACAAATAATGTCCCGGAAATACTTGTAAATCAAGAGGTGAAAGGGAGGGAGGAACTTAAAACAATTACAATCACCAGGGAAAGGGTACTGAGAAAACTATTAGAACTAAAGGCTGACAAGTCCCCAGGACCTGATGGCCTGCATCCTAGGATCTTAAAAGAAGTAGCTGCTGAGATAGTAATTTTCCCCAATTCCCTAGATTCTGGAAAGGTCCCATCAGATTGAAAAATAGTGAATGTAACTCCTCTATCCAAAAAAGGAAGGAGACAGAAAGCAGGAAACTAAGGGTCAGTTAGCCTAACATCTGCCGCAGGGAAAATGCTAGAATCTATTATTGAGGAGGTTATAGCAGGGCATCGAGAAAATAATGCGATCAGGCAGAGTCAACGTGGTTTGCTGAATGGGAAATCAAGTTTGACTAATTTATTAGAGTTCTTTGAGGAAGTAACAATGATGTGGATAAAGGGGAACTTGTAGATGTGGTATACTTGGATTTCCAAAAGGCAATTAATAAGGTGCCACATCAAAGGTTACTACACGAAATAAGAGCTCATGGTGTAGGGAATAACATATTAATATGGACAGAGAATTGGTTAGCTCACAGGAAACAGAGTAGGGATACATTTTTGGGTTGGCAAACTGTAACTAGTGGAGTGCCACAAGGATCAGTGCTGGGGCCTTAACTATTTAGAATCTATATCAATGATTTGGATGAAGGAACAGAATGTATGTTGCTAAATTTGCTAATGATACAAAGATAGGTCAGAGAGTACGTTGTGAAGAGGACAAAAGGAGGCTATAAAGATGTATAGATCGATTAAGTATGTGGGAAAAATATGGCAGATGGCGTATAATGTGGGAAAATGTGAACTTGTCCACTTTGGCAGGAAGAATAGAAAAGCAGAATATTATTTAAATGGAGAGAGATTGCAGAACTCTGTGGTACAGAGGGATCTGGATGTTCTGATATATGATTCACAATAAGTTAGTACTCAGGTACAACAAGTGATTAGGAAGTCAAATGGAATGTTGTCATTTAATGCAAGGGGAGTGGAATATAAAAGTAGGAAAGTTCTGCAACAGTTGTTCAGGACGCTGGTGAAACCACATCTGGAGTATTGTGCACAGTGTTGGTCTCCTTACTTAAGAAAGGATATAATTGTATGAGAAGCAGTTCAGAGAAGGTTCACTTGACTGATTCCAGGGATGAAGGGCTTATCGAATGAGGAAACGTTAGACAGGTTGGGCCTGTATCCACTGGAGTTTAGAAGAATGAGAGGTGATCTTACTGAAACATATAAGATCCTGAGGGGACTTGACAGGGTCGATGTTGAGAAGATGTTTCCCCTTAGTGTCATAGAATCATAGAGTTAGACAGCAGAGAAACAGGCCCTCCAGCCCATCGTGTCTGTGCCAGCCATCCAGCACCCAACTATTCGAATCCCATATTCCTGCACTTGGCCTGTAGTCTTCTATGCTATGGCGTTCCAAGTGCTCATCTAAATACTTCTTAAATGTTATGAGGGTTCCTGCCTCTACGACCTCTTCAGGCAGTGCGTTCCAGATTCCAACCACCCTCTGGGTGAAAATTTTTTCCCTCAAATCCCCCCTAAACCTCCTGCCCCTCACCCTAAATCTATGCCCCCTGGTTCTTCACCCCTCTGCTAAGGGATAAAATGTTTCTTCCTATCTAACCTATCAATGCCCCTCATAATCTTGTACACCTCAATCATGTGCCCCCTCAGCCTTCTCTGCTCCAAGGAAAACAACCATAGCCTTTTCAGTCTCTTGTCACAGCTGAAATGCTCCAGCCCAACAACATTCTGCTGAATCTCCTCTGCACCCTCTCCAGTGTAATCACATCCTTCCTATCGTGTGGTGCCCAGAACTATACACAGTACTCCAGCTGTGGCCTAACTAGCATTTTATACAGCTCCATCATAACCTCCTTGCTCTTATATTCTATGCCTCGGCTAATAAAGGCAAGTATCCCATATGCCTTCCTAACCACCTTAGCTACCTGTGCTGCTGCCTTCAGTGATCTGTGGACAAGTGCACCAAGGTCCTTCTGACCTTCTGTACTCCCTAGGGTCCTACCATCCATTGTATAATTCTCTTGCCATAATAGTTCTCCCAAGATGCATTACCTCACACTTTTCAGAATTAAATTCCATTTGCCACTGCTCCGCCCATCTTACCAGCCCATCTATATCTTCCTGTAATCTAAGGATTTCCTCCTCATTATTTACAACACCATGTAATCTGCAAACTTACTGATCATACCTTCTATATTCACGTCTAAATCATTAATGTACACTACAAATAGCAAGGGTCCCAGTACTACTACCTGCGGTACACCAGTGGTCACAGGCTTCCAATCGCAAAAACAGCCCTCGACCATTACCCTCTGCCTCCTGCCACTAAGCCAATTTTGCCAAATTGCCCTGGATCCCATGGACTCTTACCTTCTTAACCAATCTCCCATGTGACCTTATCAAAAGCCTTACTGAAATCCATGTATACTGTATCTACTGCTTTACCCTCATTGACACATTTAGTCACCTCCTCGAAAAATTCAATCAAGTTAGTTAGACACGATCTCCCCCTGACAAAGCCATGCTGACTATCCCTGATTAATCCCTGCCTCTCCAAGTGGAGATTAATCCTGTCCTTTAGAATTTTTTCCAATATTTTCCCAACCACTGATGTTAGACTCACTGGCCTGTAATCAGCTGGTTTATCCCTGCTACCCTTCTTGAACAATGGTACCACATTCGCTGTCCTCCAGTCCTCTGGTAACTCTCCTGTGGCCAGAGAGGATTTGAAAATTTGTGTCAAAGCCCCTGCTACCTTCTCCCTTGTCTCATGTAACAGCCTAGGATACATCTCATCTGGGCCTGGAGATTTATCCACTTTTAAGCCCTCCCTTTCAATGCTAATATGTTCAAGTATATCACAATCCCCCTCCCTGATTTCTACACCGACATCGTCCTTCTCCATAGTGAACACCGATGAAAAGTAATAATTTAAAACCTCACCGATGTTCTCTGGCTCCACACAAAGATTGCCACGTTGGTCCCTAATGGGCCCTACTCTTTCCCTGGTTATCCTCTTACCCTTAATATACTTATAAAACACCTTGGGATTTTCCTTTATCTTACTCGCCAGTGTTTTTACATGTCTGCTCTTCGCTCTCCTAATTACTTTTTTAAGTGCCACCCTACACTTTCTATACTCCTCTAGTGTCTCCGCTGATTTCAGCGCTTGGGTTCTGCCGTAAGCCTCCTTTTTTTTCCTGATCCAATCCTCTATATCTCTTGACATCCAGGATTCCCTGGGCCTGTTAGTCCTACCCTTCACCTTAATGGGTACATGTTGGCTCTGAACTCTCACAATTTCCTCTTTGAATGACTCCCACTGATGTGGTGTAGACTTCCCTACAAGTAGTTGCTCCCAGTCCACTTTAGCCAGATTCTGTTTTATCATATTGAAATCGGCCTTCCCCCAATTCAGTACCTTTATTTCGGATCCATCTTTGTCCTTTTCCATAACTACCTTAATTCTTCCTTATGGGAGAGCCTAGAACTAGGGGACACAGTTTAAAAATAAGGGGTCTCCCATTTTAGACCGAGATGAAGAGAAATGATATCTCTCAGAGGGTCATTAGTCTGTGAAATTGTCTTCCCCAGAGAGCAGTGGAGGGAGGGTTATTGAATATTTTTAAGGCTGAGCTAGATAGATTCTTGACTGACAAGGGAGTCAAAGGTTATAGGGGTAGAAAGGAAAGTAGAGTTGAGACCATAATCAGATTAGCCATGATCTTATCAAATGGTAGAGCAGGCCCCAGGGGCCGAATGGCCTACTCCTGCTCCTAAATCGTATGTTCATATATAAGGAACAGGATCCTACCTCTCAGAGCTGCTGGACAATGAGACTGCTGGCAGCTCAGTAGTATCGGCACCGTCATTAGGAGTAGTATGCACTACTGGTACTACACCAGGTCTGGGACCAGGCCAGCACTGGTGACATGAACCCCACGTAAGTGTGGCGGGGTCGCTGAGGCCTGTCTGGCAGGCCCTGGTGAGGAGAGGGTGATGGTGGTCATTGATGGCGGGGGTTGGGTATTCACGGTATTGGCTGCTGGGAGCCTCCCCATGACTACCCCGCGTGGTGGAGGCCTCCATTGAAGGACATGACCCCCGAGCGGTAAGAATATAAATTGTTCAAAACCACACTTAGAGGTTGACTGTAACACAGAGGGGAGAGCGAACTGAAACTCTGGCTCATAAAGAGACTGAGAGAGTCATTATCATGGACAATGGCGCAGGGCAACTGCCTTTACATACATAGTGGCGCAGTGGTTAGCACCGCAGCCTCACAGCTCCAGGAACCCGGGTTCGATTCCGGGTACTGTCTGTGTGGAGTTTGCAAGTTCTCCCTGTGTCTGCGTGGGTTTTCTCCGGGTGCTCCGGTTTCCTCCCACAAGCCAAAAGACTTGCAGGTTGATAGGTAAATTGGCCATTATAAATTGTCACTAGTATAGGTAGGTGGTAGGGAAATATAGGGATAGGTGGGGATGTTTGTTGGGAATATGGGATTAGTGTAGGATTAGTATAAAATGGGTGGTTGATGTTCGGCACAGACTCGGTGGGCCGAAGGGCCTGTTTCAGTGCTGTATCTCTAATCTAATCTAAAAAATAATTAGTTCCTGCCAGGAATGAAAGGAGCATTCACACCCCAGTCAACCTTGGAGCCAGGTATTCCTCACCCTGGGGAGGGGATCACATTGTTTTCTGTTGTGTAAACAGCAGAAGAATTGATTATGTCCGTAAAGTCCTGTCTAGACCAGGGCATGGAATAAACCAAGGTAAAGAGGTGCGAAGCACCGGATGACTTAGCGGAATGGTAACAGGATCTGTGCCTGAGATACGAATCATCATAAAAGAGGATGACATCAGAGGACGGACACTGCAGTCAGGAAAAGAAGGACGGAGACTGCTCTTCTCCAGATCTAGGCCTACAATCAACACTGGTAACAATTAGCTCTTTGGATGTAAGTTTCAGCCAAATTGTAAAGTGGTTTGTGTTGTGATGTATTTTGTAAATTTTAGTCAACCTTGTATGGGGGGTTTCTACTGTGAGGTATTGTTGTTAATTGCAGTCTAATCACAGAGGGATTTGTACTGTGGGGGGGGTGGGGAGGGGGAGGGTGCAGTTTTGTGAGTTCAATAAACAAACAAACTTGAGATTGAGCCAAAACCTGTGTCACGTTCATTTTGTTCTCGTAATTCCTGGAGTCCAAGAACTATTATAAGGAAAAACGGGAACGTAATCTCTTACACCCCTGCCGCTGCTTTAATACCAGCAGCAGTGGGAAGAGGCCCTTAAATGGCTATTGATTTGCCACTTAATGGGGAAAGCCGTCTTCAGCCTTTCCTGCCCCCAACTTAATTGCAATGCGATTGGAAGACACTGCCCCCCCCCACCTTCCTTCACCGCCTTCCCTCATAATTCTATGAGCCCCACACCTCTCAGCCTATCTCCCAGAGGCCCATTAGATTCTGCCCAATTTCTCTATTTATGAAGCCCAAGATCCCATATGCTTTGCTAACCGCTCTCTCAATATATCCTACCACCTTCAAAGATCGATGGACATGCACCCCCAGGTCTCTCTGTTCCTGCACACTCTTTAGAACTGCACCATTAAGTCTATATTGCCTTACCGCATCCCTTCTGCCAAAATGCATCACCTCACACTTCTCTATATTAAATTCCATCTGCCTCTTGGCTGTCCATTCTGCTAGCCTATTGCTGTCCTGTTGCAGGCGATTCGTATTATCCACACTGTTTATCACTCCTCCAACTTTGGTATCATTGGCAAATTTTGAAATTGTACTCTGTATTCCAAGATCCAAGTCATTTATATATAGTAACATTTATTTGTATAGTGGTCCTGGCACTGACCCATGAGGAACACCACTGTCTACCATCCTCCACTCTGAAAAATAACCATTTACCATGATTGGCTGTTTTCTGTCCTTAGCCACTTTTTTATCCAGTTGGACACTGACCCTCCTATTCCATGAGGCTCAATTTGTTAACTAGCCTTTTATGTGATACTTTATCAAATGTTTTCTTAAAATCCATGTAGACAAAATCCACTGCATTCCCTTCATCAACCTTCTCTGTTACTTCATCAAAAAATTCAATGAGATTAGTCAAGCTTGATTTGCCTTTTACAAATCCATGCTGGCTATCATTAATTAATGTTTGATAAAGTACCAAATAATAGGCTAGCCAACAAAGTTGAAGTCTATGGAATAAAAGAGACAGTGGCAGCATGGGTACAAAGTTGGCTGAATGACAGGAAACAGACAGTAATGATGAACTGTTGTTTTTCAGATTGGAGGAAGGTATACAATGGGATTGCCCAATGGTCAGTACTTGGACCACACTTTTCTTGATATATATTAATGACCTGGACTTGGGTGTGCAGGGCATAATTTCAAAATTTGGAGATGACACAAAAATTGGAAATGTTGTGAACTGTAAGGAGGCGAGAGATAGACTTCTAAAGGACATAGATAGGCTGGTGAAATGGGCAGATATGTGGCAGATGAAATTTAATGCAGAGAAGTGTGAAGTGATACTTTTTGATTGAAAGAATGAGGAGAGGCAATACAAAATAAAGGGTACAATTCTAAAGGGGGTGCAGGAACAGAGCAACCTAGGGTATATGTTTTCAAATTATTGAAGGCAGCAGGGCAGGTTGAGAAAGTGGTTAATAAGGTATACGGGATCCTCGGCTTTATAAATAGAGGCATAGAGTATAAAAACAAGGAAGTTATGATGAAAATTTATGAAACATTGGATCGGCCCCAACTGGAGTATTGCATCCAATTCTGGGCACCATACTTCAGGAAAGGTGTGAAGGCTTCAGAGAGGGTGCAGAAAAAATTTATAAGAATGGTTCCCAGGATGAGTGACTTCAGTCACATAATCGATTGGAGAAGCTGAGCTTGTTCTTCTTAGAGAAGGTTGAGACTAGATTTGATAGACAAGTTCAAAATCATGAGAGGCCTAGTCAGAATAGACAGAAAGAAATTGTTCCCATTGGTGGAAGGGTCAAGAACCAGAGGACATTGGTTTAAGGGGAATGGCAAAAGAACCAATGGCGGCATAAGAAAAAACCTTTTTTTATGCAGCGATTGTTTGGGATCTAGAATGCACTGCCTGAGCGCATAGTGGAGGAAGATTCAATCATGGCTTTCCAAAGGGAATTGGATAAGCACCAGAAGAGAAAATATTTGCAGGGCTATGGGGAAAAGGTGGGGAAATGGGACCAGCTGAGTTCCTTTTGCAGAGAGCTGGAACAGACATGACAGGCCGAGTGGCCTTCTTTTGTGCTGTAACCATTCTATGATTCTATAGGAGAGCACCTTTTGATTATTTGAATTTTGTGGTGCCTTTGTGCACATCTTGAAGTGTACACATTATTAAAAAAATGATCTGTTCTAAAATGCCAGAAAAAGAATCGAACAAAGTGTCACAAATCAAACATTTTTAGGGGACTGGCATTGCTCAAACCTATGTATGAAATATAGTGTGCATTATGTACAATATACCCACTTTTAAAATTGCCATTAAGACACTAATAAAATAACTGAACAACAGCTTAAGAATTTGCATATGTCATTTTGTATATTTCACATAGCACAAAACTGTAGTAGCAGGTACATGTTTAGTAAGCTGGCACAAAAAGTGATCTAATAGTCTGTCAAGTTTGGACGAAAACAGAAGTGAATAAAACCTACCTTTCTTATTTAAGATTTCAATGTTGCTTTGCTATTGAATATTGCTGAAGTAACCTGATTTTGAAGAATTGGGTGAGAAAGGCTTGCATTAATCTATTGGGAACAGTTCCATTGTGTCATGTCAATTTGTACATTCCTAAATTGCAGTTGTCCTACAGCTTTAAAAATGGAAGTGCTTTAATTGATAATACCACCCAAGTGCTGTGCAACTAGTTCCTTGGATGTTCATGCAGCAGCTGTGCAGAAGATTGAAATGGCAGGAGGCTGGAATCTGAAATATGAGGCAATGTTATATTAAACCTAGATACACACTGCACAGGACAAGGTTTCAAGTACTTAATTATTGTCTCAGCAACCTGACAAAATAAAATAAAAATAGAGGGTACATTTTGAATTTGCTGTATATTCAACATCTGAATCTGACTGGATAATGCAATAATGCTAGGGCCATCTTTTGGGTAAAAAGCATACATAATTGTTTGGTAATTGTTTGTATCGTGAGTAGAAACTGAAATGTTTTAAGCTTCAAATAGATCCACAATTAGATTATAAACCAAATAGTCTTATGGAAGAAAAGCTTGTTGGGATGGCTGGAGTCCTGTGCTCAGTGGAACCATACATTATCATAGATCCAGGGATGTGGGCAGCAACACATGTTGTCAAAGCTGTCATTTTGTTTTTCTGACCAAGTGGTGTGCATTCTGCTGCAACACCTAAAGTTTGCTGGGTGGACAGTTTACTCATTCAGGATTGGCAGTTACCGACAGAATCACCCAACGTTTTTGTTGGAAGAAATTAACTACGGCTTGTTGAGACTGAAATCCAGAAGATGGTGTTCTTGTGTTGATGCAGCTTCCATTATCTGGAAGTGCCAGATAGTCCCTTCTGCTGAACTTTTCATAGCCATTACAGTGCTACCGATTGAACATGAGGGGCACTAAATTGGGCTGGGCAGTGCCCACTTTTTTATGAGTTATGTGGCTTCATAATGAGATCCTAGAGGCAACAGCAAAGGCACAAGCAGAATAGCAGGTTTGGAACAGGAATGCTACAGTGTAGTCGAGGTACACTTCTTCACACCCTACCTCCTGTAAGGACTCCATTCCATTCTCCCAGTTTCTCCGTCTCCGACGCATCTGCTCTGATGATGCTACCTTCCATGACGGTGCTTCTGATATGACCTCCTTTTTCCTCAACCAAGGATTTCCCCCCACTGTGGTTGACAGGGCCCTCAACCGTGTCCGGCCCATTCCCCGCACCTCTACCCTCACCCCTTCCCCTCCCTCCCAGAACCGTGACAGGGTTCCCCTTGTCCTCACTTTTCATCCCACCAGCCTCCATATCCAAAGGATCATCCTCCGCCATTTTCGCCACCTCCAGCGTGATGCCACTACCAGTCGCATCTTCCCCTCCCTTCCCCTGTCAGCATTCCGAAGGGATCGTTCCCTCCGCGACACCCTGGTCCACTCCTCCATTACCCCCACCACCTCGTCCCCGTCCCAGGGCACCTTCCCCTGCAATCGCAGGAGGTGTAATACCTGCCAATTTACCTCCTCTCTCCTCACTATCCCAGGCCTCAAACACTCCTTTCAGGTGAAGCAGCGATTTACTTGTACTTCTTTCAATGTAGTATACTGTATTCGCTGCTCACAGTGTGGTCTCCTCTACATTGGGGAGACCAAGCGCAGACTGGGTGACCGCTTTGCGGAACATCTCCGCTCAGTCCGCAAGCAGGACCCTGAGCTTCCGGTTGCTTGCCATTTCAACACTCCCCCCTGCTCTCATGCTCACATCTCTGTCCTGGGATTGCTGCAGTGTTCCAGTGAACATCAACTCAAGCTCGAGGAACAGCATCTCATCTACCGATTAGGCACACTACAGCCTGCCGGACTGAACATTGAGTTCAATAATTTCAGAGCATGACAGCCCCCCATTTTACTTTCATTTTTAGTTATTTTTTTCTTCCTTTTTTCTACATTCTTTTTTACATTTTTTACAATCTTTTTTTGCATTTATTTCATTTCATCTTAGTTTGTTCAGTTTGCTTACCCACTGTTTTTTTCAGGTTTGCACTTGCTGCTGTTCAATATTCAGTGTATTTACACCTAATCTGTACTAATGCTTTGTCTTTCAACACACCATTAACATATCGTTTGCCTTTGCTCCGTAACCTTTTGGTCAGCTATGTGGCCTGGTCCAATCTACACCTTCTCCTTTATTATCTCTTGCCCCACCCCCACCTCACTTGTTTATAATCTGTGACTTTTCTTATATTTGTCAGTTCCGAAGAAGGGTCACTGACCCGAAACGTTAACTCTGCTTCTCTTTCCACAGATGCTGCCAGACCTGCTGAGCGATTCCAGCATTTCTTGTTTTTATTTCAGATTTCCAGCATCCGCAGTATTTTGCTTTTATTGAAGACAACAGTGGTTGGATTGAAAAGTAATTTTAATGTTGTAATCTAAAGCAGGACAGCAATCAGATTTTTAATCAGATTTATGAATCACTGAAAACGAATCTTTGAAGGAATAGAAACAAAAATAATCAGCTGAGTTGTTGTTGGATTGCAGACATGTCAGAGCCACATTGTAATGGAACTGATTTAGATAGATAGCAGGAGGCTGATAATTTTAGACTGCACATATAACGTTGCTGAAATATGCAGAAAAGACTGACAGGCTTAACTTCTGAACATGTCATTCAATCACTTAGTCTGTATTCTATTTGGCAAGACAGAAACGACTGTTTAGAATTGTTTAATTACTCACAATGATCCTATATCTTCAGATTGTGATTTACCTTCCAACAAACATACTAATGGCAGTTTTGGAGTGTAAGAGTTTGTAGATGCTAATGCACTCTATATGCCTACAAGGTACTGCTCTAACTGTTCATCAAGCTTAATTTCAAAGTTTGTAGATGACAGGAAACTTAGAAATATAGTAAACAATGAGGAGGATAGTGACAACAATAACAACAATAAGCATTTATTTAGCACCTTCAGCATAGAAAAGTATCCCAAGGTAATTCAATGGAACATTATCAACTAAAATTTGACATCAAGTCACATAGGGAGATATTAGGACCAAAATCTTGGTCAAAGAGGTAGGTTTTAAGGATGAGAGCAAGATATAAAGGGAGAGAGGTTTAGGGAGGGAATTTCAGATGTCAGCTGGGAATTTATGCTGGCGACGGGGGTCTCGACATTCGGAAAAGGTGATGCCGAGAATCCCGCGTCGCCACTTCTCCAGAAGGCCTGCAAAATCTAGTGCCAATCAGGCACTTAAGTGGACAGCGGCGGGCCTTCCACAGGATCAAGGATCCCGTCGCTTGGAGAGCTGCCGGCCAATCAGAGGAGGTGGTGACTGCTGCTGGAGGAGCACCTACTGGAGGCTGAGGAGCGGTGCTGAACCCAGGCCACAGTTAGGTCATGGCGGGAAGTGTCTCACGGGGTGGGAGTCATAGGGGACGGGGCTATAGGGGAGTCACTAGCAAGGGAAAGGAGGTGGCTCTCAGTGCCCCCCCCCACCAATGCCGGGTCCCTTGTTCAGGCACTAAGTGCCTTTTCACGAGGGACCCCCTGACCAGCCGGAGCCAGAAAGCAGCCTGCACGGTTTTTCATGCTGTGCCTCCCATGCGGTGGCAGGGCCGCCTACCACACGACTAATTGAGGCAGCAGTGGAGGGATGAGGCACTTAATTGGGGATTAATTGCCCAGTTAAAGGCCTCAATTGGCGGTAGGACAGGCAGGCTATTCACAGGCCCCCCTACCACCATCCCACCTGATATTATGCTCTCCCTGCTTTCAAACCTGCCATTGGGGAGAGCATAAAATTCCCCCGCCCCCCCCATGAGGACGACTTATATGTTCTATTTCAGATAGCTAGACGGTGAACACAAGAACACAAGAAATAGGAGCAGAAGTATACCACATGACCCATCAAGCCTACTCCGCCATTCAATATGATCATGGCTGATCTTGGGCTTTGATTCCACTTTCTTGCCCGATCTCCATATCTCTTGATTCCCTGCAAGACCAAAAATCTATCTATCCCAACCTTAAATGTATTCAATGATGGAGCATCCACAACCTCTGGGGTAGAGAATTCCAAAGATTCACAACCGAAGGCTAGAACTGGAGCCTAATCTTTACGCACTTATAAATTTTTATTTACAGTGATACATATTACAAACATGCACCTTCGACTCCAACAGCCACAGTTTCAGCCTTCTCCTATATATAGGAGCACAGGTGAATCCCCAGTTAATGCCCACCACCTGCATAGAATTAAATACTCAATTCATATACAATTTAAAAAGACAAGCTGCATCAAAATACTGGAATTCTCTCCCTAGCAGCACTGTGGTGTTATTTCTACCACAAGAACTGCAGCGGTTCAAGGTGGCAGCTCATCACCACCTTTTCAAGAACAATTAGGGATGGGCCATAAATACTGGCCTTGCCAGTGATGGACACATCCTATGAACAAATAAAAAAAAGGTTGGTAAACAGAGGATACAGATTTCAGGTAACTGGGAAAAGAACCAGAGGTGACATAAGGAAAAATGACCATGCAGTAAGTTGCTGTGATCTGGAATACTTTGCCTGAAAGGGTGGTGGAAGCAGGTTCAATAGTATCTATCAAAAGGGACTTGGATAAATACTTGAACAGGGGAAAAAAATTGCAGGGCTATGAGGAAAGAGAAGGAGAGTGTGATTAATTGGATAGCTCTTCCAGAGATGGTCTCATTCTGTGCTCCATCATTCTACCATTCTACAGTCTGCCTGTCTCCTAATAAAGAATTACTAATTGGCACCTTTTAGGTCTATACATGCTTAAAATGCCTAATGTTGTAAGGGTTTCATTCACACTACATTTGCAGTGTTTATTTCTTCTTTGCTCCAGGATTTGAAATTGTTTTGCATAATTGTTACTGGGAGCATGTGTCCAGTTAATTTAAATCACATTAGAATACATTATTGTTTTCCTGGGTCTCAAAGAAATGTTCTACAAGCTTTCAGCTACCTAACCATGAAATGACAACTAAATTCGTCACCCTTGCTTGGTCTCTAACAAGACAATGTGCTCACTGAGTCATAGGGCTCTCTGTGATCTGTCATTTAAGTAGAAAAGCCAGTGATACTAGAATAAAAGCAATCACTTTTGCACAATCTATATAGGTTTTAGTTAAATTATAATTATTGACATACTGATAAGTTTATTTGCAGCCCATCAAGGTAATTTTAAATGTAAAAATGAAATGAGACTACATGGGAATTTTGAGAAGTACATGACGAGCTTTCGTGTACACATATACGTTAAAGAACTGAATTCACTAGCACAGAAATGAGATGCGCCAGCAAATAGAACCAAGAATAAATGTTGAATAGAACTTCAGAGCTTAAGTCAATCAATGGATCTGTTCTCCACAAAAGAGAAGGCTGAGAGGTGACCTGATGGAGCCCTTTAAAACTATGAAGGGGTTCAATAGGGCAGTTATAGAGAAGATGTTACCACTTCTGATTTAGTTGAGGGGAAACTGTGTGTGATTGATGGCTGGAAATCCAGGAGTCCAGGAATCACTCAAGCCCATGTGAATATGACAAACAAAGCTACGTCTTGATTCAGAACATAATCTTGGGGACCAGGATAGATTAGGACACCTCCAGTTTTCATCTTCTCAGCATTAGAAACCTTCTGAGCAAAACTGATTTTTCTTGCACAATGATAACACTGCCATTGATTTCCAAGTTCATGCCACTCAAAACCTAAAATCTGCTCTGATTCCATATTTGGCATATATTGCTTTATGGGCAGCACAGTGGCGTAGTGGTTAGCATCGCAGCCTCACAGCTCCAGGGACCCGGGTTCAATTCTGGGTACTGCCTGTGCGGAGTTTGCAAGTTCTCTCTGTGACCGCGTGGGTTTTCGCCGGGTCCTCCGGTTTCCTCCCACCGCCAAAGACTTGCAAGTGATCGGTAAATTGGCCATTGTAAATTGCCCCTAGTGTAGGTAGGTGGTAGGGAATATGGGATTACTGTAGGGTTAGTATAAATGGGTGGTTCTTGGTCGGCACAGACTCGGTGGGCCGAAGGGCCTGTTTCAGTGCTGTATCTCTAAATAAAAAATAAATAAAAACTAGGTGTCATAAATATAAGATATCAGCAATAAACTCAACGAGAAATTTCCCTACTCAAAGAGTGGCTAGAATGTGGAACTTGCGACCACATCGAGTGTTTGAGGGGAATAACATAGATGCATTTAAGTGAAAGCTAGATAAGCACATGAGGGAGAAAGGAATAGAAGGATATGTTAATAGGATGAGACAAAGCAAGGTGGGAGGAGGCTTGTGTGGAGCTTAAACCCCAGCATAGACCTGTTAGACAGAATGGTCTGTTTCCAGCTGTAAATAATATGCACTGCTATGTAGCCATCGACTCCATCACTCTCCCTGGCCACTATGTGAGCCTGAACCAGATCATTCTCAAGCTTGGCCTCTTATTTGACCCTGCGATGAGCTTCTAACTCCACATCATCAAGACTGCCTACTTCCACCTCCATCCCTGTCGCAGCTCATGTGCTGCTGAAACCTTCATCCATGCCTTTGTTACATCGAGAGTTGACTATTTTAATGATATCCTGGCTGGTCTCACACATTACACATTCTGTAAACTTGAGTTCATGCAAAATTCTGCTGCTATACCTTAACTCACACCAAATTCCATTCACCCATCACTCTTGCGCTCGCTGACCAATATTGGCTCCTCCTACGGCAACATTCTTGTTTTCAAATCCCTCCATGGCCTCGTCTCTCCCTATCTCTATAATGTCTTCCAACCCTACAACCATCCGAGATCTCTACACCATTGGGGCCATGTCTTCAGCTGCCTAGGCCCTACGGCCTGGACAGCCCTCCCAAAACCTGTCTACCTCGCTACCTCTCTCTCTCGCTTTTTGGTGTTCCTTAAAAGTTATCTCATGGTCAAGCCTTTGGTCTCTTGTCCTACTATCTCCTTATGTGGCTCATGTCATATTTTTGAAGTTTTTTATTAAATTAAAAGTACTACATGAATTCAAAAGTTGTTGTATATAAATTCAAGTTGTTATTACTAATAAGAGATTTCAAGCCAACGGACCTCCAGTTTTAATTTAACAGGCTTGAACTCAGGTGGGAAGCAGGTGTGCAACAAGGCGTGGTAAGTGGCAAGATCCTATTAATGTCAATCGTGTGAGCTCTGGGTAATTTTAACTCCTAGGCATCAATTTCATATGATTGAAGGGCTGTTTATCCAGTTGCATCTAGAAATACTGCCGCAAAATTTCTGACGGGCTTCATGAGGCTTATTTAAAGCAGGTACCCACCTGTTAAAGCAAGGTTGCAATCTTTTTTGCCTGGTTTTGTGTGTTAGACTGCTAGAAGAAGGGTAAAGTAGCAAGGATGCCTCCTGGATGTCCCAGTGGAAGAGGTTAGGGAAAAGAGGGGGTACTGTTTCCCATTATGGAGAGACAGATGCTCACTTTGGACAGATTGATGGCTTAGGTTGATCGGACCTTTCAAGGAGTCAGCCATTATTTGCAGTTTACTCTCCTGCAGATCAGTGGAAGTCCCAGCACAACGGGAGGCCAGTGGTACAATGGAAGTAGTACATGTTGTTCTCACTCAGGACTCAAGCACATCTGCCCCTTTGCCACTTCCTCAACCAATCATTGTCATGTTGCCAGCAAATTCGTTGAGCCAGACTGCCTGGTAGCACTCAAGTTGAAGGTCTCAAGCAACCCGAAGTCTCCGGCAAATTTCCACCAGCTTTGCCGAGGCCACGAAGGTAACAGGTCATAGGCATAATGGAGTTACTAATGTGATGGAATATAGGTATAATAGGCTTAGTTAGGTAGCATTTAGATATAGTTAATATATTATACCTTTTGGAATTAAAGATTGAATAAATGGTCAGTTTTTAGGACTCACTGAAATTCCCAATTAAGAAGGTAGAGTTAAGTATTTCAAGGTCCCTGTTAGAATAGAATTTCTGCTGTCAGGGACTTGGAAGATAAGCACAAACATTGAAATATCCTGTGTGATATCAGTAAGAGGTAGCAATAAACTTAATTAGTTTGTGGAGTTGTTGATACAGACAAATCAGCTCAAAATGTTGCTTTAAGGTAACATAAAAAAGGCAATTATAGATAATAAAACAATAAATGAAAATGGACTTACAGGAACAAGAGGTCAAGTAAGCACAATTATAAACATTTTGACCACATAACTGCTCACAACTTCAAAAAAGGGGATTTCCAGTAAAACATTAAGTGGAGAGTTAGTCAATTTTGAAAGCAAGAAAAACTCTCACAGAAAGAAATGCTGCTATAGGCTAAGAGGTCATATGACACCTTAGAAACAGTATAAACATGAGAGGTTCTGAAGTGAAAATTAGAAGTGTTGAATTCCTTAAACAATACTTCTCACCCTATGCCTTACTCGGGGAATTTCAGATTTTATGTTAGTCTTTAATGTTTATTTTAGATTTGTAAGTATGGAAGGAATGTTTATTTTAAATTTTGATGGATATTCTAAGATATTTTGCTGTAACATTAACAGGGTTAAACTTTTGGATTCTATGTTAGAAATAAAAATACGTGTTACATCTCTCAGTAATAATTGACATTGTAATACACATATCCACTTAAGGAGTGTATTGCATGTTAAATTCTTTAATAAATATATAAAAGCTAATAAATAGTCTCATGTAGTATTCTGTACACAACTACAAGAACCCTGTGAAACTATTGTCGATTGTTGTAAAAACTCATCTGGTTCACTAACGTCCTTCAAGGAAGATTTTGATGTAAAAACCCATCTGGTTCACTAATGTCCTTCAGGGAAGGAAATCTGCCATCCTTACCTGGTCTGGCCTACATGTGACTCCAGACCCACAGCAATGTGGTTGACTCTTATATGCCTTCTAAAATAGCTTAGCAAGCAACTCAGTTCAAGGGCAATTAGGTATGGGCGATAAATGCTGACCTAGTCAGCGATGCCCACATCCCATTAACAAATAAAAAAAACCCTCTTGGTGTCTCTTTAAGTGGACAGATACGTATTGAGGAGAGTTTCCCAGACCCTTATAATATCTGGGATATTTATGACTTAGCCATAATTATTAAAAATAGGCTATCAGAAAGATGGTAATATTCTGTTCATTTTCTTTTTTTGAGAGAAAGCTAGTTCAATTCTTTGGACCCACATAAGTGTCTATAAGGCTTTGTCTGGTTTGAACTTAATTAAGGGAGATTCATAGGGGTGTACTCCTGATTTGGTTTAGTCCTTATAAGGGGTTAAAGTCATAAATCGCCTCACTAAACCTTCACTTGAGAAGGTGAGACATGAATTCAAGGCAATCTTTTGCTTGCCATTAAATTCACCATTTGTTACACACTGGCACTTTATTTATTTATTTAGAGATACAGCACTGAAACAGGCCCTTCAGCCCACCGAGTCTGTGCCGACCAAGAACCACCCATTTATACTAACCCTACAGTAATCCCATATTCCCTACCACCTACCTACACTAGGGGCAATTTACAATGGCCAATTTATCTATCACCTGCAAGTCTTTGGCAGTGGAAAGAAACCAGAGCACACGGCAAAAACCCACACAGTCACAGAGAGAACTTGCAAACTCCGCACAGACAGTACCCAGAATTGAACCCGGGTCCCTGGAGCTATGAGGCTGCGGTGCTAACCACTGCGCCACTGTGCTCCCTTTTTGGTCTGCAGTGTGCTGTTTTGTTCATTTCCGTGTCTGCATTGACAGTATGCCATGTTTGTAACAAAAGCAAAATATGATGGATGCTGGAAATCTGAAATAAAGACAGAAATACAGAAAATACTTAGCAGCTCAGGCAGCATCTGTGGAACGATAAACAGTGTTAACATTTCAGGTTGATGACCTTTCATCAGAACTGGGAAAAGTTGGACGTGTAACAGGATTTAAGCAAGTGAAAGGCGGACAGGGTAAAGGAACAAAAGGGAAGGTCTGTGATAGGGTGAAAGGCAGACAAAATTAAATATTAAAAGGTTTGGTGATGCAAGGCCAAAGGTTGTGGTAATGGGGCAAGTAAACAAACAAATGATGTGTCTAGAGGAGGTACGAATGGCAGAATGCTTTTTTAAAATTCATTATGTGGGTGTCGCTGGCTAGGCCACCATTTATTGCCCATCCCTAATTGCCCTTGAGAAGGTGGTGGTGAGCTGCCTTCTTAAACTGCTGCAGTCCTTGGGGTGTAGCAACACCAACAATACTGTTAGGAAAGGAGTTCCAGGATTTTGACCCAATGACAGTGAAGAAACAGTGATGTAGTTTCAAGTCAGGATGGTGTGTGGCATGGAGGGGAACTTGCAGGTGGAACTTGCAGGTGGTGGTGTTCCCACACATCTGCTGCCCTTGTCCTTCTAAGTGGTAGAGGTCATGGGTTTGAAAGGTGCTGTTGAAAGAGACTTGGTGAGTTGCTGCAGTGCATCTTGTAGATGGTACACACTGCTGCCACTGTGCATCAGTGGTGGAGGGAGTGAATGTCTGTGGATGGGGTGCTAATCAAGTGGGCTGCTTTGTGCTGGATGGTGTTGAGCTTCTTGAGTGTTGTTGGAGCTGCACCCAGCCAGGAGCTGCTGCAATGATGCCCTGGGAATGAGGTGAAATCCTCCAATAACCACAACCATCTTTCTTTGTGCTAGGTATGACTCCAATCAGTGGAGAGTTTTCCCCCTGATTCCCATTGACTCCAGTTTTGTGAGGGCTCCTTGATGTCTTACTCAGTAAAGGGCAGTAACTCTCACCTCACCTCTGGAATTCAGCTCTTTTGTCCATGTTTGGACCAAGGCTGTATTGAGGTCAGGAGCTAAGAACCCAAACTGAGCTTCAGTGAGAAGGTTATTGTTGAGCAAGTGCCACTTGATGGCAGTGTCGACGACTGCTTCCATCATTTTGCTGATGATTGAGAGTCAACATATAGGGCAGTAACTGGCCAGGTTGGATTTGTCCTGCTTTTTGTGTACAGGACATACTTGGACAATTTTCCACATTGCCGGGTAGTTGCCAGTGTTGTAGCTGTATTGGAACAGCTTGGCTTGGGGCACGGCTAGTTCTGGAGCACAAGTCTTCAGTACTATTGTCGAAATGTTGTCAGGGCCCATAGCCTTTTCAGTATCCAGTGCCTTCATATGTTTCTTGATATCACGTGGAGTGAATCGGATTGACTGAAAACTTGCATCTGTGATGCTGGGGACCTCGGGTGGAGGCCGAGATGGATCATCCACATGGCACTTCTGGCTAAAGATGGATGCAAATGCTTCAGCCTTGTCTTTTGCACTGATATGCTGGGTTCCCCCATCATTGAGGATGGCAATATTTGTGAAACCACCTCCTCCTGTTAGTTGTTTAATTGTCTACCACCATTCACGACTGGATGTGGCAGGACTGCAGAGCTTAGATCTGATCTGTTGGTTGTGGGATCGCTTAGCCCTGTCTATCACGTGCTGCTTCTGCTGTTTGACATGTAAGTAATCCTGTGTCATAGCTTCTCCATGATGGTACCTCATTTTCAGATATGCCTGGTGCTGCTCCTGGCATGTCCTCTTGCACTCTTCATTGAACCGGGGTTGGTCCCCCGGCTTGATGGTGATGGTAGAGTGGGGGATATGCCAGGCCATGAGGTTACAGATTGTAGTTGAATACAATTCTGCTGTTGCTGATGGTCCACAGTGCCTCATGGATGCCCAGGTTTGCATTGCTATTTCTGTTTGAAATCTATCACATTTAGCACTGTGGTGGTGCCACACAACACGATGGAGGGTATCCTTAATGTGAAGATGGGACATTGTCTTTAAAAGGACTGTGCGGTGGTCACTCCTACCAATACTGTCATGGACAGATGCATCTATGACAGGTAGATTGGTGAGGACGAGGTCAAGTAGGGTTTTCCCTCTTGTTGGTTCCTTCACCATCTGCTGCAGACCCAGTCTAGCAGCTATGTCCTTTAGGACTCGGCCAGCTCTGTCAGTAGTGGTGCTACAGAGCCACTCTGGGTGAAGGACATTGAAGTCGTCCACCAAGAGTACATTCTGTGCTCTTGCTACCCTTAGTGCTTCTGTTATGAACACAGCAGGAGCAATGCACTGTCAATTCAGTCCCATCACTCCACAGGTTGCAGCATATTATTTAAAATTTTTCACCCAACTGGAAACAAGCCAAATTAAACACTCTAGTAACCCCTGGAATAAAACAGACCAAACCAGATATCTTTAGACAACAAGAAATTAACTATTTATTAAAACAAAATCTTAAACACTATTAAGATAAACCTATGTCTAAAGACCTTGTAATTTCTTATTTTAATCTAACTCCCCCATTCACACACATACACTCAAAAATAACAATAGTTAACTGGTTTTAAAAGTTTTTTTTATATTAGTTGTCTCTTTAGAATAAATAAAATAAGTTACTCTTTGTGGGTTATGTTCCTGATGGATGAGGTATTTTAATGTTGAAATAGTCAAAGGCCACTCAAAGTTTTCATGTGGATTTGATGCAATAGTCTATTTTTAATAGGCATTCAACTCTTTGGCTGCAAAAGGCATCAACAGTTCCTTCAGCAATACAAATGGTTTCTTGAAAAAAGAAGGCTTTTCTTCTGTAGGCAATTAACTCGGCCCGTAGCTCCCTGTAGAAATTTTGCTGAGAAAAAGGACAGCTTTCAGTAGCACACCTCATTGGAGAGTCTCTCAAAACTAACTGGTTTAGACCTTTTTTTGCCAGTTTTACACACAGTCAAATCAAAACTTTGAACCATATGACCGCTCTCTCTCCTGCTGTTGCCTAGGGTAACAAGTGCAGTTGCAGGCACATTGTGCCTTAGAAATTCGAGAATTTTCTCTCCCTTAAAGGTGCACTGTTTTTAACAGAGTCTTAAAGGCACACACTGTTTTAATTCAAGGAGAAAAAAGATACAATCCATGGGGACATCTCCGCCCTTGGCGAAATGAAACGCCATTCCCGAAATGCGTTTCATTACAATGTAAAAAAAATAGAAACTGGAATAAACACTCTAACATTTTATTGCATTCACGCATTATTCAGTCTACTGATAATTTACAGCATTTTCTTCATACCATCACCATCCGTATAACTTAACATGGTTAAATTTGTGACAAAGAGTCGGCGATAACATTGTCTTATCCCAAAATATATACAATTTCCAAATGACAAGGCTGCAACAACAAACTCCATCTTAATATTCTGGCATTTCAGTTTTTAAATTTTTCCACAAACATTAATTGGTTATGGGCAGTGTATATTAATATTTCTTTATAGTCTTGGTGGACGTATACTTTGAAATGTTTGAGACCCTGCAAAAGTCCAAATGTTTCATTTTCCACAGTGGAATACTTTTTTGATGGCAATTTAGTTTTCTTGAAAAGTACCCTACTGGCTTCTCTATGCCGATTCGTCATCTTGCAATAGGATTGCACTAACACCTAGGTCGCTAGTATTGATCGCTATTTTGAAGGGTTTAGCAAAATTTGGAGCAGTCAACACTGGTTCAGTAGTCAAGATTGTCTTTAGCTTTTCAAAAGCTGCCTGGCATTCATCTGACCATACTACTTTGTTTTTGTTTTTTTGTAGCAAATCGGTTAATAGAACAGCCACAGTACTAAAATTCTGTGCAAATTTCCTGTAAAAACTGTATATCCCTAAAAATCTTATTATTTCCCATTTAGATTTAGGGATAGGGAACTCTACGAAGGCTTATACCTTTGTTGTTTTTGGCAATACCTGTCCTTGCCCCACTATGTGTCCGAGGTTAGTTACTCTTGCTTTTCCGAATTTGCTTTTTTCCAGATGTATCCTTAAGGCCACCGCTTATAACTTTTTAAACAGAATTTTTAGCTGGTTTAAGTGTTCTTGCCAAGTGTTACTGTATATTAGTACATTGTCGAGATACACTACACTGTTGGGAACACTGGCTATCACCTGATTCACTAATCTTTGAAAAGTAGCTGGGGCATTTTTTAGCCCGAATGGCATTACCTGGCACTGATAACAATCGTCAGGTGTTACAAAAGTTGATATCCCTTTGGCTCGAGGAGTCAAAGGAACTTGCCAGTATCCCTTACCAATCTTGGTAAGAAACCTAGCACTGCCCACTCTGTCAATACAGTCTCCTAAACGTGGAATTAGGTAGGAGCCTGCCTTCGTTACCACATTGACTTTTCTCTATACAAAACCGAGTTGACCCATCAGGTTTAGGTACTAGATCTATTGGTGAACTCCAGCTAATTTGACTAAGTTTGATCAAGCTATTTTCCAGCATGTACTGGATCTTTGCTTTTACTTGGGCCTGTTTGTCTGGACATAAGCGGTAAGGATGTTGTTTTAAAGGAACGATTCCCTCTATATGCACATCATGTGTGGATAAGATTGTATATGCAGGCTTATCCCTACAAATTCTTTTAAATGTTGTGAAAAGCCTGTTTAGTTCTTCACGTTGTTTTGCCTCGAAGTGCAAAAGCATGTTGTCCAATATTCCAACCATTCTGTATTCGCTAATCTGATAGTTGGAGGTTCAATCTCATCCTCACTATTCTTTTTCTTCTCAACAGTTCTGATTACCTGACATACCTGTACTGGCTTATCCTCCTCCCTGTGATAATATTGCTTTAACATACTGATGTGACACAACAGGTTCTTCCTCCGGCGATCAGGGGTGTCAATCAATCTTACCCAGAGAAAGTTCTGGAATTTCTAAGGCACAGTGTACCAGCAGCTGCACTTGTTATCCTAGGTGACAGCCGGAGAGAGAGAGGTCACATGGTTCAATGTTTTGATTTTACTGTGTGCAAAACTGGCAAAGAAAAAAAGTCTAAACCAGTTAGTTTTGAGAGGCTCTCCATGGAAGAGACGAAAGATGTCATTTTTCTCCACAAAAATTCGAGCAGGAAGCTACAGGCCGAGTTAATTGCCTAAAGAAGAAAAACCTTCTTTTTAAAAAAAAAACGTTTATATTGCTGAAGGAACTGTTGATGCCCACTGCAGCCGAAGAGTTGAATGCCTATTAAGAATAGACTACTGCATCAAATCCATGTGAAGACTTCGAGTGGCCTAACTACTGTTATTTTTGAGTGTTTGTGTGTGAATGGGGGAGTTAGATTAAAATAAGAAGTTATAAGGTCTTTGGACATTGTTTTATCTTAATAGTGTTTAAAATTTAGCTTTAATAAATAGTTCATTTGTTGTTGTCTAAAGATATTTGGTTTTGTCTGTTTTATTCCAGCGGTTTCTAGAGTCTTTAATCTGTCTGTTTTCTGTTTGGGTGGAAAACTTTAAATAATATGCTGCAACCTGTGGAGAGATGGGATTCATTTGACAGTGCGTGGCTCCCACTGTGGTCGCAACATATTAATTGGGCAGCTCACCCGGGGATAAGAGTTAAACTAATTGGGGGGCTCCCATTTGGAATCATATGAATTATTCATCTCTGGAATAACATATAAATTAGGGTCGTGCATCCGGCATCATATTAATTGCTCTTGAGTCTGGGATTATATCAATTGGAAACTCAATTGTCGGGATCCAAATCTAACACCAATTATGAAGAAATAAAAGGAACCAGATTTCTTGTATAATAAGGTACAGTCCATATCATCAGAATAGCATGAGCAGTTGCAGCAGAGTTTCTGGCAAAGGAGAATGTTTCCCTCAGTGACTTGATAACTTTGACTAAGAATAAACTGAAAGAACTGGCAGCAAAATTGGGGTTAGAATTGAAATCTGGTGCCGAAAAAGCAGTGATAATTGACCTAATTGCCCAACATCTGGAATTAGAAGAAGAAGAAGACAAGGAAAAAGAAGGTAGTAAGTCAGAGAGTGATGCAGTAGAATTAGCCAAAATTCAGTTGGAAATGGAAAAACTTAGGCTTCAACAGGAAACAGAAAAAGAAATAGCAATAAGAAAATTTTGAGGCTGAAAAAATAATATAGAAAACCTGAATTGGCAAAAGAGAGAGAAAGAGAAGAAAGGG
Organism: Heterodontus francisci; assembly: GCF_036365525.1. Taxonomy (NCBI): domain Eukaryota; kingdom Metazoa; phylum Chordata; class Chondrichthyes; order Heterodontiformes; family Heterodontidae; genus Heterodontus; species Heterodontus francisci. The sequence goes on from NC_090384.1 coordinate 71,966,179, forward strand.
AAATTAAATTAAGAGAGATGGAACTAAGACAAAGGGATGGTCTTGACTCCAGGGAAAATTCGGGTCAGGAAGAATCTGAATTCAGCCCAGCACCCAGCAAAAAGCTGTTTAAATTTATACAGGCTCTTCCTAAGTTTGAAGAAAGGGACATAGAGGCATTTTTCATATCTTTTGAAAAAATATCCAAGCAGATGAAATGGCCAAAGGAAAGCTGGACACTGCTTATGCAAAGCACGTTGGTAGGCAGAGCTGATGAAGTTAATGCCATGCTTCCTGAAGAGGCTTCTGCAGATTATGAGACAGCAAAAAAGGCTATTCCCGCTACGTATGAGTTCGTCCCTGAAGCTTACCATCAGAAGTTTCAGAACTTACAGAGATTGGCAGGGCAGATGTATCTGGAACTTGATAGGGTGAAGCAAATTAATTTTAAACATTGGATATGGGCATTAAAGATGGAAACCACATATAAGAACCTTTGAGAGTTGATTCTTTTGGAGGAATTTAAAAACTCCATTCTTTCAGAAGTGAGAACACATGTAGATAACCTGAAAGTTTTGAAAGCTTGGCAAGCAGCGGATATTGCTAATGATTTTGAGCTTGTGAATAAGCCAAAATCTTTTCTCCGTCACCCCCATAAAGCTGAGAAGAATGGAAAGTTGGAGAGTGAAAGGAAGTCAAGTAGCCAGGTACAAGAAGGAACAGCTGAGAATGTCCCAGGATCACCTCTTCAGGCCAGAAAGGAAGGTGCTGAGGGTAGAAGTGAGGTTTGCAAGCTGAAGTGTTGTCATTGCCACAAAAGGGATCATCTTTGTTCAGAATGCTTGAAATTGCAAGGTAAACCTATAGGACTTGTTGGGTACACAAAGCTAATGCAGAGGAAAAGACTGACTGAGAGGCTTTAACGGCAGTTGTAAAACCAGATACAAAAACTAAAGTGAGTGTAGAGTTAAAAATAAGACACCTGAAAGTTATAATGAATTTTTGTCAAAGGGGAAAGTAACTCCACATCCTTTATGTGAGGCAAGAAGACCTATCGTTATACTCAGGGATACAGGAGCATCACAAACACTCTTGCTGGGGAAAGATATAACATTTCCACCAGAGAGCACCTTGAACACTAAAGTTTTAGTTAATGGAATTGGCGGGGAGTATATACCCGTGCCTTTATATAAAGTACACCTAGAGAGTGACTTAATATCTGGGATGGTAACTGTAGCAGTTGTTCACAGTTTGCCAGTAGAAGGAATTGTTATACTCCTAGGAAATGATTTGGCTGGATCAAAAGTATCCATTTCTCCTATAATTACAAAGGAACCAAGTGAAATTAGGGAAACGGAATAATTACAGGAACATGTTCCAGGAGTATTTCCTGTGTGTGTAGTTACCCAAGCAAAGGCTAACAAGGATCCATTGTCAGACGTTAAAGTGATACCACAAACAGATAGCCAAGTATCTGAAACTTTATTTGGGGATTTAGATAATCCAAATGAGATGTTTAACAGATCTTCTATCATTGCAGCACAGCAAGCTGATCCAGAGTTATACCGAATGGCTCAGACAGCTCTGATAGAAGCTGAAGTGAAAGGAGTTTCAGAAGGCCATAATATGGCAAACTGAGTTTTGAGGAGGAAATGGAGACCACCTCATAGACCTGCAGACGAAGACTGGACAGTTGTTGAACAGATAGCAGTACCACCTAAACATCACCAGGGATTATTAAGGTTAGCACATGACATTCCTTTTGCAGGACATAGGGGAATTCGGAAGACCAAATCACACATAAGCCAACATTATTACTGGCCAGGTCTTACAAAGGATGTGAGACAATTTTGTTGGACATGCCATACCTGTCAAATGGTGGGAAAACTACAACCTACCATAAAACCAGCACCGATAGTTCCCATACCAGTGATTGAGGAACCATTTAGCAGGGTATTGGTAGACTGTGTAGAACTCTTGCCAAAAACAAAAGCGGGACATCAATAGATACTTACTATCATGGATATAGCTACTTGATTTCTAGAGGCCATTCCTTCGAGGACAATTACTACTAGAATAGTAGTAGAGAAGTTAATCCAATTCTTTACGAGATATGGGTTACCATTTGAAGTTCAATCAGATCAAGGGTCTAATTTCATGTTGAAGATATTTCAAGAAGTCATGGGCAATTTGGGGATTCGACAGTTGAAATCTTCAGCATATCACCCACAGTCACAGGGAGCTTTAGAGAGATACCACCAAACTCTCAAAACAATGATTAGAATATACTGTCACAAGTATCCACTTGACTGGGATAAATGACTAGACTTCCTTTTATTCGACACCAGAGACTCACCAAATGAATCTACAGACTTCAAGTCCCTTTGGATTGGTTTAAGGACATGAAGTAAGAGGTCCCCTAAAACTCATCTTCTTAGTTATCTTAGAGATACAGCACTGAAACAGGCCCTTCGGCCCACCGAGTCTGTGCCGACCATCAACCACCCATTTACACTAATCCTACACTAATGCCATATTCCTACCACATCCCCATCTGTCCCTATATTTCCCTATCGCCTACCTATACTAGGGGCAATTTATAATAGCCAATTTTACCTATCAACCTGCAAGTCTTTGGCATGTAGGAGGAAACCGGAGCACCCGGAGGAAACCCACGCAGACACAGGAAGAACTTGCAAACTCCACACAGGCAGTACCCAGAATTGAACCCGGGTCGCTGGAGCTGTGAGACTGCGGTGCTAACCACTGCGCCACTGTGCCGCCACTGTGCCGCCCATAAAAGACAGATTCTTGCAACAAAACAAAAAATCTTTGATATTGAACTACGTGTCTGTGTTCCGGGAAAGGCTCATGAAAGCTTGCGGTGTGGCTCAGGAACACCTGAAAGCATCCCAAGCCAATATGAAAAAATGGGCTCCAATTGTGTATGATCTTTTCACTTCCCAATATGACCTTACTAAATAAACATGAGCCACCTTTTGATTTGTAACCACCCAAGGCTTGTTTGCCAGCTTTTCAAACCAGGTGTTTTCGTTTGTCTTGCATTAAAATAATTCAATTCCAAAATTTCAATTTACCTTTGGAAAATTAATACAAACTATGAACCAGGTGGTTGTAATACACTGAACTAGTAATCTAGAGACCCAGGATAATGCCCTGGGGACACCGGTTCAAATTCAATTAATTAATAAATTAAAATCTAGCCTTGGTAATGGTGCCATGAGACTATCATTGATTGCCATAAAAACCCATCTGGTTCACTAATGTCCTTTAGAGAAGGAAATCTGCTGTCCTTACCTGGTCTGGTCTACTTCTGACTCCAGACTCACAGAAATGTGGTTGACTTTTAACTGTCCTCTAAAATGGCCTAGCAAGCTACTCAGTTGTCAAGGGTAATTAGGGATGGGCAACAAATGCTGGCCTTGCCAGTGACGCCCACATTCCATGAAAGAATAAAAAAAACTGTGTGTTCCCTTTTAAAAATCTAATAAAGGTGTTAAAACTAGGAATACATGATTTGGTCACATAACACAATTTTACATGTGTACATATATATGCACATTCATGCCACTTAATTAATACCGATGAATCTATTAAAGTATTGTATAGTAGAAAATGCCATGTCATAATATTGTTGCTACTCTTATAAAATCAAATGCATCCTAAAATATTAATAAAACTGTTCAATTAAAATATGTTGTATTAATTAACTAATTAAAATGCATCAGGTTTGCAAAATCATGAAGAGTAATTCCATAGCTGAATGACTCACAGCAGATTTATAATTAGAAGGAAACTGATGGGCTATTTGTGAGGTATTGAGGCTGGGGAGGTCAACAAAGTCCAGCTCAAACAAGACTTGGAGAGCGAATGCTTAACGTTTGAACAACTGCTGAGAACCTGAGGCTGCCTTTTCCAGTTGGATTCACTCTCTAAAATTAGTTTAATTGGTGTTCAGTCAAAATATGGTACTTAATTAAAGCTGGGGTTGATAGGATAGAACATGGGACAATGGTAATTACAGTTTGTTGTAAGTATGCGATGTCATTACTCTCAATACATGAAGATCCAGCTCTAACATTTTGAAAGAATACGCTAAAAGGATAGAAGCCTCAAAATTCCAACAGGTCATTGGATGAACTAATTTTCTGTTCCTTAGCTAATGATGAATTATAGCCTGGTGAGAAGTGAGGCTCATCCAACACTTCTTTGACATATTCGTGCAGAGATAAAATTGAATAGCAACTTGGCAGATTAACTGCTGTTGCTAAGACTGAGTTGGAGGAAATGATGAGTTAGGGTATTGGTGAGGTCAGGAGAACAGATGGAATTCCTGTCCTGATCCTTCTGAGGTGGTAAAAGGAAAATCTAGGCCATAAAAACATGGACATAGAATTAGACATAGGTCGCATAGCAGAGTGCAAACTCCACTGAAAAGATCGGATAACGTCCATTTACTGGGATGTTGCAGCTCCAGGCCTTCCTCCCTCCTCTGCCAGCTCAAAACAATCCTGTGCCTTGGTACTGAGCTTACTGTATGTAACAGCTTAATTTTGAATAGGAGTAAACTGCAATCGCAAATATGCAGTGCACTGTCATATAATTATAAATTTAGCCCCTAAGCCCCCTTATTTTAATGTTTAACATTTGGATTTGCAAACATTGAGAAGGATCATGAATAAAAGCAGCAGTATTATGCTGTTGGCAACAATTCAAATATATGTAAACGTCCTTGGCTTTTTCCAGAAGGCATTTCAAATGCAATAACAATGCCAGCGAAACAAAATCAGCAGAAAGGGAATACAAGGAATAGCTAATTCACTGGCTAATGTCAACATCACTAGCAGTATGCAGTATCTGGAAAGAAAGGAAGAAAGACAGACTTGTACATCACGCCTTTCATGACCTCAGGATGTTTTACAGCCATTTTTTGAAGTATGGTCGGAGTTGTAATGTCGGAAATGTATACACCTTTTACCTTGTGGGCTGACAAGTCAGCTTTTAAAGCTTGATTTGCTCTTGTGTAGAATTCTTCCAGGAAATTCATTGATATTTGTAGCGCTGGGTCCAACTACAGCTGCTACCTGATGCTGCTGCTTTGCTCTGGGTCTGAACCCTGCTGCATGTGGGAATTCCAGGACTTATGATAAATCAGCACAGATTCTGATCCTGGAATGATGCTGTAGACACGAGTGTCCGTATGGAGCACAAAAATAAGGTAACGATGGAGAATTTCCTCAAAATGAGTTATACTGCTGCTGTCTCTTTAAAGGAATTGCTGCTGACAGTGAGTTCCAGAGGGAGTTACACACCAGTTTGCTGAGTCTGCTCACGTCTATTGCAATTGGTGTAAAACTGATATAAAATGGGTATAAGGAGTGCACTACCTGGAAACATCTGCATTGCCTTCAATGAGACAGGTTAGTCTGCAGCAGAATGGGGGACAAACAGATAAGTGAGGAACAGTGATATAAAAACAGAAAATGCTGTAAATACACAGCAGGTCCAACAGCATCTGTGGAGAGAGAACCAGAGTTAATCTTTCAGGTCAGTGACCTTTCATCAGAACCGGGAAAAGTTAGAAATGTAGTAGGTTTTGAAAAAGTGAAAGGGGGAGGGTGGGAAGACAACAAAAGGGAAAGTCTATGAGAGGGTAGAAGGCAGGAGAGATTAAATGACAAAAGGATTCATGCTGCAAGGCCAAAGGGAGTGGTAATGGGACAAGTAAAGAAACAAAAGATGTGTTTAGAGGAGGTGTGAATGGCAGTATGCTGAATAGCTGCCATCCCAAAGCAAAGAAGGGGAAATAAGAGAGAAACAAAAAGGAAACAAAAAACCAGCAAAAAAACACGAAACAAAATGGGAACAGAGGTTACAATTAAAAATTGTTGAACTCATGTTGAGTCTAGAAGGCTGTAAAAGTGCCCAGTTGAAAGATGAGGTGCTTTTGCTCGAGCTTGTGTTGAGTTTTATTGGAACACTGCAGCAGTCCAAGGACAGAAAGGTCAGAGTGGGAGTAAGATAGAGAATTAAAATGACAAGCGACTGAAAGCCCAGCATCATGCTTGCGGAGGTGTTCTGCAAAGCGGTCAACCAGTCTGCATTTGATCTCCCTATTGTGGAGGAGACCACATTGTGAGCTATGAATACTAAATTGAAAGAAGTACAAGTAAATCACTGTTTCACCTGGAAGGAGTGTTTGGGGCCTTGGATGGTGAGAAGGGAGGAGGCAAAAGGGCATGTGTTGCAGCTCCTGCACTTGCATAAAAAGGTACAATGTGAAACGGATGGAGGTTTTGGAGATGATTGACAAGTGGACTAGGGTTTGTTGGAGGGAACGGTCCCTTTGGAATGTTGAAAGGAGAGGGGAAGATGTGTTTGGTGGTGGCATCATGCTGCAGGTGGCTGAAATGGAGGAAGATGATTCATTGAATACGGAGGCTGGTGAGGTGGAAGGTGAAGACAAGGGGAACCCTATCGTGGCTTTGGGAGGGAGAGAAAGGAGTGAGAGCAGAGTTGTGTGAAATAGAATGGGCACAGCCAACCATGAAGGAGGGGCAATTCTCGGTTCAGGAAAAAGGAAGACATATCAGAATGCTAGCATGGAAGGTTGCATCGTCCAAACAGATGCGACAGAGATGGAAAAACTGGGAGAATGATAAGAGTCCTTACAGAAAGTGGGTGTAAGGAAGTGTAGTCAAGGTAACTGTGGGATTCAATGGTTTTATAGTAAATATTGGTTGATAGCCTATCCCCAGAATTGGAGACAGAGAAGTCAAGGAAGGGAAAAGAAGAGCCGGAGATGGACCATGTGAAAGTCAGAGAAGGGTGGAAATTGGAAGCAAAGTTGATGAAATTTTCCAGTTCAGGGGGAGAGCAGGAAATGGCACCGATACAGTCATCGATGAACTGGAAAAAGAGGTGAGGGAAAGGGCCTGAGTAGGACTGGAACAAAGAATGTTCCACATATCCCACAAAAAGGCAGACATAGCTAGGACCCATGCAGCTACTCATAGCAACACCATTTATTTAGAGGAAGTGTGTGGAATTGAGGGACAAGTTCTTCAATGTGAGAACAAGTTCAACCAGGCGGAGGAGGGTGGTGGTGGATGGGGACTGGATAGGCCTCTGTTCAGGGAAGAAACAAAAGGCTCTCAGACCATCCTGGTGGGGGATGGAGGTGTAGAGAGATTGGATATCTATGGTGAAGAGAAGATATTTAGGGCAGGAATCTGGAAACTGAGGGCATGAGAAGACTCACAGATGTAGGTGGAAAGGGACTGGACAAGGGGGAAAAATAGAGTTGAGATAGGAAGAAATCAGTCAGTTGGACAGGACAGATGAAATTATGGGTCTACCAGGGCTGTTCTGTTTGTGTATTTTGGGAAGGAGATAGGAACAGGCTGTTCAGGGTTGGGGATTATGAGGCTGGAGGCCATGGAGGGAAGATCGACATAGGAGATGAGGTCAGTGACAGTCCTGGAAAGAATAGCTGGATGTTTACTTTGGAGGTCATGGTCGAAGGGGAGGCAGGGAGAAGTGTCAGAGAGTTGGCATTTGGTCTCTGCTAGGTAGAGGTTAGTATGTCAGATAACAACAGGACCACCCTTGTCAGCAGGTTTGATGATAATGTTAGGGTTGGACCTGAGAGAACGGAGTGCTGCAAGTTCAGAGAGAGAAAGGATAGAGTGAGAGGGCAGAGAAATTGAGATGGCTGATGTCATGCCAGTGGTTCTCAATTAAAAGGTCGAGAGAGGGTAAGGTTAGAAAGAATCACACTTTAAACTTGGAAAGGCTGGAGTCAGTCTGTTTATTACAGCACCATGCTGTCTGCTGTCGAAACTGGTTGAACTGGTTCTTGTGTTACATATAACATGACTCCCCAGTGCAGCTGTGAATGTAGCCCCTGCTGGAAAACTTACATATAACAACTAGTTCCGAGCAAATTAGTTCCTAATAATTTACAGATAGTATAACAATATATAACATTCCTCTTTCTTTAAAACATAATGACCCTATATCAATATAACTGTCAATATAAATAAAGAAGATTATCATCTGACTTGTGGAAATAATCTGAACCCCTTTTTAGAGTCTTTTATAGCGTGTATTCTTTTAAAAAAAAATATTATTCATGGTATAGCTTGGGTGGTAAGGTGTTGTGCCTCCATCTTGTAGATTTGACATTTGTTGCTCTCAGTGGGGAGTTGGCACGCTGTACAGGCGATGTTGTGTCAGCTGCTGGTGATGTTGTTAATGTTGTCTCGCTGGATAGTAATGTTTCCGGTGTTGTTGATTGTCTTTTCTGTTGTTCCAGCTCAGGTGTAGGTTGAATATGGATTCTGTTCATTCTCATTTGGTTACCGGTTTCAGTCTCGATGATATATGACCTTGGAGTCTCAGCTTCACTAGCAACTTTTGCTGGGCTCCAGGTTTTCATGATCGGATCCTGTACATGTACAGTTTGTCCTTTCAACAGCTCGGGTAGGGATTTAGCATATTTGTTGAAGTGTTGCTCTTCTCTTACCTGTGCTTCATTGAGTTGTTGTCTCACTTCCTGTTGGTCACTTGAAGGATGTATTTTGCTCGGCAGAGTTGTCTTATATTTTCTTCCATTTAACAGCTCTGCAGGTGATTTCATGTCAGCCTTGAGAGTTGTGGATCAGAGCGACAATAAGGCCAGGTTTGGGTCTCCTTTCATCTCTTGGCATTTGACAAGTGTTCTTTTGACCATCTGGACGCGTCTTTCTATAAATCCGTGTCCCCTTGGGTAGTGTGGTGATGAGGTGATGGTGTTGAACCCATACTGGTCAGCGAATTCCTTAAATTCTCTGGATGTAAATTGGGTGCCATTGTCACATATTAACCTTTTTTTCCTCAAATTTTCAGGAAAGATCTGCTGGTATAGTCTGAGCGGGTTGATGTCACTCTGCGCTCCAGTATCAATCTTCACCTTCAGATCTATCATTGTGAGATTATTTCTCAGCCTCTTCCTGCTCTGAATGGTTGTGTGAATTTCTTTTCTCTGGGAACTGTCACATCCAGACATTTTGTGCAATTCTATGGTTCCTATGTCTATCATGTTCTCAAACCCATCACCATCTTCCAGGGTATGGATGTTTTGTTTTCTTTCACTATTCCTTTGCCCTGTTACTCTGGCTCTGATGACTCGTCTACCACCTTCACGCCTTGTTCTGCACAACTTTTCCCAGTGATTGGTCTTTCCGCAAGCTCTGCAGATTGATCCATGTGCGGGACATTTCCTTCTGTCTGTCATTTCATGTGGGCGGCCACAGCTCCTGCACGTCTTTCTCTCTATTTGGTGTACATTCTTTAGTTGTTGTTTCACTGCATCAAGCCTGCTGCCTGTCTCTTGGCTTGACTGAAGGCTAGCCGTTTGGGTAGTCAGAGCCTTCATCTGTCTGCTCGTGGCTTCATGTGCTCTGGCAGTGCCTATAGCCTGCGATATTGTGAGCTTGTCCTGTCCGATTAGAGCTTTCTGTACTTCAGGATGTGCAGAACCCCAAATGAGCTGATCTATCAGCCTTTCATCTGTGTCCTTAAATTTACATTTTCTGGTTTCATTTTTCAATGTTGCTACAAAATTGTCAATAAGCTCACCTAGTTCTTGTCTGAGGTCTTGAAATTCATATCGATATATCTGATGATTTGATTTTGGTTGGAGATGTGTGCTGAATGTTTCAAAAATTTTGTCTGGGTTTCTGTTGTCCTCTTCGCTTAGGTCCCAGCTGTTAAATAAATGTAATCCTTTATTTCCAGCCCACAGAAGGATATAACTGACTCTCTCCACTTCACTAGTGACTTTTAGGAAGCTACTGAATGCCAAATTGCACTTTTGTTTAAACTTCTCAAATGCCTCTACGACATCATCAGGTTCCCAATTCATTATGGGCTGCAGCTGTGCATTCATTCCTGTCCTGGCTGACATTTCGTTTTTTTGTTTTCACACGAGTCATTCAGTTTTTCTTTCTCTCTCTCTGGCACTAATTTGGGTTAATTTTCTCAATCTGATGCTTTTAAAAACATTCTAGGTTTACTCATAGACACTCGCTGCCACCATATTACAACTTTATGTTGTTTTTCTGGTACCCAGATGTTGTAAAGAATCACACTTTAAACTTGGAAAGGCTCGATTCAGTCTGTTTATTACAGCACCATGCTGTCTGCTGTTGAAACTGCGTCTTGTGCTACATATAACATGACTCCCCAGTGCAGCTGTGAATGTGCCCCCCCCCAAACCGGAACACTTACACATAACAACTAGTTCCTAGCAAATTAGTTCCAAACACTTTACAGATAGTATAACAATATAGAACAGTGGGGTCCAGATGAAGGGAGAATACTGGAGACAGGTAAAAGGGTCTGCTGTGTGGGGAGAAGACTCCTGGCGGAAGATGTGGGCATAAAGGTGAAGGCAATGGAAGAAGAGCTCAGCGTCCTGCCGGGCAATTCATTGAGGTGGGGCGTAAGGGGATGAAGCTGAGGCCTCTGCTAAGGACTAATTGTTCAGGGTCAGAGAGAGGAAGGTTGGAGGGTATTGTGAATACACGGCAAGGAGTGAGATTAGAAGAAGTGGAGGGGTCAGAGGGAAATGAAGTGAAGAAGGATCCAGAGGGGTATTGGTACCCATGAGTTGTTGAAGCTTGCCGTTTGTTACACCTGAAAGGGATAAAAAGTTTTTTTTGTTAAAGTACTAAATGCGATGAAAGACAAAATGAAACTGCGGTTCAGGACAGCTTTGAGATAGAGTGAGAGGTTGAGGGCCTGCATATAGTGATGCATGGCATTGAGTGTGGATCTCAGGATGTGGTGAGAACAGCAGTTCGGGGAATGCTGAATGCCTAGGAAATGTCTGTAATCGTGGGTGGATCCGAAACACGAAGGATGAAGTTTCAGTTGAAAGCCATGTGGAATAAATTGGAGCTGGAGACAATTGCTAAGGAAGGCGACGTGGCTGTGAAAGTGAGATTTCGTAGATGCCTGATCAAACACGAGAAGGGAAACAGAAAGCAATGGAGGTGAACAAGGTAGAAAGGAACAGTGCTTGGTTCTTTTCGCTTCAATCTCTCATTACTTCACTGTATATCTCAGCAATTTTTTTATACTTGTTCAGAATTAAAAACTTTTCAGCACCATTTATGCCCAGAGGGCAGCAGAGATGGCACAAAGGCAACGAAGAACAAACAACTTTACTCATTCAGACTTCCAAGTTCTCCTGGAGGGCATTGAGGCAGGATGAACACACTCCTGGGTGTAGGGTGTGTTTTTAATAGATCTTAGTTTTTACTGATATCTTTTGCTATGCTATTTTCATAGCATTGTAGGAGTTACCTTTGTGTTACGTAAAAGCCCAGCTGGTTTAATACAAATCCATTTACTACCATTAAAGACTGATATGCAATGTTACTTGCAGCAGGAAAGCTTCCTATACTTTTTCCAGAGTGGCAATATTAGCTGATGTTTATAAAGGAGTGTTGCAGTACAAGGAATAATAGATTCTTTGGGGAGAATTTTAACCCCAAGAACAAGTGGGTTGGGAGCAGCTGGAGGGATGGGGTTAAATTTTTAGATTTCTTGATTGGGGGTGCAACCCAGCTTCAACGCACCCACTTCGGGGTAACGGAGGCGTATTTTGAACACTGGCGAGAAGCCTACTTGTCGAAGTCAGAGATTAAATTAGAGTAGGCAGTGGGTAGTTATTGGTGCAATTATCATCCTTAAGAGATGTTAATGAGGTCTTTCCAAATTGGTTTTAACTTAGCTCCAAATTTACCCTGTGCAGCATGGGTTTCCTGGGACTCAGAAAACTGACCACAGGAATGGAGACATGTTTGAGCAGGTGGGTATTTAAACTTGTCATTGTCCATCTGAATTAAAACTCAGTTATTGCAGCTGCTGTCTCTGCTCCCTGTGGCAAACGTTTAACAGAGAGTGCTTTGTGGATACAGTTTCTTTCAACCTTGGGGGCTTTCAACTGACAAGATCAGGATGGGAGGCGCATTGGATGGGCTGGATTCGAAGAGCCTGCCGCCAATCTCGACGGCGAGCTCAAAAAAGGCAGCCCGTCCACACGCATGGGCCGCACGCCAAACAGCCGCCGCAATCTCCCGCGCGGCGACTCATTTAAACAACTGGAGTTGCCCGCCACCCCCAATCTTGTGGAGGGGGTGGGTTGTCCATCCTGGCAATGGCGCCAGCTGCCTGTGCACAGACGCTGGCGCCATTTTTAAAGGGCAGCCAGTCCTGCCGGCAGATTTAAGTTTTTAAAGCTACAACCCCCCACAAAAGTTCTCAAATAAATTTATAATGCCCCTTTCCCACCCCCAAGAACAATTGCATTAACTATTTGCCCCTTCCCCCCCAAAAACACATCTTTTAAATCTGACCTCCCCTGCAGACTGCATAAAGTTTAAAGTTCACCCCTTCCCACCATCCCCTACACCTATTACGTTTATTTGACCCCATCCTCCCCGACCCCCCACACTGAGAATATTAACTCCTGTCCCCTCCCCACCAGCTTTCCCCAGATGGGAAATTGAAGGTGCCGGAGTGACGGCTGCCGCACAGTGGATCATGGCAGGCCCAGAAGATGAAAGGTAAGTTTATTTAAACATATTCATTTTATTGATTTAAATATTGTAATTCAGGTCCCATCGCCCAGCGGCGGGAGGGCCGCCACGGATCCTCGCCACTGCCGGGAGGATCAGGCCGGGCCCTCCTGCTGTTGGCTGCCATGCCAGGCTGCTGGCGGACTCATATTCCGGCACCCACCCCCCGCCACGGAGCCTGACGTCGTGGGCTTGGTAAAATCCAGCCCAATGTGTTTGACAGCATATCAGAGGAGGAAGACCAAGACTACCCATGGCAGTGAAGACTTGCTGTGGTGGGATCAGCGCATACACTTCTTTTGACAAGGTCCCACATGGCAGACTGGCTAAAAGAAATAAAAGCCCATGGAATTCAGGGAAATATAGCAAGCTGGATACAAAATTGGCTCAGTGGCAAGAAACAAAGGGTAATTGTTGATGCGTGCTTTTGCCACTGGAAGGATGTTTCCAGTGGTGTTCAGCAGGGCTCAGTACTGGGTCCCCTGCTTTTTCTGCTATATATTAACAATTTGGATGTAAATGTAGGAGGCATGATCAAGAAATTTGCAGATGACGCAAAAATTGGCCGTGTGGTTGATAGCGAGGAGGATAGCTGTGGACTGGTCAGGTGGGCAGAAAAGTGGCAAATGGAATTCAACGTGGAGAAGTGTGAGGTGATGCATTTGGGGAGGCCAAACAAGGCAAAGGAATACACGATTAATAGGAAAATACTGAGAAGTGTCAAGGAAGTGAGAGACCTTGGAGTGAATGTCCACAGATCCCTGAAGGTAGCAGGACAGGTCCATAAGGTGGTTAAGAAGGTATATGGAATCCTGTCCTTTATTAGCCAAGGTATAGAATATAAGAACAGGGAGGTTATGCTGGAACTGTATAGGTCATTAGTTAGGCCACAACTTGAGTACTGTGTGTAGTTCTGATTACCTCATGACAGGAAGTATGTAATTGTACTTGAGAGGGTACAAAGGAGATTATGAGGATGTTGCCAGGACCGGAAAAATGCAGCTATGAGGAAAGATTGGATAGGTTGGGGTTATTCTCCTTGGAACAGAGGAGGCTGAGGGGAGGTTTGATTGAAATATGCAAAATTGTGAGGGGCCTGGGTAGAATGGATGTGAAGAGTCTATTTACCTTCGCAGAGAGGTCAGTGACTAGGGGGCATAGATTTAAAGCGATTGGTAGAAAGATTAGAGGGGAAGTGAGGAAATCCTTTCACCCAGAGGGTGGTGGGGGCCTGGAACTCAGTCGAGGCAGAAACCCTCAACTCATTTAAAAGGTGCCTGGATGTGCACCTCAAGCGCCGTAACCTGCAGGGCCACGGACCAAATGCTGGAAAGTGGGATTAGGCTGGTGGCTTGTTTTTCAGCTGGCATAGACCTGATGGGCCAAGTGGCCTCTTTCTGTGCTGTAAACATTCTATGATTCTATGATACACAGAAGGGAGGCACGCAGGAGGGAGGTACACAGAAGAGGGGCTAAGGCCAAGATGAGGCAATACCCATAACATAGGGTTACAAACAGAGGTTCAGCTTCCTTGAACCCTCTGATGAGTAGTTCTTCCGCAGGCTGTAGTTGTCACACCAGTGGTGGCAGATATTTACAGCCTCCTGGAAGACCTGCTACCTGTTGGACCTGGTGAACATGCATTATCAGCGGCTGTGCAGGTCACTACTACCTCCAATTTCTATTTGTGCACAGTCCCTGTGAATACGGCTGAGCTCACATCATGCTGGTGTTCATCATGCCCGATCCACAGTTTGGAGACATGAAACCCGGAAGTCAAAATTAGTTGGCACAATTGAGTTGAGATCACATATTTCGAACTACTCAGTTGACTTCTGGATTTTGCCCACACAATTCCCCCCTCCCCAACCCCCCACACTGCTGGGAAGATGTCTTCATATTAATATCTGAGTCTTTGTGCACTCAGTTATGAGATTTTTGAAGATTTTTTAAATCTTATCATCAAACATTGATGACGTGAAAATTCATCACAAATTTTGCTCTGCATTTTATAGTACACAGTGTAAAATTGTGGATAATCAGTCATTTACGAATTATTTATTCCGCATCAAGTTAAGGAATTATTGTCCAACCTTATTAATTTTGTGATTTCTTTTCAATTTAGAACCGAACAGTAATATTAATAGCATTCAGAATGAAGATTTAGAAAGATATAGTGCTGGTTGTCCTTGTGGAATATGGAACACAACTTGAGATAAAAGCAGCAGTGAATTTCATGAGGCGCTTTCACTCATAGTTTTATCTGATGTTGGAACCCATGTCTAAAAAACGTGCCTGCACATTTATTCTCTTTAATGTTCTGGCAGTATAAGTCTCTGCAATACTAAAGCACATATAGCAACAATAAAAACCTCAGATTTGAGCTGTTAACAATCCTTTCATTTACTTTTGAACTCCTTTACAAAAACATCTTGCATTTATATAGCTCCTTTGACATAGCAAAACATCCCAAGGTGTTTAACAAGAGCATCATCAATACAAAAAATTAACAGTTTTTGACACTGAGCCACAGAATGGGAACCTTGATCAAAGAGGTAGGGTTTTAAGCAGCATCTTAAAGGGGGAGAGCACCGTAGCGAGGTGGAGATATTTAGGGAGGAAATTATAGAGCTTAGGGCCTGGGCAGCTAAAGATACAGCTGCCAATGATGGAGCGATTAAAATTGTGGATGCACAAGATGCCAGAATTGGAAAACTGCAGAGATTGTAAGGCTGGAGGAGGTATTAGAGATGGGAAGGGAGGCTGGGGTAAGGGCATGGACGGATTTACAAACAAGCATGAGGATTTTATGAGGATCCTGTTGGACTAGGAGTCCATTTAGGTCAGCAAGCACAAGGGTGATAGGTGAATGAGACTTGGTGCAAATTAAGATTCAGGCAGCAGAGTTTTGGATGAGCACAGATTTATGTAGGGTGGAAACTGGGCAGCCTGCCAGAAGAGCATTGAAATAGTCAAGTCTAGAGCTAACAAAGGGATAGCTTTAATCACAGATATTGATTAGAGGAATCACTTGGGGCAGTGGCGCAGTGGTTAGCACCGCAGCCTCACAGCTCCAGGGACCCGGGTTCGATTCCTGGTACTGCCTGTGTGGAGTTTGCAAGTTCTCCCTGTGTCTGCGTGGGTTTTCTCCGGGTGCTCCGGTTTCCTCCCACAAGCCAAAAGACTTGCAGGTTGATAGGTAAATTGGCCATTATAAATTGTCACTAGCATAGGTAGGTGGTAGGGAAATATAGGAACAGGTGGGGATGTTTGGTAGGAATATGGGATTAGTGTAGGATTAGTATAAATGGGTGGCTGATGTTCGAAACAGACTCGGTGGGCCGAAGGGCCTGTTTCAGTGCTGTATCTCTAATCTAATCTAAAAAAAAAGTTGTGGAAAATGAGGCAAATCGGGTTATTTGCTGCTTTCCAGGGCCTCCTTGTAGCGAGTGATGGTTGGCTCAGGGTAGCAGTAGTAGTGATCTAAATGTCAGGAAGTGAAGGTATAAGACTCAGAAGTCTGTTCCACTGGCACTAAATAGACCCTTACTCATTAATCTGTGTGGGGTACAAGACTATTGTTCCTTGATCTTCAGGTCACCACTTATTATAGTGATTATAGTTTCGAGTCCACACAGATTGGATAGGGATCTCCTGGGTCCTAAAGCTAGACTCTTTTCAAGTGGCTATCCCACCTAAGCTCTCTCCTCCATGTTGAAAATCAGAACACAGAAGTACAAACTTAAACATGATGTATAAAATGGCATTTGACATTAATACTCGAATGCACAACATAATCTACAAGATGGGGGGTTTGCATCCATTCGTGACAAAGAGATGTTCTAAACATGAAATTTGATGGATTTTGGAGTTGGGAGTGGAACAAAATGAAAGCACAGAATGGAGTGCACACATTCAAATGCTGCACCTCATTTCAGTGATAACTCCCTGGATGTGATGCTGGGGGCTGTAAGGATCTGTAGGCAAATGCTGTCCCTACTGACGGGAGGAAGAAGTCTGCCAGTGAAACAAATAAGGTCTGGCTGGAGGTTGCCAATGAGGTCAGTAGCAGGCATGTAGTGCAACACTTGTGCATTCAATGCTGCAAGTGTTTTCATGGCCAAAGCAGGGCAGGAAAATTGAGTACAATGGCTGTTGCTGGCACTGCTCCTGCTGCGGGTGCTCCTGCTAGTCATCCTGGTCCTCATCTGAGCTCCAAGGTAAAACAACATAAGTGGCACCTGATCTGATAGATCAGAGCTCCAAAGTGGTGATCAGATGTACAAACCTCAAAAGTTGTCAAAGTAATCTTTCAGCACAAATACTGTGAACAAAACCTTTCACACAAGCAGGCAAGAAAGCAGCTGTGAGGTTTCAGCACATTGGCAATTTCCCTTGCTATGTCTTCAGCCCCCTCAATCGCAGCTGTGTTCTTGCCTTTCCCAGGATGCCCGGGAAACTCGTGGACCCACAGTTAAATTGCAAAAGTCATGTTAATATCACTGTAATTGGTGACTAACATTGGAATTGACAACCCACCTTTCCCGAGGGTGTAGTTCGCCTGCAGCCTATTGCACTGCTGTTAAATGCAGAAGTCAGCTTCCCGAAGCGTTGCCAATTTCCCCGGTTTTAACCTCTCAAGCTCATGCACTCCTGCACATTAAAATTCAGCTCTATGTCTGCAGGACAAAGGCAGTTATAATCTGGTAAAAGGCAAATTCAGGATCAACATGAGAGTTAGCACTTTTTCCTGCAAAGAGTGATTCATTCTTGAAAAGCTCTTCAGCGTAGAGTTATAGAGGGGGAACAAAAACCTCTGGATTAATTTCGGAGATAGTTAGATGCCGTGTTGGGAGATTTGGAGATTTTTAAAGAAGGATTAGTTGTTAAGGCCAAATTGCATCCTTCATTTAGATTTGTCTGTGACCTTATGGTTTTAATACATGGATTTTAATAAAATGCCTCTTGCTGCATAGCAAATTTAAGAAAGCAAATGCCAAAATTAACTAGTTAGCTATTCAAATACTGACCGTTCATTTGAAAGTAGATCTTAAATTGGAGAAAATCTGACTTTTTCCCCCCTAACATAATGTATAATGCACAGTGAGTTAGTTATAAATCCTTTCTCGCTTCTCCATTTGTGAAGCTATTTGAGATGTTTTGCGATGATAAAAGCACAACTTAAGTAGACATTTTGGTTGTGCTGTCAACAGGGAGATGGGAAGAGCTAACATATCAGATCACAGATAGAAGCAATGCAGGAAAAGAAGCACTGAAGCAAATGGATTTACTGATCAATTCACCAGAGTTGGAAGGCAAATTTCCCCTGCTGACTGGAATATTTCAACTTAACCTGGTCATTATATCACTCATTTATTTAAATCTCTCCATATCTTTGTTAGCTTAGTAATGGAAAGTATATACTGCATGTTAAGTCAAGCCTCAAATAGATTGTTCAAAGTGCTCTTCCATGTCCATTGGATTCATTTCCTTTGAAAGATCAAATTTAAAGTAGGCCCAAAATTCCCATTTGTCCTTGGTTTAGTTTTTATATCTATTTATTTCTTGTGCCTTTGTTTGTATATGCATGTGTGCTGGATCTTAGATATCGGACACCAAGTCCTTGATTGGGGGGGAACCTTTAATTGAGGACCCAGTCTCATAAGGTTAATGCAATCCAGGCCCATAAAGGGTTGCACAGGACTTCTGCCTGACACCGTGTCCCCAACCAGGCTCCTGGTGAGGGATTAATACCTATCATTTTGGTCTCCCAGTGGGACTTCTGCTTGTTTCAGTACCAGAGATGGCTCAAAGAAGTCTTAAAGCAGTCACAGGACCTCAAAGGATTCAAGCTGTTGAACCTGTAACATTCACCAGGTAAGGCATCACACCAGGTTAAAGGAAGAAGAGGTCCCTAGTAGGTACTGTCCTAACCTTAGAAATATTTGGGTCTATTACTGCCAGCACCCTGGGCTTGTCAGGGTTCACTTGATGGTCCCCAGGAGCTGTGGGCATAGGACAATTGAGAGACTATTGGGCCAGAAGCACAGTTCCCCCTACCCCTGTTTGAGTTCACATGCAATGACAGGGAAAGGAGCAGCCAGTGACAGTCCATGGGGGGCAGAGGGAGGAATATTCAGGTCAGTGTAGTCAGGCAGCAGTAGACCTCAATGCCCAATTTTGCTATATTTTCTGCCACTATCGATCCTTTTGACACTGATCAGATAACCTGAAAAAAAAAGTACTCCTCACAGATACACCAACACATCTAATTGATTATATAATTTTGTATGATGGCAGTTAAGGTAGCTTGGACTAAAATGCCTCTGGCAGTATGCCTCTTTAATAGAATTACTTTAGTTGAAATGTCTAGTACTATTACTGATTGTGCAGGGAATAAAGTTGGACCTTAAAAACAATTTCCACATATCAGGACATTATCATGAATTTGATTCTACATTGTCAGTATTGTATAAATGTAGATTTAAGTGCATTCACAAGTAACAGTAGAATTATTTTCGATTTCTTCAGTCTGGTTATATTAATGGCATAGATATGCAATGCTTCCAATCAGCAATTAGATATTAAGGAGTTGACAGATAAACATGGAAATCCTTTTTTTCAAGAAGCTGAATGCTTTTACAGCCCATCTAATGGATTTGAAAATCGCTGCTTCCTTAAAGGAGATTGTACATTATTTCTTGTTTTTGTGGATTTAAAAGCAATTAGTAAGTGAATAGTGTTGTGCGAGAGGAACAAAGGACCCGTCAATTTCAGTGCATTCACTCTATGCTAACAATACATTTTTTTGACTTCAGCTGTGACTTCTCTAAGTGTCAGATGGAAAGAAAGCATGTCAACCTGTTACCAAGGTAACTCTTTCACAAATCTAACCATTATATTTGTATCTGAGTGAAAAGGATTGGACAGATGCCAGAATAAACCACTCAGTTTCAGGGCGCTCTGTTGAGCTAATGCTAATAGTCTTGAAATTCCAAATGTTAAGAATAGGAAGTTATTTATGAATAAACTACAATGGTATAAACAAATTACTTTTATCATAAATCAAATAACACTTTAACAGCCCCATTGTGTTGATGGGAACAATCTCCCATTTAATCATACTGAATTTAAACTCTCCAAAAAACTGTAGAACTTCTAAATGGACCTTAGCAGATTTGTGAACACTATTTTTCTGGATTTTAGAAATTTTAGGCGGAATCGAGCAAGGTCGGTTCTAGTCGAGGCTGCGGAACGGCATTGCCATTACACGGCGGGTGTTTTCCTGCTGTTAGTGCTTTTTGAGCGTGGCCGCCCTGATCACAGGCAGGAAGCCTGCACTGCAGGCACAAATTCTGGGCATGGCCGAGACTCGACGCTGCAGACTCAGTAGACCTGCAAGTTTTTTTTCCCCTCCAGGGAAAGGCCCAAGAAAAAGAAAGAGACAGCAGTTTAAAGGGCAAAGCTCCAGCTGCATTTTTGACATTGGAAATTTGGCACCATATCCACTAAATATCCTTCCATGAATTGGAAAACCTAAGACCTCCTCCATGAGTTTAATCTTTTGAACATTGGATGGGGTTGTGTTTTTTGGATCTGGCCATCACAGAGCTGGAAAAACAAGTGGTCAAGATAAAAGTAGCAATCGGAAATGATGGACTACACTGGATTAACATCTCAAGACTTTCTGAAGCAGAATAGAAGGACTATGATCCACATTGGAGGACCAGCTCAAGGTCAGGATTAATTTCAGAATTCATCGCCTAGCAGGCAGCAATCAAGAAAGTCTATTGACCACTTCATGAGCAGGTGCCGAAAGAAAGGCAAATTCTGTTATTTCTCAGAGGTGGAATTGTCAGAGCAGATTATGGAACTGGTAATTCCATCTACCCCGATAGAAGCTTTTCAGAAAAAGCTACTAGACAAGGAAAAAGGGTATGATGTTGAAAGTCTCCGAAGAGAAAGCAAGAAGTTTGAGGCAATTGCTGCAAGTAGGCAGTGCATACAGGCACTTAGTACTACAACTATAGGTGAGGTAACCAGGACAACTCAGCCAGACAAAATATGTGGCAAGCGTAGCCTGATGCACCAACCAAGGAATTGTCCCACCTTCATGGACAGCTGCAAGGTGTGTGGCAAGAAAGAGCACTGGGCAAGGCTGTGCAGGAGCTCCAATAATAGAAAACTAGCCGGGAGTCACAGCAGACCATGACCTGATAAGAAGCAGTCACTGTAATGAGAAGCTTTTTATGTTCTCTGATGCAACATAAATGAGATATGTGGAGTTCAGTTGATTGAATATCTCAAACAGGTTTGTTAACAGCTAACAAGCATGTACAGTGCAGAGCTATCTATTTGCAGATCTTGCCTCTTGGTGTGACAGTTACACAGAGAGAGAGAGAGACTGGCATTTAGTCACATGACTCCATCCTGGTATTCAGAATGTTGGCTCTCAGGCTGATTCGGAAACAGTCTCAAAATGCGGTCAGTAGCTTTAATGCCCCGTGAACACAGGCAATACGTTTGGCTCCATTTTGGAAGGGGCCAAAACCTTCACCTATTTTAGGTGAAAGGCCACTTTTAATATGGAAATCAGGGTTCTGTGACATAAATAGGATGCTGATTAAGATTAATATATTGAAATAGATACAGGAAACAAGCAAATAGATATCATATGATTTTTTACTGCTTCCATACATGTTGGCTTGCGAATAAAGGAATACTTGTTGTGGAAGGAAGGAAAAATAAAGGCTTGCATGGTCCTTCATGATTATTTCAGGGGACTAGTAAATGGCGTTAAAGATCAAGAAGGCAAGGTAGGAATGCAAAACATGCTTTTAACATTCCATTGATTCAAGTTATGACTGCCTTCTCTTATTTTAACGGGTCTGGTGAGGAAATTGAACTTTGGGCATTGAGTAGCAAATGTGCTGTTGTTGGAGTTGTAAAAGATTGCCAGGGTCATCTCTTTCCACTGGGCCTAGTTCATGTCCTTGTGTGCCTCCTTTTCTTGGTACCAAAAGCTGTAAAGTGTTCAAAGTTTTGGGGCAATGAAATGGCTTCAGTCAAACTTAGTAAGTGCAGTATAATAGTTTCTTTCTCTCTCTCCAACTCTGTGTCAAACATGACAGTTTCTAATTAGAATCATTACATTTATGGAGACGTTGCCAGGAATGGAGAATGTTAGCTATGAGGAAAGATTGGATGGACTGGGGTTATTTTCTTTGGAACAAAGGAGACTGAAGGAAGATTTAACTGAGGTATATCAAATAATGTGGGGCCTAGATAGAGTCAATAGGAAGGATGCATTTCCATTAGTGACGAGGTCAATAAGCAAAAGGCATAGATTTAAAGTAGTTGGTAAAAAGATTAAAGGGGAGTTGAGGAATAATTTCTTCAACTAGAAGGTGGTGGGGTCTGGAACACACAAACCCTCATCACATTTAAAAAAATACTTGAATATGCATTTGAAATGCCGTAACTTACATGGCTGCAGACCAAGAGCTGGAAAGTGGGATTAGGCTGGATAAGTCTTTTTCAGCCAGCAGAGGAACGATGGGAAAAATAGCCTCCTTCTGTGCCATAACCTTTTCTGTTTCAATGGGCTGGATTTTGTGCAGGAGGCTGGACTCCTCTGGTGCTGGGCCGATAAGGTGGGGCGATCCCCGCCTCGTGTCCACCCCTTCCCCCCACCCCTGCCAGCACGATCCTCCATTGTTCCGGAGGTGAAGTTTCTGCTGCGGGATCTCCGTCCCTTTAAAGTCAGGGATCCCGCCTCCAAGAGCTGCCGGCCAATCATAGGGCCGGCAGCTCAGCAGTATGAACAGTGCCACCTGGATTGGTGACCACTGCCAGTACTGCAGAACCTTTGGACCTAGACCCAGCGCTGGAACCCCAGACCTCTGGTAAGTGAGGCGGGGTCACTGGAGCCAGGCCAGAAGGGCCCAGCGCGGGGGGTGGGGTAAGGGGCTGGTTGCAAAGCCCAGGGGGAAGGGGGTCCTGGGAAGTGCATTGTTTCCAGGCCAGGGCCCTCCGTGGATCACAGATTGCCCACTGAGGAGGGACCCGCCCCTCATTCAAGCTCGCAGGGAGGGCGCCTCGTTTTACAGGGTGGATTCCCCACATGGTGGAGGCCACCCCCGCCGTTGGTTAAATCATAGCAGCAGGGCGAAGAGGCCCTTAAATGGCTGTTAATAAGCCACTTGAGGGCCTCAATTGGCCTCTAGACGGAAAGGCCATCATCAGCCTATCCCACCCCTGGAAAATTGCTTGCGATGGGGCAGTGATGGGCCCTCCGCCCTCCCACCTCCCCTCCTTGCCACCCATCGCGATCCTAAGGGCCTTCCACCTCCAACCCCTCCTCAGAGGGAGCGCATAAAATCTAGCTGTATGTTTTTAATTAGAACCTTTGCATTTTTAGACCAATACAAGGCAGCAGAAGGTAATCAAAACCTTTGTGTTTACTGTGAAGTTTTCAAAATTCAATTCATTTGTTTTTTTTCTGTGTAAAAATCCAGATTAGAATGAGGTAAGAGACTGCCTTTCTGTCTCTGTCTTTGTTTATGTGCTGGCGTTTATGTGTATCTTTGTCTGTCTGTATGCCTCACTACCTGACTCTGACTTACACAGTCTCTTTGAGCTATAAACTTATCAACTGAATGGTGGTGGACAATAAAACAACTAACAGGAGGAGGAGGTTCCACAAATATCACCATCCTCAATGATGGGGGAGCCCAGCACATCAGTGCAAAAGACAAGGCTGAAGCATTTGCAACAATCTTCAACCAGAAGTGCCGAGTGGATGATCCATCTCAGCCTCCTCTTAAGGTCCCCAGCATCACAGATGCCAGTCTTCAGCCAATCCGATTCACTCCATGTGATGTCAAGAAACGGCTGAAGGCACTGGATACTGCAAAGGCTATGGACCCTGACAACATTCCGGTAATAGTACTGAAGACTTGTGCTCCAGAACTAGCCGTGCCCCTAGCCAAGCTGTTCCAGTACAACTACAACACTAGCATCTACCCGGCAATGTGGAAAATTGCCCAAGTATGTCCTGTACACAAAAAGCAGGACAAATCCAACCCGGCCATTTACTGCCCTATCAATCTACTCTCGATTATTAGCAAAGTGATGGAAGGGGTCATTGACAGTGCGTTCAAGCGGCACTTGCTCAGCAATAACCTGCTCACTGGTGCTCAGTTTGGGTTCCGCAGGGCCACTCAGCTCCTGACCTCATTACAGCCTTTGTCCAAACATGGACAAAAGAGCTGAACTCCAGCGGTGAGGTGGACTGGAGACAATGTGTAAGACCCCCTACCTGGTCTAATTGGTTCTAGCCTTTACTCTGGATACCAATGGAACACAATAACTAGGATACCGTTCCACTAGATGTGGTACACCTTTACTAAACCACTAAGCAATAGTACACACTCACAATAATACCGGTTTCTTAGAAGTCCTGCGAGCCGGAGTCCGTCTCGGTGGTCGATTTACCGATGAATCTTTCGTGCGCTACTTCTGGATGGATGACCATTCCACCCTAACCACTGCAGCAAAGATGCTCCTGCCGGCTCTTTCTTTATACCTTTTTTTTTGCTGTGGTCCTGTTCCATATAAGGTAAAACCTGTTTTTAACTCCTTCAATTGGTCTGCAAGTACCTAGCTGTCCTTTTGGAAAAACAAGGTACATGGCTACGGACTGGGCCTCATGTAGGAGTTTCAAGGCCCAGTGCTTCAAATAACAAAGACAATTTCTCTGCTTCGTTATCTTTAGCACCATTATCAATCTTCAGACTGGTACAGACAAAATGCTTTTTTAAGCTCTTAACGAGCAATGCCTGGATCTCTTCCCGGATGATAGCAAATTTGCAGTTTAATTAGTTTTGCAGATCCTGCTAATTCTGATAAAGCACTGTCATGAATTGACCAGCTTGCCTTGCATTTTCAAGCCCACAATATAGTTCATTAGATGTCTTCGGTCTGGGTACTCCAATGCTCCACGTGTTGCCAACATGACTCCACCACAACCGGTCTACAATCATTAATACAAAAGAATAAAAGAATAGTTACATGGATAAAAATTCTGTACATTAAAAGGTAAAATAATACATTGGCTTACAATGGGAATCGAGGGGATCAGACTCCACACGTTGGAGTCATACCAAGCACAAAGGAAGATGGTTGTGGTTGTTGGAGGTCGATCATCTCATATCCAGGATATCACTGGAGGAGTTCCTCAGGGTAGTGTCCTAGGCCCAACCATCTTCAGCTGCTTCATCAACGACCTTCCCTCCATCATAAGGTCAGAGGTGGGGATGTTTGCTGATGATTGCACAATGTTCAGCACCATTCGTGACACCTCAGATACAGAAGCAGTTTGTGTCCAGGTGCAGCAAGACCTGGACAATGTCCAGGCTTGGGCTGATAAGTGGCAAGTAACATTCGCATCACACAAGTGCCAGGCAATGACCATCTCAAACAAGAGAGAATCCAACCATCTCCCCTTGATGTTCAATGGCATTACCATCGTTGAATACCCCACTATCAACATCCTGGTGGGTTCCATTGAACAGAAACTGAACAGGACCAGCCACATAAATACTGTGGCTACCAAGAGCAGATCAGAGGCTGGGAATTTTGTGGCGAGTAACTCACCTCCTGACTCCCCAGTGCTTGGCCACCATCCACAAGGCACAAGTCAGGAGTGTGATGGAATACTCTCCACTTGCCTGTATGGGTGCAGCTCCAACAACACTCAAGAAGCTAGACATCATCCAGGACAAAGCAGCCCGCTTGATTGGTACCCTATCCACCTTCAACATTCACTCCTTTCACCACCAACACACAGTGGCAACAATGTATACAATCTACAAAATGCACTGCAGCAACTTACCAAGACTCCTTCGACAGCACCTCCCAAACCCACGACCCCTACCATCTAGAAGGACTAGAGCAGCAGATGCCTGGAAACACACTACCTACAAGTTCCCCTCCAAGCCACACACCATCCTGATTTGGAACTATATCGCCGTTCCTTCATTGTCGCTGGGTCAAAATCCTGGAACTTCCTTCCTCATAGCATTGTGGGTGTACCTACACCACATGGATTGCAGCGGTTCAAGAAGGCAGCTCACCACCACCTTCTCAATGGCAATTAGGGATGGGCAATGATTGCTGACCTAGCCAGCAATGCCCGCATCCCATGAACAAAGTAAAACTGATATGACACTTTACCCTATATATGAATTCTGCAGCTTGTTTTCAAATTATTTGTAAACTCAAAGGAACTCTTATGCCATGAAGAGATCTATCCTCAGCTGTAAACTCTGCCAAACTCCCTGATAGAATCGTAAAGATGCTTGACATGAAATACTACACGTGCTTAAGTTGCATCATCTCTCTCAAGACTGTCTACTTCCACTACATTAACATTCACTACCTTTGTCCCTACCTCAGCAAGAAGAAGTGGAGGGGAGAAAGTCACAGTTGCTTGTAGTAAGCAGTGTGAGAATAAGTGCTGAAGTAAAATGAAAACTGTAAGTTTTCATTAAATTCCTTTATTTCCTCAGAATGTTTAAAAAAGACAAAAGTTTTTCCCCAGAACTAAGGAGTATTAGTACCTTTTGCTGTTAAACTATTCGAAGTTTATCCAGAGCAGTTGTGGAGAAGTCCATCAGGGAATCCAGCCTCTGTACTCAAAAACCACATTTCTGGTCTTTATCAGGAATGAATTTAAAGTTATTGAAATCCTTATCTGCATTTTTACTATGATTGTGCAGAAAGCACTTCAACAATTTAAAAGCCTGTTCCTGATCAACAACATGGCTTTTAGCCTTTGGGGCACAGGGGCAAATTTGTCAAGAGAAAGGTACTGATAGTTGAGTTGCATTGGAGTAGGGGTGATAACAAAGTAGAGCAGGGTGAGGTGAAATGCAACTTTGGGGAAAATGGTAGTCCAGTGCAATAGAGGAAAGCATTGGGTGACAGATCTACCTTTGGTAGGGCTCAGGAATGTATTGCTGTGGAAGGCAGTGCTACCTGCCTTGAAAATGGAGCTGGAAGGATTAATTGGGAGGTAAGTGTAAGTTTTTAATCAGATGTAAACGATGCACAGGAAGTAAGTGCAACACTTAAAAGAGGTCTTTTTAAGGAATTCTGGTTCGGCCACATATAGAACAAGTAATTCTCAGACATTAGAAATGGGCTGAAAACAGATGTTAGGCCTCATTAGCTTATTCAAGGGGCCTAACATCAGTGTTAGGCTGATGCTGGGAGCCTCTACAATGCCTGAACAATTATGCATCCAGCATGTTTGGGTGCAGGAGGTTGGCTCTTTAAATTCGACCTCAGTAGTCCCGTTTTCTACCTGGATGCAGGACACAACAAGTTCAATTTTGCCCCTTGCATATTTGACAATTCAAAAGATTTTTAACAAGGAGCCATGCAATAGGCTACTATATAAGATGGAGTCTTGTGGCATTGGAGTACAGATTCTGTGTCAGATAGGGAATTATTTGCATTCTCAAAGGCAGAGAGTTGTCATTATTTCATGGGATCTGGGCATCACTAGCAAGGCCAGCATTTATTTCCCTTCCCTAACTGCCCTTGAAAAGGCTGTGGTGAGCCAACTTCTTGAATACAACCGAATGGCTTGCTCAGCCATTTCAGAGGGCAAGAATTAGTCAACCACATAGCTGTGAGATGTTCTCGGGACTGGAGCAAGGTTTAGCCAAGTTTAGTAAGAAATATGAGGCAAAGACTGAGACAGCATGATGTTGAACATAATGGAGTCTTCTGTATTTTGTTTTATTTCCACTTTCTCTTTCAGCTCCCTCTGCTGGCTAATGTGTGCATGGTAGCCTCAAGTGAACAATATGTACAATGCAATTTCAAAACAATCTCAAAACACTTCGGTCTGTACTCACTTATTGGCCAGATTAGGTAAGGACAGCAGATTTCCTTCCCTAAAGGATACTAGTGAACAGTTGGATTTTTAAAAAAAATCCAGGAGTTTCAAGATTACCATTACTGATTCTAGTTTTTTATTCAATATTTTTCCTTTATTAACTTTTTGGATACTACAGAAGCAAGGGAAATGGGATAGTGTGGGAAATTAGAGTCAAGCTAGAAAATCAGCCATGATCATATTGAGCAGCAGAGCAGGCTCGAAGGCCTGAATGGCCTACTCCTAATTGATTAATTTAAATCTTAATTGAATTTAAATTTGTCAGTTGCCACGGTGAGATTTGAACTCATGTCTGTAGTCCAGGTGTCTAGATTACTAGTCCAGTAATGTAACCACTACTCTACCATGGGTAGGATTTTAGCCTGCCCTTGGAAACAAGAACGGAGGATGAGTGGGCAAACAAAATAGTAAGGGAAGGCATTCCCACCCCAGGCCAATTGAGTGCCACTTAAGGGCTTCTTCCCACCTCCAGTGCAATTTTATGGAGGATAGAGGGGTCTGCTGCTGTGTCGGGATGCTGCCAGTTAAAGCCTGGCAGCCACGTAGTAGGGTTGGTTGGGGTGTGCCTCCATTGTAGGCAAAGGGCCCACGGAGGGCCCCCCAGGAGCAATGGCTGCCCCCTAACCCCAGGAAGACACCCCCCTCCCTCACTTACACCCCATTCCACCCCGTAGTCAGAGCCTGCCTGAATGGCCGCGGTGACCTTGACCCCACTTACCTGTCCAGGGGTCTCTGAGGTCCTTGATTGGTTGGAAGCTCTTGTCGTTTAAAGCGGTGGTGTCCCCAATGGCAAGTAGTTACTTGGCTGCCTGCCATGAGATAGCAACGGGGGTCTGACAGAGGGCTGAGGTGGGGTCACCGCCATCTTCCAGCCCACCATCGGGACCCATATCTTAGTGGAGAGCCACAGCAATTGGTGATAAGACTGTTTCTCCTCTAGATCTATATCAGTGATCTGGACGAAAGTATTGGGTATCTTGTCCCCATGTTTGTAGATGACATGAATATCCAAGTTGGTATCAGAACCCTTGAGGAGAAAAATAATTACCACATGACCTGGATGAGATGGAGGAATATGCCCACATCAGGCAGATGACATCTCCAACATGTTTTGGTTCTGACAAAATGTCATTGACCCCACTTTTCCCTCTCTAGAGATGCTGCCTGACCTGCTGAGTAGTTCATTCAATAACTATTTTTTACCTATACCAAGATATTACTTGGCTGCTATTGGTCATAAGTATTAGGGGCCATGTTTCTTAGTTTCCACATGGCTCAACAGGAAAATTTCGATGGACTAGCTGATCTTTTTCTTTCCATCTTTTTGAAAGAATAAAAAAAAGGCTCACCTTCGAGGCCTTTTGTCTGCTTGAATTTCTCTCTTCTAATGGCCAGGTTGTACATGGCAAATGGGGCAGTAAAACTCTATTTGGAGGGCATTACTACCTCGTTAAAACTAGATGATAGAAGTGAAAACTGACAACATTATGTACAAGTTTTTGCCTTTATACTATTAACGCTGTGGAGAGTGATTTGGCCTGTGAAATTCCCTTTCACAGTGTTTTATTTTTGTCCTCATGAAATAATTTAAGTTAGCTTGTTATTTTCTTTCAGGCTAATTTCTTTTTTGTACCTTTATTAATGTTTCATTCTGTAAGTATGGTGTATAACTCTACAGATACTACCACTTAGTTTCACCTTCATATCGGTTCTATGCTCCCATTTTATATTATTATCATTTGGCCTTGCTGTTGTTTTTGAAGTCATGACCTTTTTTTTCCAATTTCCCTCTGGCTCCTCATAATACTTAACCCTGCGTTGACATGCTCTGTGACGTACTGCCATGCTGTTTGCTTTGAAAGCATACTTGTGGATTGCCTTCTGGGCCAAAAGGATCATTCAATTTCTCCACTACATGGTCGACAAGGACCTCAATGGCCCAGTCTATGAAATGGATTTTATGAATTTGTCACTCAGCCATTTCGCAAAGGTTTCAGACATTCCAGGCTGGACTTACACATTTTCATAAGTTATAGTCGTTAAGTAGCTTAGATGCATGAGAACTGGTTAAAAAGAAATTATTACACATGTGGCTTGCATTTTGCCAATTTTCTGATGGTCCCAAAAACTAAAATTATATTGTACAAAATTATCTGAAGCAAAATCAGGCATATGATTTTGGTGTGAATCATAGCAATCCATGAAGAGAAAGGGGCATTAACCCATGTTTTGAAAATAGCCCCAGAAATGTTAATTCAAACACACAATTATGCTACAGCAAGGATTTTAAGTTCTACTAAAATAAATTTCCCTGCAGTATATAGTTGCTCTGGCAGCATTTGATCTGGAAGAATATTAATGCTGCATGATTGGTAGTCAGTCCACATCATGCATAAGCTATTATAATACTGAGAATGGGGGCTAAAAATCTGGGAAGGAGAATTTCCTGTCATCTGTGTTTGCTCTGCCCAGGACCTTCATGGCTAAATTCATAGGGTCAAAGGGAAGTACCCTTAATTTAAACTCCATTAGTGGGTGCACATGCAACTATGGGTACATCAAGGGTGCACACTTGGCCCACAGATTGAAGTTGTTTCAGGGAGGGAGGGAGCAGATGTTTGAGATGCCCCCAGTGGCACAGTGAGGATAACACTCCCCTTTCACATTGCTCCTAAGACCAGGGCACTTTTTGCTCAGTTACAGCCGGGTATGAGGAAGAGGCAACTGCTTTGACTAGGTCAGCCATGCTCCACAAAGCAGCTGGTGCCTGTGGTCTTCTGGAGGGTGGCATTCAGCTACAATAGGGTCATCCTTCTTTGTCTCCCCACCTGCAGCAACTCTTCAGTATCAAAGAGAACAGTATTGCCTGCCTGTCTCTGCGCCGCTATTGTGCGCAATTAATCCACTTTTCTATCACCAACATTACTTGTCCTTTAATGTTGAGCTGCAGGAGTTTAGGAGCTGCTGCTTCACTGTATTTTCCCCAATCCATGTGCGACAGGCTGAGCTCCCAGAGCTAGATTTCCTTTGTTTGAAGCCTGTTTAGAGAGCAGGTCAACAGCATAATATTCATCACAGTCTGCCCTCCAGGTGCTGCTGAGCCCATGGGTGTGTCGCCCCATTTTTGCCAGGATCACAACATGGTATTCTTAAGCAGCGTATTTTCATTCAAATTTCACATTAATCCACACCAGGAAAAGAAACTTCTCAAGAAAACCAGGGGAATTTAAAAAAATGATCGTTAGAAATGAAGCCTTTAAGATCCAGCAGGGTGGGGGTTGGGGGGAATTGGTTGTGTCTGTTACATTGCTGCTACCTGATTCAAAAAGTGAAAAACTGCTCTATTTCTAAATGCTCTCAAATGATTCATAGACAAAGCACAAAGAGGATATTGATATAAAAGAGGCTTTTACATAAATATAATGAAGAATAACATTTTACCAGATATCAAAATATTTTCCGAATAACAAGTGTATTACTTTTTTTCCACTTTATTGCCAATCATTGTAAATTTGCCAGCAGGACTGGCTACCCTTTATATCTTGTTTTCCTCATAATTCCAGCACCTAAACAATGGACAAACCAAGAACGAGAAGAACATGTTCTGTTTCCAGAAAGCTATTCGATACAGGGATGGAGGGAGAAGAGCTAGAGGAGCTATGTTTGAATTTTATTAGGGGACTCATACATCCCTGTTGTGCAAGGACAGCCCCCTGGATGAGGTACTGTGCCCCTGGGCAAACAATATCTCTAGAAGAAACTCTGGTTTTGAACAGATTTACTGGTGAGCTGTTGGTGTCTTTCCTCTTCGCTGAATTATTAGCCACTTACATAAAGCCCCAGAATTGTGATGCAATGGAACAAGGAACAGATGGTGCATTGTGGAACATTTGTCAAAAAAAATGAAGCGAGCATTCGGAGGATGGTGTAAGATGAGGACAGTATATGTGTTACTGATTTTTCTTTGGCAAAATTGAACAAACACAGAGTGAGTCCAATCTTGCTTTGCAAGAGGAACATATGCAGATCACCATCTCAGCTCAATGGACTGAACTTCCAATTTCAATAAAAATTCAACAACTCAAAACTTTCATGCACACGGACAAATTGTGAAACAATTGTGAAGTTGCAAATGTTTTTGCTTCACGAGCAAATGGTGAACTAATTGAAGACCTGAAAGATGCTCAGTATGTTTCACTGGTTACTGATGCAATGAGTAGCGGACATGTAGGGTTGGATTTTAAGAGCAAAAAATGGCAGGCTGCATGTGCGGGCCGCACTCTGCAGAGCCGCCATGATCTCCCATGTGGCGGTGCATTTAAATAGCCGGGATGGCCCGCCCCCCAACCCCCCCCACCAATCACGTGGAGAGGGTGGGCTGTCCACCACAGGCAATGGTGTCAGCTGCCTGTGAGCAGGCACTGGCGCCATTTGTAAAGGGCAGCTAGGCCTGCCGGCAAATTAACATTTTTATAGATAACAACCCCCCCACTAAAGTTTAGCAGATAAAATTCTAATGTCCCTTTCCCACCCCCCCAATCACAATTACATTAACTATTTGCCCTTTGCCCCAAAACACTTACCTTTTAAATGTGATCCTCCCCCCCAAGACTGCACAAAGTAAAGTTCACTCCTTCTCACCATCCATGACACTTATTATGTTTAGTGGAGCCCATTCCCTCCCCTGCACTGAAAATCTTAATTCCTCCCCACCGCCAACCAGTGTCACGCCTTCTTTCCGCAGACGGGAAATTGAAGGTGCAAGAGTGCTGGCCGCCGCACTGGTGATCACAGTGGGCCTGGAAGATTGAGGGTAAGTATATTTAAATGTATTAATTTTACTGATTTAAATATCGAAATTGATGTCTGTTGCCCAGTGGCGGGGGAGGGGGGGTGGGGCTACCACAGAACCTCACTGCCGCCGGGAGGATTGGGCCCGGCCCTCCTGGCGTCGGGCTCCATGGTGGGCCTCTGCCGGAAAAATTTTCCAGCCTCCCCTACCATGAAGCCCGACATCGGGGGCCCGGTAAAATCCAGCTGTAGAATTGCTTCCTGTCCTGGTTTATGGGGGCAGCTCGTTTGTGCAAACTAACCGTATGAATTTTGTCAAACTTGAAAGAGGCACCAGAATTTATTGCAGCTGAGATAATAGGTGTATTGAAGAATTTTGGAATCGAAAATAAGATTATGGCATTGTCAGCAGGTAACACAAATGTGAGCCGCATGGATGATGGCAGGATCCCCAAAGATACATTGTACAGCGAGCTCGCCACTGGTATCAGACCCACCGGCCATCCATGTCTCCGCTTCAAAGACGTCTGCAAACGCGACATGAAGTGCTGTGACATTGATCAGTTGGGAGTCAGTTGCCAGCGTTCGCCAGAGCTGGTGGGCAGTCATTAAGGCAGGGCTAAAGTGTGGCGAGTCGAAGAGACTTAGCAGTTGGCAGGAAAAAAGACAAAAGCGCAAGGGTGAGCCAACTGTGTAACAGCCCTGACAATCAAATTTTTCTGCAGCACCTGTGGAAGAGCCTGTCACTCTAGAATTGGCCTTTATAGCCACTACCCATTGTCTCCCGAGACAAGGAGGCCAAAGAAGAAGAACACAAATAAACCTGTGGCAGCCTACACTGACTTGGGAGAGAAAATGTGCATACCAAAGTAAAGACGAGCTTACAAGGGGAAGTTATAGGCTTTGGATGCCCTGCACACATGGTGCATATCTGTGCCCTAGCTGCAAGGGATGTAATTGTGGTAGATGTTGAGAGCATTCTAATTAAGATTTTTGGATAGTTTCATATATTCGCTGTTTGTGTGGAAAGACTGAAAAGTTTGCATGAGACATAAATATCAATATATAGTGGGATACAGACAGATGGCTGTCGATGTAAACTGCTTTAGAGAGGATCTTTCAACTTTATGAGCTTTTGACTTCACTTTTCTCATCGTAGGAAGAGTGCGCAGTAAGTCATCACAAAATATTTAAAGACCCATATACCAAACACTGGGTTGCTTTTACCTATGCACCTATGAGTGGCTCTAGTGATGCAGTCAGTTAAAGCACAGCACTTATGCAACAGAACAAGCTTGGGAAATGATGAGGCTGTGAGCTGAAGCCTCACCTAGCGTAGCCAATTCATAACCACTAGTTAGATAGCACATGCAGTACTATGAGCAGTTCTGGGCACCACATTTTAGGAAGCATATGTTTACCTTGGATGTAGTGTAATGTCGGTTTACCACAATGATACCTGGACTACAAGGGTTCAATTACAAGGAGAGATTACACAAACCAGGGTTGTATCCTTGGAATTTAGAAGGTTAAGTGGTGATTTGATTGAAGTTTTCAAGATAATAAGGGGAATGGATAAGGTAGATGGGGAAAAACTATTTTCACTGGTTGGGGAGTCTACGACCAGGGGCGTAGTCTAAAAGTTAGAGACAGATCTTTCAGGAGCGAAATTGGGAAACACTTCTACACACAAGGGTGGTAGAAGTTTGGAATTCTCTTCTGCAAATGGCAATTGATGCTAGATCAATTGTAAATTTTAAATCTGAGATTGAAGATTTTGTTATCCAAAAGTGTTAAGGGATGTGGGGCAAAATTGGGTATATATAGTTGGA
This sequence comes from Heterodontus francisci, assembly GCF_036365525.1. Classification (NCBI taxonomy): domain Eukaryota; kingdom Metazoa; phylum Chordata; class Chondrichthyes; order Heterodontiformes; family Heterodontidae; genus Heterodontus; species Heterodontus francisci. The sequence goes on from NC_090384.1 coordinate 72,000,399, forward strand.
CTGCAGATCAGCCATCATCTCAATGAATGGCGAAACAGGCTCGAGAAGCTGAATGGCCTACTCTTGTTCCTATATTCCAATGTTCCTATGACATTGGTACATGCCACAGTCAAATCACTTGAGGAAGATGATCGCTGTGCAGTAGAGTCAATCAATACCTTAAACAATCTCGAAAAGAAACTGGTTACAAGGTGGGAAGAAAACTTTGCGCCTGTTTTAGTGAGAAAACTACTTAGAAACCCAGAGGAAGTGGGGGTCGTGACATGTCAGTGTCATATTAATGTTTCAAGATCCTTCTTCAATACAGGAAAAAAGTACATACATGCATGGGGAAAAACTTACAGATAGGAACAGAGGAGCAGGAATAGTCCATTTGGTCCTTCGAGCCTGCTTCACCATTTGATAAGCTCATGGCTAATCTGATCGTGGTCACAGAGTGATACAGCACTGAAACAGGCCCTTCTAGTCTGTGCTGACCATCGATCACCCATTTATACTTCTTTGGGCCTCCTTATCTCGAGAGACAATGGATATGCGCCTGGAGGTGGTCAGTGGTTTGTGAAGCAGAGCCTGGAGTGGCTATAAAGGCCAATTCTGGAGTGACAGGCTCTTCCACAGGTGCTGCAGAGAAATTTGTTTGTCGGGGCTGTTGCACAGTTGGCTCTCCCCTTGCGCCTCTGTCTTTTTTCCTGCCAACTACTAAGTCTCTTCGACTCGCCACAATTTAGCCCTGTCTTTATGGCTGCCCGCCAGCTCTGGCGAATGCTGGCAACTGACTCCCACGACTTGTGATCAATGTCACACGATTTCATGTCGCGTTTGCAGACGTCTTTATAGCGGAGACATGGACGGCCGGTGGGTCTGATACCAGTGGCGAGCTCGCTGTACAATGTGTCTTTGGGGATCCTGCCATCTTCCATGCGGCTCACATGGCCAAGCCATCTCAAGCGCCGCTGACTCAGTAGTGTGTATAAGCTGGGGGTGTTGGCCGCTTCAAGGACTTCTGTGTTGGAGATATAGTCCTGCCACCTGATGCCAAGTATTCTCCGAAGGCAGCGAAGATGGAATGAATTGAGACGTCGCTCTTGGCTGGCATACGTTGTCCAGACCTCACTGCCATAGAGCAAGGTACTGAGGACACAGGCCTGATACACTCGGACTTTTGTGTTCCGTGTCAGTGCGCCATTTTCCCACACTCTCTTGGCCAGTCTGGACATAGCAGTGGAAGCCTTACCCATGCGCTTGTTGATTTCTGCATCTAGAGACAGGTTACTGGTGATAGTTGAGCCTAGGTAGGTGAACTCTTGAACCACTTCCAGAGCGTGGTCGGCAATATTGATGGATGGAGCATTTCTGACGTCCTGCCCCATGATGTTCGTTTTCTTGAGGCTGATGGTTAGGCCAAATTCATTGCAGGCAGACGCAAACCTGTCGATGAGACTCTGCAGGCACTCTTCAGTGTGAGATGTTAAAGCAGCATCGTCAGCAAAGAGGAGTTCTCTGATGAGGACTTTCCGTACTTTGGACTTCGCTCTTAGACGGGCAAGGTTGAACAACCTGCCCCCTGATCTTGTGTGGAGGAAAATTCCTTCTTCAGAGGATTTGAACGCATGTGAAAGCAGCAGGGAGAAGAAAATCCCAAAAAGTGTGGGTGCGAGAACACAGCCCTGTTTCACACCACTCAGGATAGGAAAGGGCTCTGATGAGGAGCCACCATGTTGAATTGTGCCTTTCATATTGTCATGGAATGAGGTGATGATACTTAGTAGCTTTGGTGGACATCCGATCTTTTCTAGTAGTCTGAAGAGACCACGTCTGCTGACGAGGTCAAAGGCTTTGGTGAGATCAATGAAAGCAATGTAGAGGGGCATCTGTTGTTCACAGCATTTCTCCTGTATCTGACGAAGGGAGAACAGCATGTCAATGGTCGATCTCTCTGCACGAAAGCCACACTGTGCCTCAGGGTAGACGCGCTCGGCCAGCTTCTGGAGCCTGTTCAGAGCGACTCGAGCAAAGACTTTCCCCACTATGCTGAGCAGGGAGATTCCACGGTAGTTGTTGCAGTCACCGCGGTCACCTTTGTTTTTATAGAGGTTGATGATGTTGGCATCGCGCATGTCCTGGGGTACTGCTCCCTCGTCCCAGCACAGGCATAGCAGTTCATGTAGTGCCGAGAGTATAGCAGGCTTGGCACTCTTGATTATTTCAGGGGTAATGCTGTCCTTCCCAGGGGCTTTTCCGCTGGCTAGAGAATCAATGGCATCACTGAGTTCCGATTTGGTTGGCTGTATGTCCAGCTCATCCATGACTGGTAGAGGCTGGGCTGCATTGAGGGCAGTCTCAGTGACAGCATTCTCCCTGGAGTACAGTTCTAGGTAGTGCTCAACCCAGCGGTCCATCTGTTTGCTTTGGTCAGTGATTATGTCCCCCGATTTAGATTTGAGGGGGGCGATCTTCTTGATGGTTGGCCCAAGAGCTCTCTTCATGCCATCATACATTCCTCTGATGTTTCCGGTGTCTGAGGCCAGCTGAATATGACTGCATAGGTGTTGCCAGTAGTCGTTTGCGCATTTATACTAATCCTACATTAATCCCATATTCTCTACCACATCCCCATCTTCCCTCAATTCTCCTACCACCTACCTATACTAAGGGCAATTTACAATGGCCAATTTACCTATCAACCTGCAAGTCTTTGGCTGTGGGAGGAAACCGGAGCACCCGGCAGAAACCCACACGGTCACAGGGAGAACTTGCAAATTCCGCACAGACAGTACCCAGAACTGAACCCGGGTCACTGGAGCTGTGAAGGTGCGGTGCTACCACTGTACTGCACCACTGTGCCACCCCTGAGGTCTCAGCTCCACTTTCCTGTCTGCCACCCCCCCAAAACCCTTGACTCCCTTGTCTATCAACAATCTATCTAACCCAGTCTTGAATAAATTCAATGATCCAGTCGCCACTGATTTCTGGGGAAGAGAATTCCACAGACAATGAACCTCTGAGAGAAAACATTTCTCCTCACCTCTGTCTTAAAAAGGAAACCTCGGATTTTTAAACTGTGTCCCCTAGTTCTAGTCTCCTCCACAAAAGGAAACATCTTCCTGGAATCCACCTCATGTAACCTCATGGTCCGGCATATCCCCTACTCTACCATTACCATCAAGCCAGGGGATCAACCCAGGTTCAATGAAGAGTGCAGGAAGGCAGGCTCGGAGCAGCACCAGGCATATCTTAAAATGAGGTGTCAGTCTGGTGAAGGTACAACCCAGGACTACTTGCATGCCAAATAGCGTAAGCAGCATGTGTTAGACAAGAGCTAAGCGATCCCATAACCAACGGATCAGATCTAAGCTCTGCAGTCCTGCCACATCCAGCCATGAATGGTGGTGGACAATTAAACAACTAGCAGGAGTAGGTGGTTCCACAAATATCCCTATCCTCAATGATGGGGGGAGCCCAGCACATCAGTGCAAAACATTTGTTGCATTGCAACAATCTTCAGCCAGAATTTCCGAGTGGATGATCCATCTCGGCCTCCTCCTGAAGTCCCCAGTATCACAGATGCCAGACTTCAGCCAATTCGATTCACTCCATGTGATATCAGGAAATGACTGACAGCACTGGATACTGCAAAGGCTATGGGCCCTGACAATATTCCGGCAATAGTACTGAAGCCCTGTGCTCCAGAACTTGCTGCACCCCTAGCCAACTGTTCCTGTACAGCTACAACACTGGCATCTACCCGGCAATGTGGAAAATTGCCCAATATGTTCTGTATACAAAAAGCAGGACAAGTCCAGCCTGACCAATTACCACCCCATCAGACCACTCTCAATCATCAGTAAAGTGATGGAAGGTGTCATCAACAGTGCTATCAAGCGACACTTGCTTAGCAATAACCTGCTCAGTGATGCTCAGTTTGGGTTCTGCCTGGGCCACTTAGCTCCAGACCTCATTACAGCCTTGGATCAAACATGGACAAAAGAGCTGAACTCCAGAGGTGAGGTGAAGGGCAGCAGTTGAGCGAGTATGGCATCAAGGAGCCCCAGCAAAACTGGAGTGGATGGGAATCGGGGGAAAATTCTCTGCTGGTTGGAGTCGTACCTAGCACAAAAGAAGATGGTTGTGGTTGTTGGAGGTCAATCATCTCATTCCCAGGACATCACGACAGGAGTTCCTCAGGGTACTGTCCTAGGCCCAACCATCTTCAGATACTTCAACAATGACCTTCCTTCAATCATAAGGTCAGAAGTGGGGATGTTCACTGATGATTGTACAATGTTCAGCACCATTCATGACTCCTCAAATACTGAAGCATCCGTGCAGAAATGCAGCAAGACCTGGACAATATCCAGGCTTGGGCTGATAAGTGGCAAGTAACATTCACGGCACACAAGTTCCAAACAATGACCATCTCCAACAAGAGAGAATCTAACCATCTCCCCTGAACATTCAATGGTATTAGGATCACTGAATCCCTCACTATCAATATCCAGGGGGTTACCATTGACCAGAAACTTAACAGGAGTAGCCATATAAACACCATGGCTACAGGAGCAGACCAGAGGCTAGAATCCTATGGCGAGTAATTCATGTCCTGACTCCCCTGTCCACCATCTACAAGGCACAAATCAGGAGTGTGATGGAATACTCTCCACTTGCCTGGATGGGCGCAGCTCCAACAACACTCAAAAAGCTCGACACCATTCATGACAAAGCAGCCCTCTTGATTGGCACCTCATCTACAAACATTCACTCCCTCCACCACTGATGCACAGTGGCAGCAGTTTGTATCATCTACAAGATGCACTGCAGCAATGCACCAAGGCTGCATAGACAGCACCTTTCAAACCTGCAACCTCTACCACCTCGAAGGACAAAGGCTGCTGGTGCATGGGAACACCACCATCTGCAAGTTCCCTTCCAAGCCACACACCATCCTGACTTGGAACTATATTGCCGTTCCTTCATTGTCGCTGGGCTAAAATCCTGGAACTCCCTTCCTTATAGCACTGTTGGTGTACCTACCTCACATGGACTGCAGTGGTTCATGAAGGCAGCTCACCACCACCTTCTCAAGGGCAAATAGGGATGGGCAATAAAAGCTGGCCTAGCTAGCAATGCCCGTATTCCATGGATGAACAAGAAAAACCCTTTCAAGTCCCCTCAGGATCTTATATGTTTCAATAAGATCACCTCTCATTCTTCTAAACGCCAATGGGTAAAGGCCCAACGTGTTCAACTTTCTTCTTGATTTGATAGATTTGAAGCTCTTGCTTTTAAAGTAAGTTCCATTAAGATCCAATTTTATAACATCAGTTGAGTTACTGCAGAAGAAATGCCTGAGGATGCACTGTTTGATGAAGTAACCCTGTTCAATGAGTTTGTGCCAGGAAAACTGTAAATGGAATGATGCAACTACAATAGACATAGTATGAGACAGATGGGATGGGATAAGGCATTTTTGGGAATCCTCAAATAATAAAAATATGGTAGAGCTGATCCTGTACCTGTTTGGCAGTAAAGCTTCGTTCAAGATATGGTTTCTGTCATGACCATCCTGTGGAAAGCAGAAAGAACCAGATGCACAGTTGAAACTGTGAAAGCCATTCTCAATGTCAAAATAAACTTCACTTTTCTTTGTCTTGAGTTCTTCAACAAACTAAGCAGGAACATCAAAATTCTATAACAGGTACACTTGGAGAAATATAGCTATTAATCCAGTGAGCTGCTGTGGTGTATACCAGCATCAAGAACACTGCAAAAACAGTTTCCTGTGTCTGTTTAGGGGTTGAAGTTGTTTGTATATAGACAATTTCTGTCTCCTGGACATTTTTGGGGAACTGGGAAAATTAAGAGGGACCTTTTCTGTATTACTGTACATACAAGCTGTATAAAATCATTTTGTAAATAGTTTTACAATGCACCACGAGTTGGCGATGGTCATCTCTGTTAATTCTCATTAAAGTTATACCAGTCATTAGATCGGTATTATCACTGACCGCGTGATGGCTGATGGAGGATAATCTCTGCGTGTATTCCTCTTGCAGAAGCAACAAAGTCACCATGCTGCGATTCTCGAAACGCGGAGAGAGCATTGAAAAAAATATAAAACATTCAAGGAGGAGGACTGAAATCAGTCTTTTAACACAAACAAGAGAATACTAGTTTTTAACTAACTAATGGCCCACCAATGAAACTGCATATCATACACTATAAAGCAATGAGTTTCTGTGAATAAGCGATCCATTAATTACAGAAAAATCTTGTGCTTGATTCTTTGTCTATCAGAAGCCCTCTTGAAGTGCTAAATCTGAGTTCTGAGTGTAGAAGTTACCACTCCCCTTTATTTTTGATTATCAGGATGTGTGTGTCTCTTGCCCGAGAAGATGGATTCTTGTACCACTGCAGTATATGTGGTCAAGGTGAAAGCTTCGGTACAACTGAATGTCTGGCGAGGCCACTTCAGAGGGAAGTTAAGAGTCAACACCTTGGTGCGGGACCAGAGGCACGTTTAGGGCAGACCAGGTAAAGACAAAAGATTTCCTTCCCTTAAGGACATCAGTGAAGCAGTTGGGTTTTCATAACAATCTGGCAGCTTGTAAATGTGCTTATAAAGTTCCAAAACCTGCCTCATCATTCTTAGCTTTGCAATCCAATATTAGATATTAAATTATGTTTCTGCTATTGTCTGCAGCTATAAACGAGTTTAAAGGATGACAGCCATTAAGGGGAATTGGTTGTTAAACAGATATTTCATTAGATTTTTTATCGTTGTACAAACCCATAAATGGTCTCTGTACAAAATAAAAGCTGTTAGTATCCACCTATCTGCAGACTTGACCCTTGTTCTCTCAAGTTCTTTTCACTGGTTCCAGTTTTAAACATATTGTTCAGTTGAAAATAAACTCTGTGAGCTGAATGTTAATGTCTTCATGATGCACCAACGGTAGTGGTAAAATAAAGGGATTTTTTTTTAAAGGCGATTGCAAAAGGGGCAGAATAAATATATATAATTTAAAAAAAGACACCTTCAATTTTCAGGATGATGTGAATAAACAAAGAGGACAAAAGCAGCCTAAAATTGAAAAAGTGGGTGTTCGTTTAGTGATGTTTTTTTAAAAGAGAATATGAGAAAATAAAGAAAAAGATTAAGGGGGGAATAAGAAAAGTATGATGAGAATCACAAGGAATATGAAAACGCTTTAGTAAATAGTAGCTGAGATTTTTGCTCCTGGCATCATTGTCGGAGGAAGTCTGGCAGGACAGAAAGTTTTTGGTAGGATCCCAGTGGTATTTCTGCTTGCGCATCAGAGGGTGTCACAGGGCATGGGGCAGGAGTGGGGCAATGTCTGCTGCACCTTAAAGTGGCAAGCAACTTTAAAGAAGGGAATTTTTTTCAAAATTCTTTGCTGTGATGTGAGCTTCAATGGCAAGGCTGGCATTTGTTGCCCATCCCTAATTGGCCTTGAGAAGGTGGTGGTGAGCTGCCTTCTTGAACCGCTGTAGTTCATGTGGTTTAGATACACCCACAGTGTTCTGAGGAAGGGAATGCAAAACATCGCAGCCTCCGATAAAGTGCCCAAGAATCTGGCAATGCTGGCCTAGCAATCCATCTTCCATCCATTGATTGTAGATCCTCGAATTATGCAAATGTACCTGCATCCAGGAGAAGCGATGCCAGAAAATGGGAACAAGTACAAAATGAAGCAGGGATCTAGTGTGAGGAGTCTCCACCCAATATTCCAGTTCCATCACTTTCCATTATAGTCACAAAATCAGGCAGGGAAAGCCAGGGAAAATCCTGCCAATTGTGTTTAAATTGTGAGCAAATCTAATTCCACTTGATGCACAAATTGCAATCACAAGATCACAGAGACACAAAATGCATGCAAATTAAAAGAATTATTTAACCAATTCTGGCTCATTCTTTCAGAAAGAATATGCAATCTCCTTGTTATATTTTTGGCTGTTGGTGAATCTTCTTACCCTAGCTAATTTTGCTGTTCTATTTCAGCTCACTCTCACAGCTGGGTCCCATTTCTTCAGCCTTTCGAATGTGTCCATCTTTGAGATCAAGGTAAGCTTCTGGTAAACCTCAACACACTCCCACCTCCCCCTCCCCCCACTACCACCACCTGTGAATGTGAACAGAGATAAAAACAAGAAATGCTGGAAATACTTAGCAGGTCTGGCAGCATCTGTGGAGAGAGAAGCAGAGTTAACGTTTCAGGTCAGTGACCCTTCTTCAGAACTGGCAAATATTAGATGTGTAAAAGGTTATAAGCAAGTAAAGTGGGGATGGGGCAAGAGATAACAAAGGAGAAGGTGTAGATAGGACAAGGTCACAGAATAGCTGACCAGAAGGTCATGGAGCAAAGATATGTTAATGGTGTGTTGAAAGACAAAGCATTAGTACAGAAAGGGTGTTAACGGACTGAAAATTGAACAGCCGCAGGTACAAACATGAAAGAAATGTGGGTAAGCAAACTGAACAAACGAAGATGAAATAAAATAAAATAAAAACAAAAAAAATTTCAAAAGGAAAAAGAAAAAAAATAACAAAAAATAAAAGTAAAATGGGGGGCCCGTCATGCTCTGAAATAATTGAACTCAATGTTCAGTCCGGCAGGCTGTAGTGTGCCTAATTGGTAAATGAGATGCTGTTCCTCGAGCTTGCGTTGATGTTCACTGGAACACTGCAGCAATCCCAGGACAGAGATGTGAGCATAAGAGCAGAGGGGAGTGTTGAAATGGCAAGCAACCGGAAGCTTGGGGTCCTGCTTGCGGACTGCGTGGAAGTGTTCCGTAAAGCGGTCACTACAGCCTGCCGGACTGAACATTGAGGTCAATAATTTTAGAGTATGACTGGCCCCCCATTTTACTTTTATTTTTAGTTATTTTTTCTTTTTCCTTAAAAAAAATTTTTTTTTTGTGTTTATTTTATTTCATCTTAGTTTGTTCAGTTTGCTTTCCCTCTGTTTTTTTCATATTTGTACTTGCGGCTGTTCAATTTTCAGTCCGTTAACACCCTTTCTGTACTAATGCTTTGTCTTTCAACACACCATTAACATATCTTTGCTCCATGACCTTCTGGTCAGCAATTCTGTGGCCTTGTCCTATGTACATCTTCCCCTTTGTTATCTCTTGCCCTAACCCCACTTCACTTCCTTATAACCTTTTACAGTTCTAATATTTGCCAGTTCTGAAGAAGGGTCACTGACCTGAAATATTAACTCTGCTTCTCTCTCCACAGATGCTGCCAGACCTGCTAAGTATTTCCAGCATTTCTTGTTTTTATTTCAGATTGCCAGCATCCAAAGTATTTTGCTTTTAAATTAATGTGAACAGAGAACTCAGTTTGTTAATTACTATCGTGTTCTAGACTATCATACACATTCATGATTTCAGTCTTTTGTCATGCAGGCCCTCACCTGCCAAGAATGAGGCATATGAACATTGATTTTAAACTTGCTGGGAAGAAGAGAAGGCCTGTTACAAGGGCTGCCAGATACTTAGCTGAAAAACATTTGCATACCAACAGACAGTGTTTGTGGAGACAAAAGGACCATTCCCTGACACATTCAACCCACAATGGATTTTGATCACCAGACATTGAAGGTGTAAGGAAGAGCATTATGGAGACTGCTAAGGTGATACAATCCACAAAAGCCAGGAGTGTTAAACGAGCTGGTCACATGACTAACTGGCTTCTTCAGGGTTTTTTGAACTAATCACAGAGATTTTGAACTCAAGAAGGACTGTTTGCTCCTAAAGTGAGAAGACCTTTCCTGTTTGCTCCCATCGCTTTCTCACAAGCCTCTGGACCCACTGAGGACACATGAAGTTCAAGAGAGAAATGTCTCCTACATCGAACAAGGTTTAAGAAGAATACTGGGCCCCAACGAAAAGCAAGACCTATGTACATCAAGGACTTTACAGTGAGCTCGAAGAACAGTAACCAAAGCCATCTTCAGCTATTGCCTCAAACTTTTCCACTTTATTTCTTCTACTCTTTTCTATCTCTATCTGCATCGCATATCGCATATGTATGCGAGCATTGACGTGTCACGTATTATTAGGCGTTAACCGAAATAGAGTTTAAGTTTAATAAAGTTCAAACTTTTTCATTAAACGTGAGGAAACCTGTTTGTCTAGTTTCTTTGCCTTATAATTGGACGTTAGTGAACAAGGATTCACTAAGGGGGATCTAAAAAACGGTGTGTTTAAAATTAAACCCTGTTACGGTAAGACTGGGTGAAGGCTGAGGGGGAACCCTAGACACCTGGTCATAACGGAAATTTGGATGCTAGCGTCAGGATTTTACCTGCAGACAAACGAGAGAAATAAGAAGTAGGAAGTCAAATTGTTCCCAATCAAAAAAAAAGAGCAAGATTCCAATGCAGGTTTTCTTATGGTTGAGTGTCCTTGAATATGAACATGTCTGCGACTGTATGAACTCCTAAGGCTAGTGGCCAACCATTTTTCCCTTGAATCTGAAGAAGCAGAAAGAGGGTTAGAAGTAGACTGTGACAGGGTATTGCTAGCAAAGATAAAATTGGAACAGAGGAGACTTGAATTAGAAGACAGGGAAAGAGAGAGACTGGAGAGGGAGAAAGAAAGAGCCTTCCAGAAAGAATGTAAAGATGAAGAGAGGCAGGAGAGAGAGAGAGAGAGAACCCTCCAGAAAGAATGCGAAGAAAGAGAGCTGAAGCGGCTTGACTTAACTAGGGGGCACAGAGTAATGCAAGTGAAAGCATGGCCCATATGGAGGGGGGTAATTCAGGGCTGGGTATAGAATTGTTAAAACTATCTCAACTAATCCCAAAATTCAATGAGGGAGATGTGGAAGAATTTTTGTGTCTTTTGAGAAACTGGCAAGGCAGCTAAAATGGCCAGCTGAGACCTGGTCTCTTTGAGTACAAAGCAAGCAAACCAGAAAAGCCCATGAGGTTTATTCCCTGTTGCCGGATGAGAGTTCATCAAATTATGAACTGACAAAAAATGCTATCTTCAGGCCGAATGAATTCGTATCCGAAGCACATCCCCAAAAGTTTAGAACCCTCAAGAAGCAAGCTAATCAAACCTATCTGGAGTTTGAAAGAAGTAAGCAGCTGGCTTTTGACCAGTGGTTGAGGGCTCTTAAAGTACAGCTCAGCTATGAGAATCTCAGAGAAGCAATTCTGTTAGAGGAATTTAAAAACTCACTCCCACTCTCTATAAAGACCCATGTAGAGGAGCAGTGGGTTCAGAGAGCATTCTGGCTGATGAGTTTGCTTTAATCTATAAGTCAGTTTCCCAGGGGAAAACCTTTCCTAATCATCCCCACAAATCCAAAAAGGACAAAGGGTGGGAAGGTGATAGGAGTCCAAGCAGTCCTTGGAGAGAAAGAGAAGCAGGAGACGCAGGGGCCCCTACTCTAGCTGAAAAGGAAGGTGCTATGAGCAGGAGTGAGACTCGGAGTCCTGTGTGCTTCCATTGTAATAAGGCAGGTCATCTAAAGGCAGACTGATGGAAACTAAAGGGAAAACCTGTAAGATGAATCAGGGCACACCTGCTCAGTGACGAAGGGACCCTGTTGGAAATCACAGCAAAACAGGCTGTGGCTTTAACTGCAGTGAGAATGAGACCCAGGAAGCTTACTACTGCAAGTGCAGGAAAATTTAATAGGATTCCTGAAGGCAATCAGGGTTTTGTGTTTGAAGGGAAAGTAACCCCATACCCCTGAAGTGGGGCAAGAAAGCCCATAGTAATTCTCAGGGACACAGTGGCCACTAGATCCCTTTTACTGGGAAAAGGCCCGATCTTTCCCCCAGAGAGTGCAGTGAGCACCAAAATGGTGGTGAATGGTATTGGAGGGCAGTGTATGCCTGTACCTGTACACCGGGTGCACTTAGAGTGTGACCTAGTTTCGGGGCCGATGACCATAGGGATTGTCCCTAGTTTGCCTGTGGACGGGGTTGACCTGCTCCTAGGTAATGACCTTTTCAGGGGTGAAGGTGGTAGCTTCCCTAGTAGAGAAAGAGAGACCGCAGGAGGTCAGAGAGACAGGGCAATGGCAGGAGATGGTCCCCTGTAGTTTCCCTGAATGTGTAATGGATTAGGCCATGATCAAACCAGCTTCCCCAGAGGAGACTGCATTGGCAGTGCAGGCAGATGACCATGAGGTCTGTCTGTCCGAGTCTTTCTTTGGGAAGTTAGAAGATCCAGGGAATGAATTAAATAAATTTTCCCTAGCTGAGTCTCGGCAAGCTGACCCAGTGTTGTGAGAGTTAGCACAGGTTTCCTAGTCTGAAAGTGAAGCAGAGGGAATTCCTGATTGCTATTATTTAAAGACTGAGGCACTGATAAGAAAATAAAGTTTTCCTCATAGACCTCAGGGCAAGGAGTGGACAGTAGTTCACCAGTTAGTGCTGCCGCAGAGGTACCGGAGAGAACTATTGAGAAAGGCCCACAAGACTACAGTGGCTGTACATGCCGGTATACGAAAGACCAAAGCCCGCATAAGACAGCAGTTTGACTGGCCAAAACTCCACAAAGATGTGGTGGAATACTGCAAGAGTTGCCACATGTGCCAGATTAAGGGGAATTCCCAACCTACTGTGAAACCTGCACTCCTAAGTCCAGTACCAGTGTTAGGAGGACCCTCCAGCAGAGGGCTGGTGAACTGTAAGGGACCCCTGCCGAGAACAAAATGGGCCAGCTGGCACAAGTCTGGAAAAAAGTTAGAAAGGGTAGGGGAAAAAAGTGACCAAGGGGGCAGGTTAACGAATGTCCGGGTGGAATCCCGGATGAAGACCCTTACAGTCCAGTGAGCCAAACCTGAAAAATTTGAAACGTTAGACCCCACATCCTCATATAAATGCAGCCACTAGAAGCACCCTACCAGAGTTGCTAACAACATTTACAGGAACTTGCAGAGACAAAGAAAGACCCCTAGGGAGCTCAGAAACCATGAGGGTGATGCCTCACCTAGTTGAAGTGCCACAGGGGAGTGCAGTAGAGTCTGCACAAACACCTGCAGACAGGAGTGTCCCAGAGGACAAAGGAGAGATTAGCAAAGAATCCTCCCCACAATCCGAACAAAAGGGAACCACCCATCCCCATCAAGTCAAAAGCCTTTGCATGACTCAGAAAAGCACTGAAAGAGAGTTCAGGATAGACCCGACCGCTACTGACTCTCCTGGAAAAAAAATTCCAACTCAGGGCTAATTAAACCTAACCATCTCAAAGACACCCTAGGCAGTTATGGAAATGGGCAGACCCAGCTGCTGTGATGGGATTTGAACTCACATCTCTGGATTATTTGTATAGGCCTCTGGATTACTAGTCAAATAATATAACCATTATATTACCATACCGTACCTATATACTGTGCCTACTGTTGCTGGTGGTCACTACGTAAACTGCAGCAGAATCCTGAGCAGAGCAGGCCTGGCAACTTCCATTTGAAAATATAATTGAATGGTAACACAAATCACTGATTTCCATTTTTAATCACGCTATCAAGTGAAGGGGTCAAATGGAGGCAAGCAACCCTTAACAGGAAGGGAAAATAACTGAAGGCTAGTATTGGGAAGACTGAAGCCATTGTTTTCGGTTCCCACTCTAAACTCTATTCCCTAACTACCGACATCATTCCTCTACCTGGCAACAGTCTGAAATTAAGCCAGTCTTTTCGCAACCTTGGTGTCACATTTGACCCTGAGGTCAGCTACTGACCTCATATTCATGCCAACACTAAGACCGCCTATTTCCATCTCTGTAACATCTTCCGACTTCACCCTTGTCTCAGTTTATCTGCTGCTGAAACTCTCATTCATACCTTCATTACCTCTAGACTTGACTATTCCAATGCACTCCTGGCTGGCCTCCCACAGTCTACTCTCTGTAAACTTGATGTCATTCAACGCTCTGCTGCCCTGGTCTTAACTCGCACCAAGTCCTGTTCCCCTATCACCCCTGTGCTCGCTGACCTACATTGACTGCCAGTCAAGCAACATCTTGATTTTAAAATTCCCATCCTTGTTTTTGAATTCCTCCATGGCGTCGCCCCTCCCTATCTCTGTAATCCCCTCCAGCCCCACAACCCTCCAAGATATCTGCACTCCTTTAATGTTGGCCTCCTGTGAATCCCTGCTTTTAATCCCTTCACCATTGATGGCTGGGCCTTCAGTTGCCTAGGGCCCAAGCTTTGGAATACCCTCCCTACACATCTCTGCCTCTCCACCTTGTTTTCCTTCTTTAAGACACTCCTTAAAACCTATCTCTTTGACCAAGCTTTTGGTCATCTGACCTAATATCTCCTTTTGTGGCTCAGTGTCATACGTTGTTTTATAATGCACCTGTAAAGTGCCTTGGAATGTTTTATTACATTACAGGCGCCATATAAATATAAGTTGTTGTTATTGCTACTAGTCACTTCAACCAGTTAGGGAATGACATACACAGACTCTTAAGTGTTTGTATCCAGACCATCAGCTTAGCCAAAGGAAGTGGGAAGCACAGAGAAATTTTGGGGAGGGGAAATGGGGAAGATAAGATTTGAAGAGATATGAGAAAGGATAAAGGAAATAAAGGAGGGCCCTTTGTGCCCAGAAATTTGTCCAGTAGAGGCCACTAGTGTACTTCGATTTAGAAAGCACTCCTGGAAAATATGCTTGTAGGAACAATAAGGGTTCAGCCTACAAGGATAAGGCAGAATATTTCTTTAGGGATCTGATGATTTGAATTTTGTCTTCAGAGAGACAAACCAATCAAAAAAGACTTTAAATATGGATTCAGACAACCTTAATGTGACTGAACTGAAATCTGAATTTTAATAGTTTGAGCTTAAGGACAAACTCAAAGCCAAATTGTGAATGCTATTTCCTAACTAGTTCACCTGAAATACAAGGATAACAATGCTGCTCGTGCAGTTTATCAACGTCTTTTGAACCCATGAATGTGTGATACCTTTGAACACACTCTCAGGCAGACTATTAATTTGAATATATCGTCTCATACCTTATTTTTCCATCAATGAGTTTTGCTCTTGGAGGGTTCTTCCCCTAACTACTACTGTCGATATGAATGCTATTTTTCTGGAAAGTTTTGCATTAGATGATCATTTTTTGTAGTAAATTTTTTTTATTCAGTACAAAATACACTTTCTTGTAACTAGAAGAAAGTATTATATTGAAAAAACACTACTCATCCACAATGTTGTTTGCTGATACGTTTGGTGATGTGGGTTTTATTCGACACCACTATCTTCTGTCTACAGTTTAAAGCAAAACTTTTATGTAAGATGAACAGTAAAAGTACTTAAAAATACATACTGGCGAAACTATTCTTAGATACTCAGCTCCTGAATCGTAACTTGTAGTGATTAGGCTACCATCCATTAACCCATCAGTTCTTTCTGCATCAATGCCATAGGTCTTAATAAACATCAGTAACAGTCATCATATCAGAAGAACCCAAACAAATTAAATGTCCACTTCACTGTATATATTGGAATAGGATAGATATGTTGGATGGTTTCAAGGCTATAATCTAATTCTGAAGTTGAGATGACCATTATAAACCACTTCAGCTTTAATCCAGTGATTAATGGCATTAACTGAACCTCCGAATGAGATTACTCCCTTGCAATCACTAGCAGCTACCCATTGTTTGAAAGCTTTCAAACTGAATCACTGATCAGTAGATTTTGTTCAAAAAATTGGTTCCATGTAGTGACGATTAATTGTGGGATTTTAACTTTTTGAATGAGATATTTCTATTATCATGCATCCATCTGAACCATCATTACACTGTTGCCATTGCAATATGGGCAAAGGTTACAATGTGCCAGGTTTGAGTAGTGTAAAACTACGGTTGTGCCATGGGCATAAGATTTTGATGCCCAGAATAAAACTATATGACTATCTTTAGACAAGGATCCTTCATGTAGGAGCAGTTCCTATTTCATTACATTGCTCATCTCTTTTTATCAGATGCTGTGAAAATCAGCATGTGGCTGTGTAATTTGTGCAAGGGATCTGAGAAACACTAAAAGCGTGAGAGACAGGTGTTGTGTAATCAGTGTGATCCGGCCAGATTTTGATGGATTTAAGGCAGCAATGCTATGCAAATATATTAAAAGGATACATTTTTCATCGAAAATTGTTCAATAAATCAACAAGATCTGCCGAATGTTCAGCTGGGTGTACTTCACAATAAAACTTATTGTATAACAACAACATCATTATTCCACACACCCAATATTGATCTCCCTGGTGCCTGGGAAATGGAAATTTCACAGGCGCTATGTAGAAGAGAAGGGCGTTGAAGACTAATTTGATGGCATCTCCAGCCTCTTTATTGTTGCGCCAGGATTTCCAGGGCTGTCACAAAAGGGTGAATCTGGACCTGTGTCTGCAATGGTTGCAGTACTAGCATGCATAAGGAAGTGAGGAAAGAAGGAGCATTTCTGCCCAGAATCAATTTCCTCTAATTTCATCCATTTCCAGTGGCATCTCAGAAATTTGGGGAGTCTTGTGTCTGGGATCCCCTCTGATCTAATGGTCTGAGGAGGAAGGCAGCAAGACAAAAAAGGCATAAAAGGTCAAATCTTACTTTTTTTCCCCCAGGGAACTATTACATTTCCAACAGCCCTGAAGCTGGTAGCCAGATCATCACTTGCAGGTCTCTCAGGGCAATATCTGTGTTCTGGCCCCTTTTTTTCTGATGTAGCGAAGCCATTTTGATGATTTAGACCAGCAAATACAAGAACCTTAAGGCCAAGACAGATGGTTTGCACCTCTGGTCCATTCAGAATGCCCTCTAGCCAACCAAGGGGGAAGAAATATAGAAGTCTTGATGGCGACAATGGTTCATGGCTTTTCCAGCTTTTCTGCCCAACCTAAACACAGTGCCGGTTTCGACTGTGCTGCTTATAGAAATGCTTACAATCTGATCTTTAGTGGAGATATTTTCATTTTGGTACTTGAAAATGACATCCACTGATAAGTATTCTGTTTAAATTTTATTGAAATCCATGGTTTTAGTGTCTGGTTCATCATTACCAGGAACCAATGATACACAATAGGCAACAGTCAAAACTGAAGATGCTACGTATTGGAGTAGAAAATTTTTTTGGACTTGTTTCAGTTGCACAGGCAAAGCTCACCCCAACCAAAAGGCCCAAATTCTGTCCAGAATTGGGCCTTGTTCTTCATTCACATTTTATGCATGTGCTGTCGGCACCTGTTGTACCAATATAGGCAGCTCATACATTGAAGATATTAACTGTCAGTTTTGTCATTTAAATTTAAATTTAAAAATATATACCTTGCTGAAGAATTCTGAATGGGAAAAGGTCAGCACCAGCTACGCTCATTGTAAACAAATTTCTCCGAGGTCCTTTAACAGGTTTTGGTCTCCTAACGTTTGCAAGAGACCTAATGCATGTTTTAGGCAGTTGCCTGGGATGCCTATATAGACCCGTAAATTTAGCAGTGGCTTGAGTGCATGCGCAGATTGGGGGCAGTCTGTCCCACTGCTAAATTTGTCAGTGTTGCTCCAGGTTTCACTCAAAAAAAAATTAATCATGTTTTTCCTTAAAGTCTCTAAAATAGAATTGATTTCAAGCAAAAACTGGGCTGAGTAACTAAAAGAAGATTTCCTCCCATGGTTGCAATAAAGGGTTGTTAGTCCTGCAGCAATAACTTCCATGTGAGTCAAAGCTGAATGTTTTTTTAAGCAATAAACTTTAATATATTGACTATTAACAGTATTGTCCTTATACAATTGTTCTACAGTTTTACAGTAAATGACAAGCAAGTAATGCAACCTGACTTCAAGATGATCAGACTTGACCTTCGTGAGTTCCCTCAAGGCAAGAGACTTCTCACTCTCCTCAGAGCTTGTATTTTGGGAGGGAACAGGCTCTATCTTTATACTATTCAGCTATTATGGGCTGCATAGATACATCTCTGTTCCTATCTTTTAGTTTTAAATCCACCCTCATGCACACTTTATGTTCACTAACATCAGATGTTCCACATTTTGCTACATCTCATCTCTTGACTGAAAACTCTACATGACTTTCCGAGCAATGTGTGAACTTCTGTTATCAGTATACTGACTTACTACTAGCCTCATATCGTGCCTCCAGTTCTTAGTTTCCCAGCCTTTTGGTATGTGGGTCTCTTAGCAACAAAGTCTATCATCTATTCTCAGTCTTTAAGGCTCCAAACTGTTTTTCATTCACACACAAACAACTCAACTTCTCCCCTTTCTACTACTGGCACAAAGCGAGCTGGGAAACTTGATGCCTTTTTTAGCTTTAAATGAATATTAAAATATTCTAACAGTAACCTTGATGAATATTTTGTTGACGGGCTTTGTACCTTTTGCATAGTCGGGTAGAAATTCTAATGGTAAAGTTCCCTGCAGCAGCTCACAATGGGTGTGAATCACCAGAAATAGAATTAGTATTCTATAGATCTAAATTTCTCCTAATCCCATTCTCATGATCTTTTCTGGTTTAACCTGGAAATATATAATTGCGAGCTCTTGCAGAAAGAATGCAAGAGGCTTATCAACGGGGAGAGCCTCATAACTTTAATTAGTATCACAGATGAATTCCAATGATTTCCAATAGGCATAGACTAATGGAGCTGTAACCTTATACAAAATTGTCACTGGGGCCATGGCATGGTTAAGCCACTGAAAGATGTATTGATGGAGGTAAGCAATATAACTATTACTGTTGTTTTCAGATTTAGTTTATTGCTGCCATACTTCAATTGTTGTATCACTACTACTTTTGCAGGACCTTTTTTGAAAAAGAATTGATGTTATTTTACACCTATCTTATCCCACCAGTTTATTACTGACATCAGTTCCCTTTTAAGCGTGAGCAGCATGAATTACATCACCAAATATTCCACCGATTCCATCAGTGCACTCCTTGCCTCTGGTCTGATGTGCACAGGGGGCATGAAGAACTTATTCAAATGAGCCAGATCTTGGGATTTCCAATAAGGCAGATCTTCATTAATCATTCATGCAGTGTGAACGTACAAATTCAGTTTTGCCGGCACTATGCCGAAACCAGAATTTCTACCTTCATGTTCAGACATTCCGTGTGACTCTTGTATGCATGAGCCTTTGAAAGACTGAGACAGAGCAAAACTTCCACTAGGGCTTCTAAAGGAGGATGAATCACAGGAGTGGGTCCTTGTGCTTCGAGTTGCAAGCTTTGCTGTATCAATTGACTAAAAAAATCAATCTTGAAAAATGTAGAAAGCTTTGCATATGACATTTCAGCTAATTTCTGTGTAAAAGTGATATATTTCTGCAGCAGGTTTTTTTTTGGAACCTCTTATGAAAGAATTCTATTTTGTTTTATGTTTATGTTTGTTTAAGTAGGCACTTATATTTATGTACTTTAAAGCTGATAAAATGCTTTGAATTGCTGATAGCAATTGTGTCTCATCTAAGATCGGTGCTATTCAGCAGTATTATGCAATTGAGAGTGATACCATTTAGATATAAAAGCTCACTTTACAGGTGTATCTACACATCACTTCTTGTATAAAAGCAAAATACTGCAGATGTTGGAAATCTGAAATAAAAATAGTAAATGCTGGAAATACTCAGCAAGTCTGGCAGCATCTGTGGAGAGAGAAATAGAGTTTACGTTTCAGCTTGGTGACCTTTCATCACTTCTTGTGTTTTCTTCCAAAAATAGCAGGGGAAATTACCTCATTTAACCTGTTAAAGCTCTGGCCATTTACCCAGGCTATGCAGGGTTTGGGGAGTGCTTTGCGAAAGCTATTCAAATTGTCTGCCAAACTAAAAACAATAGTACTGTTATGAAAGTGATTCAGTTTTTGTTAAAATATTTTTCTTTGAGGAATTCATAGTCAAACTGAAGAGATGTTTAACCAGTTTTTTTTTCAAGAGCGTCATTAAGAGGACACTGAAAGAACAAGTTTGGCAACAATGTTTACTGGTTGTCATATGATTCAAGTTAAAAATAGAACAGAGACCCTGATAACTGATGAAGATGTGTGCAAAGAAGTGCCAGTCTCGTGCCCCTTGAGAGGACAGAACCCCAGCTCAGCCCCCAGCCTCTTCCATCTCTTTAAAAAGCCTGCAGAAGAAGAAGAGAATTCCCAAGGAAGGAGAAAAGACCACAACCCAGTTTAGCTTTCCAGCACCTCTCTAAAAGACCCTGAGAAGTCCACTGTGTCAACTCATCTCGTCTCCTGCGTTTGGAGAAAAGTCTGCTAAATTAATTCTCAATATGGTCTGAAAAGAGCTGTTCTGAAAGATCCCAGTGACCCATCTATGTGCACTCAGAGGCTAGACTGTATGCCAGTTTTGGAACACAACATATCGCATCTGCTGCTTCCTTCAAGAACGAGCAAGTATTCAGCCCAAGTGTTTTTTTGTCTGTAGCAGAGCTATGAACAAAAATCCCTTTGACTTTTCCTGTTATCCAGTGTATGGTGTATGCGTGTGTGAGTGTGAGGGGCTAAGGTAAAAAGGAGACTTTAAAATTCAATCTGTGTGTTTATGCTTTACTTTGTTAAGAATTCAGACTTATTACCCCCACAAACCCGAGAAGGATAGAAGGTGGGAGGGTGAAAGGAATGCAAGTAGCCGGAATCAAGAAGGTACAGCTAGGAATGCCCCGGGATCTCCTCCTCCAGAAGGAGGCCAGAAAGGAAGATGCTGAGAGTGGAAGTGAGGTCTGCAAGCCTAAGTGTTACCATTGTCACAAGGTGGGACATCTTCATGCAGAATGCTGGAGGTTGCAGGGTAAACCCATGGGACTTATTGGAGTACACAAAGCCATTGCAGAGACAGGGGCTCTGATCGAGAGTACAGCAGATTAGGCTATAGCTCTGACTGCAGCTGTAAGGCCAAATGCTAAAACTGCTGTGATTGCAGGGGTTGTGAATAAGATGCCTGAGAGTTTTAGGGAATTCTTGTCAAAAGAAAAAGTAACTCCTTATCCCTCAAGTGAGGCAGGCAAACCTATAATTATACTTAGGGATACAGAAACCACCCAAATTCTTCTGCTGGGGAAAGGCATAACATTTCCATCAGAGGGCGCACTGAATGGTATTGGCTTACTTCTGGAGAATCATTTGCTGGAGCAAAAGTAGTAGCTTCTTCAGTCGTCATGGAAAAACCAAGTGAAATTAAAAAGACAGAATCATTACAGGAAAAGGTTCCAGGAATTTTTCCTTCATGTGTAGTAACCTGAGCAATGGCTAAACAAGTTCCATTGTCAGAGGTAAAATTGGCATCACAGACATACAGCCAAATATTTGTTGGATAATCCAAATGTGGATAATCCAAAACACAAGATCAGGGGGCAGGTTGTTCAACCTTGCCCGTCTAAGAGCGAAGTCCAAAGTACGGAAAGTCCTCATCAGAGAACTCCTCTTTGCTGACGATGCTGCTTTAACATCTCACACTGAAGAGTGCCTGCAGAGTCTCATCGACAGGTTTGCGTCTGCCTGCAATGAATTTGGCCTAACCATCAGCCTCAAGAAAACGAACATCATGGGGCAGGACGTCAGAAATGCTCCATCCATCAATATTGCCGACCACGCTCTGGAAGTGGTTCAAGAGTTCACCTACCTAGGCTCAACTATCACCAGTAACCTGTCTCTAGATGCAGAAATCAACAAGCGCATGGGTAAGGCTTCCACTGCTATGTCCAGACTGGCCAAGAGAGTGTGGGAAAATGGCGCACTGACACGGAACACAAAAGTCCGAGTGTATCAGGCCTGTGTCCTCGGTACCTTGCTCTACGGCAGCGAGGCCTGGACAACGTATGCCAGCCAAGAGCGACGTCTCAATTCATTCCATCTTCGCTGCCTTCGGAGAATACTTGGCATCAGGTGGCAGGACTATATCTCCAACACAGAAGTCCTTGAAGCGGCCAACACCCCCAGCTTATACACACTACTGAGTCAGCGGCGCTTGCGATGGCTTGGCCATGTGAGCCGCATGGAAGATGGCAGGATCTCCAAAGACACATTTTACAGCGAGCTCGCCACTGGTATCAGACCCACCGGCCGTCCATGTCTCCGCTATAAAGACGTCTGCAAACGCGACATGAAATCGTGTGACATGATTCACAAGTCGTGGGAGTCAGTTGCCAGCATTCGCCAGAGCTGGCGGGCAGCCATAAAGACAGGGCTAAATTGTGGCGAGTCGAAGAGACTTAGTAGTTGGCAGGAAAAAAGTCAGAGGCGCAAGGGGAGAGCCAACTGTGCAACAGCCCCGACAAACAAATTTCTCTGCAGCACCTGTGGAAGAGCCTGTCACTCCAGAATTTCGGTGACTGCAGCGTTGATAGCAACGGAGGTGCGTGAACGGGCTTACAGCTGAGAAGTCAATTTCAGCGTAAGTTTAAAAGTGAATTCCCTTTTGTTTTCGGAGGACCAGGGGACTGCTGGGTAAGGAAAAGGGTATATATTTGTGTGGTTTAGAATCTCTTTCTTTTAGTTTCGGTGACTGCAGCGTTGATAGCAACGGAGGTGCGTGAACGGGCTTGCAGCTGAGAAGTCAATTTCAGCGTAAGTTTAAAAGTGAATTCCCTTTTGTTTTCGGAGGACCAGGGGACTGCTGGGTAAGGAAAAGGGTATATATTTGTGTGGTTTAGAATCTCTTTCTTTTAGTTTCGGTGACTGCAGCGTTGATAGCAACGGAGGTGCGTGAACGGGCTTACAGCTGAGAAGTCAATTTCAGCGTAAGTTTAAAAGTGAATTCCCTTTTGTTTTCGGAGGACCAGGGGACTGCTGGGTAAGGAAAAGGGTATATATTTGTGTGGTTTAGAATCTCTTTCTTTTAGTTTAGGTGACTGCAGCGTTGATAGCAACGGAGGTGCGTGAACGGGCTTGCAGCTGAGAAGTCAATTTCAGCGTAAGTTTAAAAGTGAATTCCCTTTTGTTTTCGGAGGACCAGGGGACTGCTGGGTAAGGAAAAGGGTATATATTTGTGTGGTTTAGAATCTCTTTCTTTTCGTTTCGGTGACTGCAGCGTTGATAGCAACGGAGGTGCGTGAACGGGCTTACAGCTGAGAAGTCAATTTCAGCGTAAGTTTAAAAGTGAATTCCCTTTTGTTTTCGGAGGACCAGGGGACTGCTGGGTAAGGAAAAGGGTATATATTTGTGTGGTTTAGAATCTCTTTCTTTTAGTTTAGGTGACTGCAGCGTTGATAGCAACGGAGGTGCGTGAACGGGCTTGCAGCTGAGAAGTCAATTTCAGCGTAAGTTTAAAAGTGAATTCCCTTTTGTTTTCGGAGGACCCGGGGACTGCTGGGTAAGGAAAAGGGTATATATTTGTGTGGTTTAGAATCTCTTTCTTTTAGTTTCGGTGACTGCAGCGTTGATAGCAACGGAGGTGCGTGAACGGGCTTACAGCTGAGAAGTCAATTTCAGCGTAAGTTTAAAAGTGAATTCCCTTTTGTTTTCGGAGGACCAGGGGACTGCTGGGTAAGGAAAAAGGTATATATTTCTGTGGTGGCTGTACCCGAGACACTACACGTGTAGTGTCTCCCACCCACCCTCCTCCTCTAACCAAAAAAAAAGGACTCTGGTGTGTTGATAAGGTAAGCTTTTTATTTGGGAAGTTCTGTCCGTTGGATTGCTAACCTAACAAGTTTTGACTTTTTGTTTTTTTGGTTTTTCAGTAGATTTGTTGGGAATTTGGAATAGTGGGAATGGAGATTAAGGCAGTTGTATGTTCCTCCTGCAGAATGTGGGAGGTAAGGGTCGCCAAGAGTGTCCCTGCTGACTGCATCTGTGGGAAGTGCACCCAACTCCAGCTCCTCGAGAACCGCGTTAGGGAACTGGAGCTGGAGCTGGATGAACTTCGGATCATTCGGGAGGCGGAGGAGGTTATTGAGAGGAGTTATGGGGAGGTAGTCACACCTCAGGTAAAAGAAGTAGGTAGATGGGTTACCGTCAGGGGAAGGAGAGGGAACCAGCAGGCAGTGCAGGGATCCCCTGTGGCTGTTTCCCTCAACAACAGGTATACCGTTTTGGATACTGTTGCAGGGGACGACTTACCAGGGGTAAGCAATGGGGTACAGATATCTGGCACAGAGTCTGTCCCTGTTGCTCAGAAGGGAAGGGGGAAGAGGAGCAGAATATTAGTCATTGGGGACTCCATAGTTAGGGGAACAGATAGGAGGTTCTGTGGGAACGAGAGAGACTCACGGTTGGTATGTTGCCTCCCAGGTGCCAGGGTTCGTGATGTCTCGGATCGTGTTTTTGGGATCCTTAATGGGGAGGGGGAGCAGCCCCAAGTCGTGGTCCACATAGGCACCAACGACATAGGTAGGAAGAGAGATGGGGATTTAAGACAGAAATTTAGGGAGCTAGGGTGGAAGCTTAGAGCAAGAACAAACAGAATTGTTGTCTCTGGGTTGTTGCCCGTGCCACGTGATAGCGAAGCGAGGAATAGGGAGAGAGAGGAGTTGAACACGTGGCTGCAGGGATGGTGCAGGAGGGAGGGATTTGGTTTCCTGGATAATTGGGGCTCTTTCTGGGGTAGGTGGGACCTCTACAAACAGGATGGTCTTCACCTGAACCAGAGGGGTACCAATATCCTGGGGGGGAGGTTTGCTAGTGCTCTTCAGGGGGGTTTAAACTAATTCAGCAGGGGAATGGGAACCCAAATTGTAGTGCCAGTGTACAGGATGTTGAGAGTAGTGAGGTCAGGGATATGGTTACAAGGAAGCAAGAGGGCACTGGCAAGCAAGAACCTGGTTTAAAGTGTGTCTATTTCAACGCCAGGAGCATCCGGAATAAGGTGGGTGAGCTTGCAGCATGGGTTGGTACCTGGGATCTCGATGTAGTGGCCATTTCGGAGACATGGGTAGAGCAGGGGCAGGAATGGATGTTGCAGATTCCGGGATTTAGATGTTTCAGTAAGAACAGAGAAGATGGTAAAAGAGGGGGGGGTATGGCATTGTTAATCAAGGAGAGTATTACAGCGACAGAAAGGACGTTTGAGGACTCGTCTACTGAGGTAGTATGGGCTGAGGTTAGAAACAGGAGAGGTGAGGTTACCCTGTTGGGAGTCTTTTATAGACCTCCGAATAGTTCCAGAGATGTAGAGGAAAGGATAGCGAAGATGATTCTCGACAGGGGTGAGAGTAACAGGGTAGTTGTTATGGGGGACTTTAACTTTCCAAATATCGACTGGAAATACTATAGTTCGAGTACTTTAGATGGGTCAGTTTTTGTCCAGTGTGTGCAGGAGGGTTTTCTGACACAGTATGTAGACAGGCCAACCAGGGGCGATGCCACATTGGATTTGGTACTGGGAAATGAACCCGGCCAGGTGTTAGATTTAGATGTAGGTGAGCACTTTGGTGACAGTGATCACAATTCGGTTAGGTTTACCTTAGCGATGGGCAGGGACAGGTATATACCTCAGGGCAAGAATTATAACTGGGGGAAAGGAAATTATGATGCGATTAGGCAAGATTTAGGATGCGTAGGATGGGGAAGGAAACTGCAGGGGATGGGAACAATCGAAATGTGGAGCTTATTCAAGGAGCAGCTACTGCGTGTCCTTGATAAGTATGTACCTGTCAGGCAGGGAGGAAGTTGTCGAGCGAGGGAGCCGTGGTTTACTAAAGAAGTTGAAGCGCTTGTCAAGAGGAAGAAGAAGGCATATGTTAGGATGAGACGTGAAGGCTCAGTTAGGGCGCTTGAGAGCTACAAGCTAGCCAGGAAGGATCTAAAGGGAGAGCTAAGAAGAGCAAGGAGAGGACACGAGAAGTCATTGGTGGATCGGATCAGGGAAAACCCTAAGGCTTTCTATAGGTATATCAGGAATAAAAGAATGACTAGAGTTAGATTAGGGCCAATCAAGGATAGTAGTGGGAAGTTGTGTGTGGAATCAGAGGAGATAGGGGAAGTGTTAAATGAATATTTTGCGTCAGTATTTACAGTAGAGAAAGAAAATGTTGTTGAGAATACTGAGATTCAGGCTACGAGGCTAGATGGGATTGAGGTTCACAAGGAGGAGGTGTTAGCAATTTTGGAAAGTGTGAAAATAGATAAGTCCCCTGGGCCAGATGGGATTTATCCTAGGATTCTCTGGGAAGCTAGGGAGGAGATTGCAGAGCCTTTGTCCTTGATCTTTATGTCGTCATTGTCGACAGGAATAGTGCCGGAAGACTGGAGGATTGCAAATGTTGTCCCCTTGTTCAAGAAGGGGAGTAGAGACAGCCCTGGTAATTATAGACCTGTGAGCCTCACTTCGGTTGTGGGTAAAATGTTGGAAAAGGTTATAAGAGACAGGATTTATAATCATCTTGAAAAGAATAAGTTCATTAGCGATAGTCAGCACGGTTTTGTGACGGTAGGTCGTGCCTCACAAACCTTATTGAGTTTTTCGAGAAGGTGACCAAACAGGTGGATGAGGGTAAAGCAGTGGATGTGGTGTATATGGATTTCAGTAAGGCGTTTGATAAGGTTCCCCACGGTAGGCTATTGCAGAAAATACGGAAGTATGGGGTTGAAGGTGATTTAGAGCTTTGGATCAGAAATTGGCTAGCTGAAAGAAGACAGAGGGTGGTGGTTGATGGCAAATGTTCATCCTGGAGTTTAGTTACTAGTGGTGTACCGCAAGGATCTGTTTTGGGGCCATTGCTGTTTGTCATTTTTATAAATGACCTGGAAGAGGGTGTAGAAGGGTGGGTTAGTAAATTTGCAGATGACACTAAGGTCGGTGGAGTTGTGGATAGTGCCGAAGGATGTTGTAGGGTACAGAGAGACATAGATAGGCTGCAGAGCTGGGCTGAGAGATGGCAAATGGAGTTTAATGCGGAAAAGTGTGAGGTGATACACTTTGGAAGGAGTAACAGGAATGCAGAGTACTGGGCTAATGGGAAGATTCTTGTTAGTGTAGATGAGCAGAGAGATCTTGGTGTCCAGGTGCATAAATCACTGAAGGTTGCTAACCAGGTTAATAGGGCTGTCAAGAAGGCATATGGTGTGTTAGCTTTTATTAGTAGAGGGGTCGAGTTTCGGAGCCACGAGGTCATGCTGCAGCTGTACAAGACTCTGGTGAGACCGCAGCTGGAGTATTGCGTGCAGTTCTGGTCACCGCATTATAGAAAGGATGTGGAAGCTATGGAAAGGGTGCAGAGGAGATTTACTAGGATGTTGCCTGGTATGGAGGGAAGGTCTTACGAGGAAAGGCTGAGGGACTTGAGGTTGTTTTCGTTGGAGAGAAGGAGGAGGAGAGGTGACTTAATAGAGACATATAAGATAATCAGAGGGTTAGATAGGGTGGATAGTGAGCGTCTTTTTCCTCGGATGGTGATGGCAAACACGAGGGGACATAGCTTCAAGTTGAGGGGTGATAGATATAGGACAGATGTGAGAGGTAGTTTCTTTACTCAGAGAGTAGTAAGGGCGTGGAATGCCCTGCCTGCAGCAGTAGTAGATTCGCCAACTTTAAGGGCATTTAAGTGGACATTGGATAGACACATGGATGAAAATGGAATAGTGTAGGTCAGATGGTTTCACAGCTCGGCGCAACATCGAGGGCCGAAGGGCCTGTACTGCGCTGTAATATTCTAAAAATAAAAATAAAAAAATTGGCCTTTATAGCCTCTCCAGGCGCTGCTTCACAAACCACTGACCACCTCCAGGCGCGTATCCATTGTCTCTCGAGCTAAGGAGGCCCAAAAGAAAAAGAATCCAAATGAAATGTAAAATAAGTCATAACAAATCAAAAGTAAATAGTGCAAAATGGCTTATACATAATAATTGCCTTTAACATTTTCTGGGAGTGAAATTGAATTGCCAAGCAGTGCTGCAAAGGCCTACCTGGCTTTCCTGGAAGTAAGGCTGCTCACTGCACGATTCGCGTGGCGTTCTCCAATGATATGGGTGCACACAGCTGCATCGCCTATGTGCACCTGAGCATGTTAATTGGTGCTATTCTGATGTCACACATCCAAACCAGCTGATGTGAAGTCTAGATTCCAAATTTGGATGACACAGGTCCTGGCAAATGCCTGTATTGTCCATTCTTGAGAAAAGAAGCATGAAGTAGCAAGATAGATTCCATAATTGCTTCATTTATAGGGCCAGGCACAACAATTGCAGTTAAGTTAAATTTTTGAAACTTTTTCTTTGGAAATTGCAAGTGTTTTTGGAGGTGTTTTGGTGCATTTTGCCAGAGAGTGTTGCTGACCCTCACTGGGATGGCAGAAGATGACCATCAACACAAAGGTTGCAACAGGTATTGTGGCAACAGTGCCAGCACTTCTGAGTCTGCAGCACAAGAAGGAGATGTAGAAAAGGCTGTGGAGAGGGCAAGCTCTGCACCAAGATCTCTCCCAAGTTGGTTGCTCTTTGACACTAACAGGAGGCTACCTGGCAGTGCAGCCAATGCACCCAGCATCTTGGTGTGCATGCCCATTCAGCAGTCTTCAGTATGCCACCCCATGGAGGTCCTCATCTGAGTCCTCTGCAGCAAGTCCTCATCAGAGTTCTCCGGTGAGCTGGGAAATGAACCACCATTTCACCCAGGCTTGGTTGTAGCCCTTTGCTGAGTGATTCACCACATGCTGATCCCAGCTCTATACTAGCCTCCCAAGGTAGGTGCACTACCAATATCTGAGCTGGTGGCTGTGTGTGCCAGATCAAGTGATGGGACCTCTTCATCAAGGCTGTGCTGTTGCTCTCATTTTGCCTCCTGGGACTATTGTGCTCCTGCAGCTGGTCAAGCAGCAGTTCTTGAGTGTCTGAAAGCAGGAACTCGGAAGGCGAAGGTTGATATGAGGAAAGGGGGTTAGAGTGGGAAGCAGGAGATCCATGGTCACACCATCTGCAGCTTGCTCATCATGCCAAATATCAGGATGAGGGTGAGCTGGGAGTTGCGAAGCGGCATAAGCAGCAACATGCTGTCATTCTTAATGTTCTCAGAGACACTAGATGCTGTGGGTCCCATTGCAGCTGGCACCATGATGTTGAGAGCCATCTTCTCTGTAGGGCTCAGGAGATGCAGATATCCTATCCCCCACTGGCTCTGCTCTGTTCCTTTCTACTGTGTGACATCTTGTCCTGCAAGAGAGAGGCTTGAATTTCAGTGGTTTTGTAGTACTATGTTTGGTTGATGTGTATGCTGCAGCTGAATAGCTGGAAATGTGTGGAAGCAATGAGAGGTGGGTATGCGGCTGGAAGCATCAGGTGTTTGAGGGCGAGGTGGAGTATCTGGATGTTAGGCATGAGTCCTGAGTGCCCGAGAATATTGATGGCTGAGTGATGGGCTGTGGGGCATTGAGAAGCATGATGGTGGTGTGGTGGGTAGGAAGTGTTATTTGAAGATGCATTCACTGATGATGACCAACCATGTGATGTCATCGG